>NC_066515.1:19740216-19755216 GCF_024679095.1 Eriocheir sinensis | reverse complement strand
TAAGAGAGAAAGGAGAATAATAAAAATAAGAAAACACGAAGAAGGAATTAAGGAAAGTGAATGTTGGAATGAGAGACTGAGAAGAGAATGAAGAAAAAAGGTGAAAAAAGGTAAAAAATGAGAAATGAAGGAAAAACTGAAGAGAAAGTGATTTACAGAATGAGAAAAAGGAACAAAATGGAACGAAAGAATGAGAGAAGAGAAAGAGGATGAAGAGAAAAGGTGAAGAAAGGGAAAACATGAGAAATAAAGGAAAGGTTAAAGAGAGTGATTCAGAAAAGGAGAAAAAAGGAAAAAAAAGGGAACGGGAGAATGAGAGAAGAGAAAGGGAAAGAGAATGAGAGAAAGAGAATGAAAAAGTGAAAAATGGGGAAAAAATGAGAAATGAAGGAAAAGATGAAGATAAAGTTGTTCAGAGGAAGGGAAATAGAAAAAAAAATGGAAAACGAAAATGGGAAAGTGAAAAGGAAATGAGAAAGAGGAAAATGAAAGAAAGAAAAAGAGAATGAAAGGAAGGAAGGATGAAAGGAAAAATATTTGTTGAATCTGAAAAAAAGGAAGAGAAGGAGAGAGAGAAGAAGGACGGAAAAGGAGAGGAAGAGGAAAAGAGGAGGAAGAGGATGAAAAATAAGAAAGAACGGAGGGAGAGAAAGGAGATGAGGAAGATGTGATAAAGGAGAGAAGGTGGAAAGAATGAGGAGGAATAAAGATGAGACGAGAGAGAGAGAGAGAGAGAGAGAGAGAGAGATGAAGGAGGGTGAGAGAAGGGTGATTAGGGTGAAAAGATGATGCCGTAGACAATTTCATGTAATATTCACAACGATCTTCTCCCTTACTCTCCCTTCCCCTCCTCTCCCTCCTCTCTCTTCCCTTCCTCTCCCTCTCCATTCCCCTCACTTTCTTTCCCTTCCGTTCCTCTTCTTTTCTCTCCTTTCCCTTCCTTTATCTTCCTCTCCCTTTCTCTCCCTTCCCTTCCCCTCCCTTCCCTTCCTCTCTCTTCCTTTCTTCATACACATTCTCATCCTTTCTCTCTCTCAATTTCTCTCCCTTTTGCTCCCTTTCTTTTTTCCTGAGAGAGAGAGAGAGAGAGAGAAATTCAGGAAGGAAGGAGTTTGAAGGAATGTTCGGAGGAAGGAGAGAAGAATTATGAGAGACGAGAAGGGGTGAGAGAGAGAGAGAGAGAGAGGAGAGGAGAGAAGAGATAAATTTGAAAGCTTGCAGGAAATGTGAAATACAACATAACTTAGTAGTAGTAGCAATAGTAGTAGTAATAGTAATAGTAGTAGTAGTAGTAGTAGTAGTAGTAGTAGTAGTAGTAGTAGTAGTAGTAGTAGTAGTAGTAGAAAGTGATAACAGGATAAGGAAAAAAAAAAAACAAGAGAAAATGAAGTAAATAAAAGAATAAAAAAGAATGGGAAAAAATGAGTTGAAAAAATGAGGAAGAATGAAAGAAAGAAAGAAAGAAGGAAAGAAAGAATAAGAAAGAGATAAGAAACTGCAAACTATGTGATTGGAAGAAGAAGTAGTAGTGGTAGTAGAAATAGTAGTAGTAGTAGTAGTAGTAGTAGTAGTAGTAGTAGTAGTAGTAGTAGTAGTAGTAGTAGTAGTAGTAGTAGTAGTAGTAGTAGTAGTAGTAGTAGTAGTAGAAATAGTAGTAGTAGTAGTAGTAGTAGTAGTAGTAGTAGTAGTAGTAGTAGTAGTAGTAGTAGTAGTAGTAGTAGTAGTAATAGTAGTAGTAGCAGTATCAGGACACAAGTTAGACAAGTTTCCCCTCCCGCGAACATCTGATTCCGTCATTTACATACAAATTACACACAAATCACCGACAAAAAGGCCATTACCTCTTCCATCTGTTGTTCCTCCTCCTCCTCCTCCTCCTCTTCCTCCTCTTCCTCCTCCTTGTGTGATATTTATTTCTCCTTATTTCTTCGGTCTCCCCGTTTTCTTCTTTGCGATTTTCTTTTATATTTTTTCTTTCTTCCTCCTCCTCCTCCTCCTCCTCCTCCTCCTTCACCATCTGCTGCCCTCCTCCTCCTCCTTCTCCTACTTCGCTTTCCTTTTCCTCTTCCCTCAAAACCCTAGAAGCGGAAAAAGAGGAAAAAGAAGGAGGAGGAGGAGGAGGAGGAAAAGGAGGAGGAGGAGGAGAAGTAGGGCACAGAATTTCTCAAAGCATACTCTAACCCTCAACATCCTCTCCTCCTCCTCCTTCTCCTCGTTCAATTTTCTCATGTCCTTCTCTTCGTCTTCTCCCAAATTATGGTCTGACCAGTATGGCTTTTTGGTGTGTGTGTGTGTGTGTGTGTGTGTGTGTGTGTGTGTGTGTGTGTGTGTGTGTGTGTGTGTGTGTGTGTGTGTGTGTGTGTGTGTGTGTGTGTGTGTGTGTGTGTTTATTTTTATTTTCGCATTTTTTTTTTCATCTCTACTTTTTTCAATATTGATTTACTTTTTCAACCCTTTTTCTTCAGGGTTTTTTTTTATTTTATTTTCATCTACTTTCTTTTTTTGTTGTTATTTTCTTCCCCTATACCTTTATCTGATTCGCTTTTGTCGTATTAAAACAAAAAAATAAATAAAGTAAAATTAAAAATTAAAAGAAAGCAGAACAAAACAGAAAAGAAAAAAATAACAAGAAAGGTGAAACAAAATATTTAAAAAGAAACATCAAACACAAAGATAGAAAAATAAATAAATAGCAAAACAAGACTGAAAAAAGAAAAATTAACAAAAACGAGAGAAAATGAATATAAAAAATTCACGCCTGAAAAAAATAGAATAAAAAATAACAAACAAGAAAAAGATAATAAAAACGACAATATAAAAAATCAAACAAAAAATATTAAAAAAAACAATCACATTAAAAACACTAACTAAATCAAAACAACAACAAAATATAACACTATTGATTTACGGCCAAAATATAATTCCCGCTTCATGAATGTCGGTAAAATTCACTTCACTGCTCGCTAACGACTTTTTTTTACGCTAACAACATGCCATAACGCAATTACTTGGCCCTCGGTAGAGACTGCATTACGTGTGTGTGTGTGTGTGTGTGTGCGTGTGTGTGATAGCTTTACGGGGAGAGAAAATAGGAAAAGAAAATAAGAAAGGAAAGCGAGGAAAAGATAAAAGGAGAAAAACGAAGGAGAAGAAGAGTATGAAAGAAAGGGATGAAAGGATAAGAGAGGGAAAATGAAAGGGGGGGACGGAAAGGAAGAGGAAAAGTAGGTAGGAAAGGGAGGAAAAGAAGAAAAATGGGAAAAGAAAGAAAGCGTTCCTAGATGACTTCAAAATGTCTGTCAAAATATCCCTATTCGGTCAAAAAGCTTCTCACGCTCAATCAAAATTTCCTTCGCCCTGTCAAAAATTTTCCACGCCCAGTTAAAATTTCCCACGCCTTATCAAATTTTCCCACGCCTAGTCGAAATTTCCCACGCCCATTTAAAAGTTCCCACGCCCTGTCAAAATCTCCCACTCCAAAAATTTATCTCCAGTAAAAAAAAAAGAAAAAAATCTCCCACGCATCCCAAAAATGCTCGCACTTCTCGCTTAAAAATTTATCCCACTTCTCGGAAATTCCCTTCGCTCCCTCGAAATTTCCTTGCTCGCGAGATATTTCCCGGCCTTGAGTTCCCTCCCTCATAAAGTAACTCTTGTATGCTCTCTAGGAAGTAATATGTTTGGCCCGCGTAGGAGAGGAAGAGGAGGAGGAGGAGGAGGAGGAAGGAGAGATGGAAGGAGGTGAAGAAGACGGGAAGGAAAGGAAGGGTAGCTGAGGAGGAGGGGAAAGAAGAGGAGGAGAAAGAGGGAAGGGAATACGCTAAAGGAAGGAGGAGGAGGAGGAAGAGTAGCAGGAGAGATGGAAGTGAAGAAGGGAAGGGAAGAGAAGGAAGGGTAGGGTAGCTGATAATGAGGGGAAAGAAGATTAGGAGCAAGAGGGAAGGAAGAGAAGAAGGGAAGGAAGGGAAGGAAAGGAAGAACTGAGAAAGAAGGGAAAGAAAGGGAAAGGGTAACTGAGGATAAGAGGAAAGAAGAGGAGGAGAAAGAGGAAAGGGAATAAGCTAAAGGAAGGAGAAGGAGAAGGAAGAGTAGAAGGAGGAAAGATAGAAGGAAAGAAGGGAAGGATAAGGAGAGGGAAGGTAAGGGAAAGTTGGTTGTATACGAGTAGGAAGAAAAAAAAGAGGAGAAAAAAAGGAGAAGAGAAGGAGAAGAAAGAGAAGAAGATGGAAAGAAAGAAGGGAAGAAGGGAGAAGAGGAGAAAGGAAAGGAAGGGAAGGATGGGAGAGGCCGAGGGAAAAGAAGATTCTATAAACATGAAGCAAATGAGTTGAAGGGAAGACGGGGAGGAAGAGAAGGAAAAAGAGGGGAAGGAGAGGAGGAGGAAGAAAGATATGGAGGATAAAGGAGGAGGAGGAGGAGGAGTAGCAGGAAGTGAAAAAAAAAGAGAAAGGGAAGGAGGATAAAGAAGATATATGAAAGAAGGGAAGAGGAGGAAGAGAGGGAGGAAGAAAAGTAAAGAAAAAACATAACTGAAGAAAAAAGAAAGAAAATATGACAAGGAAAACAAGGAGACAGGAAAGTGTTAAAATCAAATGAATGAGAGAAAAAAAGAGAAAAAACAGAAAACAGAAAGTAATCTTCGTTTTTTTTTTGTTTTTTGTTATTTTCTTTCTTTTTTTGTTTTTGCTGATTCTGTTTGTTTCTCTGTGTTTGTGTGTGTGTGTTTGTGTGTGTGTGTGTGTGTGTGTGTGTGTGTGTGTGTGTGTGTGTTTCAAGTGTAGTCTTTTAAGAGGATCCAGTTTAGTTTCTTTTCCTGTTTCAAGTTGATTTTCGCGTTGCTCTTCACGTTTCAAGTGTTTTAAGGGTGATTTAATATGCCAAGAATTCACTCACGCATATTCTCTCTCTCTCTCTCTCTCTCTCTCTCTCTCTCTCTCTCTCTCTCTCTCTCTCTCTCTCTCTCTCTCTCTCTCTCTCTCTCTCTCTCTCTCTCTCTCTCTCTCTCTCTTCCTCTCTCTCTCTCTTTTCTCCTTTTTTCTTCTTTGTTTATTTTTCTTTTTCTCTATTCTTTATCCTATCTCTCTCTTTTCCTTTCTCTATTATCGTATCTATCTGTCTATCTACTATCTATTTGTCTATCTACTATATCTATCTATCTATCTCCAGTTCTGTCTCTCATCTTCCCGGTAACACACACACACACACACACACACACACACACACACACACACACACCTCACTTCACCTGTATAATCGGCGAAAGGTGAACTTGCGCGCCCAGGAATGTTAATTATTCAGAGAGGTATGCCATCACAAACCCCTCCCCCCCCCCCTCTCTCTCTCTCTCCCTCTCTCACTCTCTCCCTTCCTTCATTCCCTCGTCCTCCAGCGCCTCTCAACATCAAGCGCATTACATTTTCTCCCTCTGCTTATTCTCTCCCTTTTCTTCCTCTGTTTCTTCCTTTTTTCCAATTTTTCTTCCTTTTTTTCTTTGTTTTTCTTTTTCCTTTTCTCTTTCTCTTTTTCAAATCCTTCTTCTCTCAAAATCATGTACATTATATTTTCTCCCTGTGTTATTTCTCTCTCCCTTTTCTTCATATGTTTCTCTTCTTTCTCCCTTTCATCCTTTTTTTCCCTCTTTCTCCTTCTCTTTTTCTCTTTCATTTCCTTCTTCTCTCAAAATCACGTACATTAAATTTTCTCCCTCTGTTATTTCTCTCTCCCTTTTCTTCATATGTTTCTCTTCTTTCTCCCTTTTATCCTTTTTTTTCCTCTTTCTCCTCTTTTTCCCCCTCTCTCCCTTCCTTTCTCCCTTCAAAAGTAAGCATATTTCTTCATTTATTATTTTTTCCTTTCCTTCCTCTGTTTCTGTTTCTACCTTATATCTTTTTACTCTTATTCCTTTCATCTTTTCTTCCTCTTTCTTCCTTTCTCCCTCTCTTCCTCTCTCCTCCTTCCTTCCTTCTCTCAAAATCAAGAGTATTTCTCCCTCTATTAATTCTCCCTTTTTCTCTCACTCCCTGTATCTATTTATCTCTTTTCTCCTTATTTTTCCTTTCCTTTCTTTTTTTCTCTTTTTTTCTCTTTTAATATCTCCGGAAACAGTTCAGCATATTCATCCCTTTCTGTTCTCCCTCTCCCTCCTTTTTCTCCTCCTCCTCCTCCTCCTCCTCCTCTTCCTCCTCTTCCTCCTCTTCCTCCTCCTCCTCCTTAAATTAACACGTCAGGTCATTTCTAACAGGTAACAATTCAGGTAATTCAGCAAGACGATAATTTGAGATGGGTAATTAACTCCCTCTTTTCATTCTTCCTTTCCCTCCTCTCTCTGTTTCTCTGTTTCTCTCTTTTATTATTTTCTCTTTCTTATTCCTTGCTTTTTTCCTTTTCACTCTTCTCTCCTTTATCAATACTTCCATTTCTTGTTTCTTTTTAGTCTTTTCTTCCCCTTTTCTGTTTCTTTCCCTCCTTCCTTTTCTTTCTCTTTTATCATCTCTTCTTCTTCTTCTTCTTCTTCTTCTTCTTCTTCTTCTTCTTCCTTTCAAAATTTTCGTGTTGGCAAATGTGATCTTCTTCCTACACCTGAGCTCTCACCCTAATTAGGTCTTGCACACCTGGTTAGCGTCTCTCAGGTAGGGGGGGGGGTTGCTTGTTATTCTCTCTCTCTCTCTCTCTCTCTCTCTCTCTCTCTCTCTCTCTCTCTCTCTCTCTCTCTCTCAGGTAAATATTCAGGTAAGGAAAAAAGATTATAACGATGTGGATATGTTATGTTAATGTTCTCTTTTACACTTCTCCTCCTCCTCCTCCTCCTCCTCCTCCTCCTCCTCCTCCTCCTCCTCCTTCTCCTCCAGGCATCTCATAATCCTAGTTCTAAGCAGTCATACGTAAGCCTTCTTCCCTTCCTCCCTCCTCTCTCTCTTTCTCTCTCTCTCTCTCCCTCTCTTTAGTACGTCATCCTCTCCCTTAATAACTCCCTCTGGTCCTGGTTACGTGAAGGGAGGAAGGGAGGAGAAGAAGAAGAAGAAGAGGGAGGGATAATGGGAGAAAGGGAAAGGAGGAACCGAGGATAGGAGAGTAAACGGAAGAAAAGGAGGAAAGGAAAAGGAAGAAGATTGAAGAAAGAATGAAAAGAAGAATAAGACGATAATGAGAAAAAGATAGGAAATAAAGGAAAATAAGGTATAGGTAAAAAGAGGGAGAAAGAAAGGCTGATAAAAGAAAGGAGGGAGAGGTGGCGGGAAGATAAGTTTGGAAGAAGAAGGAAAGGAAAAAGAAGAGGATAGGAAGGAGAGAGAAAGGGAAGAGAAAGAGGAATATTAAAGAAGAACAAGAAATGGGTGTAAGAAAATGATTCTTTCCTCTTCCTATTCTCTTTCCTTCTCCTTTTCTTCCTCTTCCTATTTTTCCTCTTCCTTTCTTTCTCTCCCTTTCTTCTTCTCTCCTTCCTTTTCTCCACGCTTCATTTCCTCACGCCCGTACTGATATTACGCCCTCCTCCTCCTCCTCCTCCTCCTCCTCCTCCTCCTCCTCCTATATCTTCTCTTTCTCTTCTTCAAGTCTTCGCTCTCGTTCTTGTCTTCCTTGTCTTCGCCTTTGTCTTACCTCCTCCTCCTCCTCCTCCTCCTCCTCCTCTTCTTCTTCCTCGTCCTCCTCCTCCTCTTCCTCTTCCTCTTGTAAGTCGAGAATCTAGTGTCATGAGCTTTTCGTTTTCTGCCTCTTTGCATTTTCTTCTTTTCTTCTTTTTCTTCTTTTTTTCTTCTTTTCCGTTCTTTTTATCCTTTTTCTTCTGCATTTCTTTCGGATTTTCCTTTTTTTCCTTTTTTTCCTTCTTTTAATGACACTACTTTTTTTTCTCCTCCCATTACTCTCTCTCTCTCTCTCTCTCTCTCTCTCTCTCTCTCTCTCTCTCTCTCTCTCATTTCATTCTCAACTTACCCAAGGTCATGGAGAGAGAGAGAGAGAGAGAGAGAGAGAGAGAGAGAGATTGTGGCATGTTCCTCCTTTTCTTTCCTTTTCATTCTCTGTTTCTCTCTTCAAATATCCCTCCTCCTCCTCCTCCTCCTCCTTCTCCTCCTCCTCCTCCTCCTCCTCCTCGCAGTTACCCTTGCAGTAAGCACCGTGTTTCTAGTCTCCTTAAGTCCTCCCATCAGTCTTAGGAAGAAGTCGGCGCAAAGAAAACGGGAGCGTAACGAGCGGGCCCCATTATACCGCCCCTCAACCCTCCCTCGTTTTCTATAAGATGATGGGAAAGGGACGGCAAGGGACGGCAAGGAAAGGGAAGGAGTTTTGTGTGTGATGGGTTAGACTTATGGGGAAGAGTAGGGTAAGGGAGGAGGGTAAGGGTGATGTATAAGGTGAATGGGGAAAAAGTTACCTAATTGAGGAGGGGAAACTTGCCTAAATGTGCGTTGGCGGAGATGGTGGTTGTGGTGGTGGTTGAGAATATTGAGAGGGGAGATGATGGATGAGTGTATGTGTGTGCGTGTGTGTGTGTGTGTAGGCGTGGGCGTATGTGCGTATGTGCGTAGTCCCCTTATTCCCTCTCCTCCTATTACCTTCAGCAATATCCTACGTAAAGAAACTCCACTCCCAAAGAAATACAGTTAAAGAAAAGCCGTGCCATACCTCAACACCAAAGGACCCTTGCGTCTACTCTACATAAGGGCGTTGATACATCTGTTACCTCCATTGCTGGGTTTGAGGACTTTCGGACGTGAGGTAATGTAATGCCTCTCTTATGTGAATGGTTGAGAGTATGATGGTTAGGATTATGTAAGGAGGAAGAAAAGGTATTAGAATGAATGAGAAAGGAGAGGTTTGTAAAAGTAAGAAGGCATGAATGAAGATATGAGGAAGAGAATGAGGAAGAGAATGTTGTATGATAAAGGAAGTTATAGATAGAGGAAGGGAAGGAGAAAGAAAATGTGAATATGTAATTGAATGAATGGTAGATGAATGGTTGTTAAGGAAATAATGAAGGAAAGGAATGAGTAAAGGAATATGGAAGAAGGATGGAATGATAAAGAAGGGAATAGACAGAGGAAGAAGAAGGAGAGATAGAAGATGTGGACGATGATAAAATTTTGAAGGAAAAGAGAAAAGACTGAGAGATATGAAGTTTAAAAAAAAAGAGGAATTGAAGTATGTATGTATGTGTGTGTGTATGAGTGTTTCTGTCGATTTGGTAAGTGACTGAACATGTATGTGTATATATGTATATGTGTGTTTATGTTTGTGTGTTTTGTTGTGTGTATTCAGCCGAAGGGAAGTTATGGGACAGGTTAGGGAGATGGATGTGTTTGTGTGTTTGTTTGCGTTTGTGTTTGTGTGAGTGAAAGCCCATTCCCATCATTGATTTAAACTATCCATTCTCAAACTTTATATTCAATCCGTTTTGTTTTCCATTCCATTTGCGTCTGAATGTAATGTGACGATTTTATTTATTTACTTATTTTTATTATTATTTTTTTTGGTTCAACTCGCGGGGTGTGTTTAAAAGGGGTCACGTTGGAAGTCGTAAATCACCACCACCACTACCACCACCACCACCACCACCACCATTACATACCTGTGTGGGAGGACAATGGACAGGTACATGCCAGGGTATAATTACAGGTGTTGGTAATTTACAGAGATGCACATCCCACTCCTGGCTCCAGTGTATACTTTCGCGTGAATTTATAACACACACACACACACACACACACACACACACACACACACACACACACACACACACACACACACACACACACACACACACACACACACACACACACATACATACATACACACACATACATTCATGCAAACACCAGTCGGCTCACATATTCACACACGTACATAGTCATGAAAACAAACACACGTAGATACATGCATGCAGTTAGGCGGGCCCGGGAAAACGTGTTCGTGCATGTTTGAGTGGCATTCTAACGTCATTTTGCTTTGTCCGTGTTGTATCGTAGTAAATGGACCCCACTCTTGTATTCTTAAGAGAGATATCCCACTCCTGCCACCAGTGTATCGTAGTCTTTAAGAGAGATCCAACCGCTGCCACCAGTTTATACTTTTCACACACACACACACACACACACACACACACACACACACACACACACACACACACACACACACACACAGAGGCACGCACGCTCAGACGCTCCAACGCACGCACGCTCCCACACAATGGAAATCGCGATAACATTTACGATTTCAGACTTAGCGAATTCAAATGAGAGTGGAAGCAAGGCGAGGGATTGGAAAGAGACGCTGCATTAAGGCGGGAGGAGGAGGAGGAGGAGGAGGAGGAGGAGGAAAGAGAAGAGGAAAAAGAAGAATAGAATATGAGATAGGACTGAGTACGACGACGACGACGAGAAGGAGGAGGAGGAGGAGGAGGAGGAGGAGGAGGAAAGAGAAGAGGAAAAAGAAGAATAGAATATGAGATAGGACTGAGTACGACGACGACGAGAAGGAGGAGGAGGAGGAGGAGGAAAGAGAAGAGGAAAAGGAATAGAATATGAGATAGGATAGAATACGACGACAACGACGACGAGGAGGAGGAGAAGGAGGAGGAAGAAAAGGAGATGAACGCTTTGTAGGAACCAGGGAGGAAAAAAAGTAGGAAAAACAGTCAGCAGCAAAAGTGTATTTCATCTTTCTTCCCTTCCCTTCCCTTCCCTTCCCTTCCCTTCCCATTCCTTCCCTTTGCTTCTCATTCCAACCCATTCCATCCCATCCCTTTCTTTCCCTTTCCTTTTCTTCCCATCCCATTAATTCTCTTCCCTTCCCTTTCCTTCCCTTCCCTTCCCTTCTCTTCCCATCCCTTCCTTTCCATTCTCTTCCCATCCCTTCCCTTCCCTTCCCTTCCTTTCCCTTCCTTTCCCATCCCATACCTTTCCATCCCTTCCCTTCCCTCTCTTCCTCATCCCTTTCCATTCCTTCTCACCCCTTTCCATCACTTCCCTTCCCTTCCCTTTCTTTCTCATCCCATCCCATCCCTTCCCTTCCCTTCCCTTCCCTTCCTTTCCCTTGCCTTCATCACTTAACCTCTCGCAACCTTCCAGCCTTCAACATTATCAAGGAAATGTTTATAAAGAGAGAGAGGGAGGGAGGGAGAGAGGGAGGAAGGGAGGGAGGAAAGGAGGGAGGGAGGGAGGGAGGAGGGAGGGAAGCCAAAAATATGCTCTCGTTATTAAATAGTTCACTCCCTTTCAAGATTACCTGCGACTTATTTCGTCTTCTAATAAAGCGTGAAATATGTCCTTCAATAACGTTATCGTGCGCGCAATGTATCATGGGAGGAATTTTTTAGGTATTTAGATATTCAATAGATAAGGCGTAACAGATGACTTCAATGTGCCTGCCTCTTCCTCTTCCTCTTCCTCTTCCTCCTCCTCTTCCTCTTCCTCTTTCTCTTCCTCTTCCTCCTCCTCTTCCTCTTCCTTTTCATCGTCATGTTCGTCTTTGTCTCTACATCTCCCACCTTCTCCTTACCCTTGTCTTTTTTTTTCTTCCTCCTCCTCCTCCTCCTCCTCCTCCTCCTCATTCTCTTCTTCTTTATCTTCCTCTTCATCGTCGTTTCTACATTTCCCATATTCTTCTTACCTCATGTCTTCCTTTATATTTCCTCCTCCTCCTCCTCCTCCTCCTCCTCTTCTTCCTCCTCCTCCTCCTCCTCCTTTGAGCATCTGGAAGGTCATATATCTTGTACAGAGTATGATGAACAACCTAATAAATATACGGATCGCAGGTGATGGGAGAGGAGGAGGAGGAGGAGGAGGAGAAAGATTTACCGGGAAAGGAGAAAGGAAAGTACGGGAAACGAGAACGGTGTCGAGGAGGAGTAGAAAGAGGAGAAGGAGGAGGAGGAAGAAGAGGAGGAAGAAGAGGAAGAGGAGGAAGAGGAGGATCGTCTTCAAGAGTAGTAAGACTTATGTGATATTCTAAATCTCTCTCCCTTCCCCTTTTATCATTCTCTCCCTTTTTCGCTCTCTCCCTCTCTCTCTCCCTTTCCCTCTTCCATCTCTTCCCTCTCCCTCTCTCCCTTTCTCCTCCTCTCCCTATTCCTTATCATCCTCTCCTCTTTTTCTCCTCCCCTCCCTTTCCCTCTGTTCCTTTCTTCTCTTCTCCCTTTCTCCTTTCCCTCCCTTATTCCCTTCTTCATCACATATTCTCCCCACCTCTTTCTTTCTCTGTCCCTTTCCTCCCTTTCTCTCCCTCCCCCTCTATCTCTCCTTCATCACACCCTTCTTCTTCCCACCTTTTCCTTTCCCTTTCCATCTCTTCCCTTCTCTCTCCCCTTCTCTGTTCTTCCTTTTCTTATTTACCTTTTTGTATTTATTTTTGCCCGTGAGTAACTTCCTTTACTGTTAACAAAATAATAATGATAATGATTCTACTTTATTTTTACTTATATTATTGTTGTTTATAGTTTTGCTCTTACTACTACTACTACTACTACTACTACTATTACTACTACTACTACTACCACTATTCATTTGCATTTTTGTTAGTAATATCGTGCTGGGCTACAGTTTCGGGTTATTAGAGAAAAGAAAAGAAACTCAAATTATTCTGTTTTAAAATGAAAATTGCGTGTCCAGTAATTATTTTAATGTGTGGTAATTGGGGAGGTCGGCAGCAGAAGATAATTGGTAATGGCTCAATTAAAAACACCTGTATGAAGGGGTAATTAGGAGGTGTGAACAGTAATAAGTGTAATGATGTAGTAATAATAATAATAATAATAATAATAATAATAATAATAATAATAATAATAATAATAATAATAATAATAATAAGAGGAAGAAGAAGAAGAGGACGAAGAAGAGGAAGAATAAGAAGAAGAAGAAGATGATGAAGAGGAAGAAGAAAAGGAAGATAATGATGAAAAAGAGGAAGGAGAAAAGGAAGGGCATGATGAAGAAGAGGAACAAGAAAAGGAATAATAATAATAACAATAATAATAATAATAATAATAATAATAATAATAATAATAATAATAATAATAATAATAATAATAAGAATCGTAACTACATTAAACACAAATATATGTTGATTGCAGAACATGAAAAAAATATCAGTTCTAGTAATCATTTAGAAAAAAGGAATTTGCTGACAGATGAGAAAAAGGAGAAACATGCCTACAGAATATTTTTATCATGTTTTTTCCTTACTTCTTACTTATGTTTACTTTTTTTTCACATATTTTACTTTCTCTCACTTTTACTTGTTTACTTTATTTTTTTGGGGTGTCTTACTCTTTACTTATTTTTACTTCTTTTGCTAATTTTACTTTTCCAGTTTTATTTTTTTACTTTCTTTTTGTGTGTGAAAAGTAATTGCACGGTTCAGTTTCCACGCCCACCACTGAAGGAGAAAAAAGAAAAAAAAGAAAGAAAAGAAAAAGAAAGAAATAAGATACAAGATAAAAACACACACAGAAATCTTATCAGACACACAAAGGCAAAGAAGACAAAATATATTTCTTTGTGTCTTGAGAACTTTGCATATTCGAAGTGTGTGTGTGTGTGTGTGTGTGTGTGTGTGTGTGTGTGTGTGTGTGTGTGTGTGTGTGTGTGTGCTCTGTTATCCATAATTAAGTTTGTTTGACGCGACCAAGCAAACGTGTGTGTGTGTGTGTATGTGTGTGTGTGTGTGTGTGTGTGTGTGTGTGTGTGTGTGTGCATGTGAAGGGTCTGTGTACACTTTAAAACTATAAGGAATTTAATATGATAATTTTTCCCTCGTTTTCATCCAACATTCCACTAGTCTATATTTTTTCTCACACCGGAAGAGGAAGAGGAGGAGGAGGAGGAGGAGGAGGAGGAGGAGGAGGAGGAGGAGGAGGAGGAGAAAAGAAGGCCTGATCATTTTCACTTTTATCTCCCGTCTCGCGAGATGTGATAATCATTTTTCTTTTTGATTATTTTTTTACCCATTCATCTTTTTTTTTCCTCGGCTTGAAAAATGTTTTATTCCTCCTCGTTCACTCGTAATGACGCGGCGGGGACTCGTTTTCGTCCTGTCGCTTTCTGCCGCAGTGAAGGAAAGGGAGACAGAAAGAAAGAAAGAAAGAAAAAAGGAAGGAAAGAAGGCAAGAAAGAAAGAAAGAAAGAGAAAGAAAGAAGGCAAGAAAGAAAGAAAGAAAGAAAGAATGAATGAATGAATGAATGAAGGAAGGAAGGAAGGAAGGAAGAAAGGAGAGCAGGACAAAAAGAGGAAGGACACAAGAAAGAAAGAAAGAAAGAAAGAAAGAAGGAAAGAAGGAAAGAAGAAAGAAAGAAAGAAAGATAAAAGGGAAAGAAAAGCAGGGCAGAAAAGAGGAAGTTCACAAGGGAAAAATGGGAGAAAAAAATAAAGAAAGAAAGAATGAAAGACAGATAAAAGTTAAAGAAAAGTGGGACAGTAAAGAGAAAGGACACAAGGGAAAAAAGGAAGAAAAAAGAAAGAAAGAAAGAAATACAGATAATAATAGTAGGACAGTATAAAGAAAGAACACAAGGAAAGAAAGTAAGAAAGATAGAAGGGAAGGAAAGTAGGAAAGAAAGAAAGGAGAAAGGACAGGAAGAAAGAAAAGAGAAGAAGAAAAGAAAGAAAATTATGCTATCTGAAAAGCAGGAAATAAATAAATGGGGGAGAACAGAAAGGAAAGAGAAGAAAAGAAAAGGAGGAAAGAAAGAAAAGAAGGAACAGAAAGGAAAAAAAAGGAAAAGAAGAGTAGGAAAGAAAGAAATGTGGAGGAAAAGAAAGAAAATGCAAACAGGAAAGAAGGAAATAAATTAATGAGGAAGAACAGAAAGGAAAGAAAAGGAAAATAGGAAAGAAAAAATGAGAGGACAAAAAAAAAAAGACGGAAAGAAAGAAAAATATACAAACTGAAAAGGAGGAAAGAAGTAAATGACGAAGAACAGAAATGAAAGAAAAGAGAACGATAAGAAAGAAAGAAAGAAAGAAAGGAAGGAAAGAAAGAAAGATACTTATGCAAACAGGGAAACGCTG
>NC_066515.1:19732716-19737716 GCF_024679095.1 Eriocheir sinensis | reverse complement strand
CTGGGGCTGGTAGGCTCTCTTGATAGTGCCTGTTGGTCGACCCCAGCCCGTAATGGCGCAGGCAAATGTTTTATAGTGGAGCCATTTTGCTTCCTCCGCGTCGCTGACTACGAATCTGCGGGCCTGGGTTTGAATAGCGTGCAGCCCAGCCAGTTCCTCATCCTTCCATTCGGGGGTGATAAACGGGTACCTGGGGACACCTGGGGAAGGTAAACCGTGGTAACCCGGATGTCACACTGACCACCACAGGCTTAAAGGGCCAAGGGGACGGAGATGAGCACCGGAGCCACGCGCAGCTACAGCTTATGCTCCCAACTTTCCCTCAGATCTTGCTTGGCTCGTGCTGCCCCCCCCCTCCCCCCCCCCCGAGCTCATTCTTGATGCTCGCTAGTGAAAGGTTAAAATAATTGGAGAAAAGATTGAATAACGAGAGAAAGACTGAAGGCCGAAAAAATCATGAATAGAGACACAAAAAGAACTAAGAGAGAGAGAGAGAGAGAGTAAAAAAGAACAGTACACTAAAAAGGAAAAAAAAACATGACCACCACCACCACGGGTCTCTGGGTTTCAATACCAGTACTCTGTCGCTGGTCACACGCGAGAGACTCTTCTGTTTTCCCTGTTAGCCGTTGTGTTTCCGTTTAATCTTGATAGTAGTGTGTGTGTGTGTGTGTGTGTGTGTGTGTGTGTGTGTGTGTGTTTACTCTTGTAGGTTTTTTATGTTGGTTGTTTCTTCTTTTGATTGTTTTTTTTTGTTTATATATTTGTTTATCTATTTCTATTTAAGTATTTATCTATCTTTATGTCTGTATATTTGTCTTATTCATTTCTTTATCTATCTTTCCCTACATAGCTACTTACATTTTTCTTCCTTCCTTTCTTCCTTTTTTCCTTCCTTCTTTTCTTCGTTTTCTATCTTTCGTTCCTTTTTTTCCTTCTTTCCATTACTCCTTCCTACCTTCCTTCCTTACTTCCTCCCTCCCTCAATCTCTTTCTGTCTTTTTCTCTCTTTCTTTCTTTCCTTCTATCCTTCCTCCCTCCTTCCTTCCTACCTTCCTTCCTTCCTTCCTTCCTTCCTTCCTCCCTCCCTCCCTCCCTCCCTCTCTTTCTTTCTTCCTATCTTTTCTCTCTTTCTTTCTTTCCTTCCTTCTATCCTTCCCTCCCTAACCAACCCACCCCACTCCCTATCTACCTATCTATCTATTTACCTGTCCGTGGCCTAATTAGGGGAGATGACCAGGTGTAACAAGGTGTAACGACCCACAGAACGATGAACATAAACACACCTGAGCACCTGAAAACCTGTGGGCAGCCTGGACCGTTCTGCGCCCCGGCCGTACCATTTGTATGCGCCGACTTGAGCCGCTGAGCCGAGTAACGCCACTCCCCCCGCCTGATTACAACCCCACATAAAATTCTCCCAGACATTTTCCTCCCAGCTTTGAGAACGGGTGAGTGGGATGTTGAGGAGGAGGAGGAGGAGGAGGTGGAGGAGGAGGGGAAGAAGAGGAGGGTGGTAGATATGAAAGCTAGAGAGAGAAAAGAGGAAACCAAGAGGAATGGAAGAATGTGAAAGGGAAGAGGAAGAGGAAGAGGAAATGAAGGGAGGGAAATAAGATAGTGAGAAGAGGAAACAAAAGGAATGGAGGAGAGTGAGAGGAGGAGGAGGAGGAGATGAAGAGAAGGAAGGAGGGAGGTAGGAAGAGTGAAATGAAGGAGGAAGAGGAGGAGAGAAGCAAGGACAAAGGATAGGCAGAAAAGAGAAGAGAAGAGAAGAAAGAGGAAAACAAGAGGAATGGAAGAGAGTGGAAAGGATAAGAAGGAAGAGGAGGACAAAACAAAACAAAACAAAAACAAAACAAAGAAAAAGAAAAACAAAGGAGCTCATTAACCTTTCCCAAAAGCACCACCAACAACAAGAAGAATTTATCCCTCATTTTTCCAGGTTCTCTCTCTCTCTCTCTCTCTCTCTCTCTCTCTCTCTCTCTCTCTCTCTCTCTCTCTCCCTAATACCACAGGGGGGGCAAGCATCTGGGGGTAATTGAAAGGTGGCGTGTGTCTGGCGTCTCATTTTGGGGGCAAGACAGTGCTATACAACCCCCCCCCTCCCCCCCCTACCTCCCCCTGAAGCCCTTATCCCAGTCCCTCTTCCCTTCCCTCTTCGTCCTCATCTCCTTCTCTCCTTCTCTCTCCCAATCCCCAATCGTTTCTGACCCCATTTCTTAACTTCTCTCCCCTCTCTCCCTGTTTCCTTCCCCCTCTCTCCCCTCTCTCCCCCTTCTCTTCCCTTCTCCCCTGCCCGCCTTAATTCCCCTCTTCCCATCTTCCCCTTAACCCATTCTGTCCTTTTTAACTCCCCTTCTCTCCTCCCCAATCCTCCTTCCTACCCCCCTCTCTCTCCTCCTCTCCCCGTCTTTCCCTCCCTAACCCTTCCTATCCCCTTATCTCCCCCTCTCCCTGTCTCCTCCCAGCTTTCACCCTACGCAAGGTAAAAAGAAGGGAGTGATGTGGAGGGGGTAATATTTTTTTCCGTAGCCTCTTTGACAATCTCAGGTCGTTAGTGGCGCAGGCGGATTTTATTTATAGTGATTGCCGTGGTGTGTGAGTCTTGTTTGGCCAATGCTGCCCCCCGGTGTTTCTCTTGACCGAAGTCGCTGATGTTAGGGTTGACTGAAGCTCTGAGAAAAGAAGGAAAAAGATAATTGAAGGGAGGGACTTGAGGAATAAAGAGGGAAAAAGAATAATTAGTTATCCCCCCAAAAAAAAAGGACAGGCAAACAAAAAATAAATAAATAATATGAAGTAAAAAAAAAAAGGTAGATAGAAAATAAGAAAAAAAATCAAAGCCTAGAATAGAAACAAGGATAAAAAGACAACTGAAGGGAGGGACTTGAGGAATAAAGAGGGAAAAAGAATAATTAAATCCCCCCCTCAATAAAAAAGGACAGACGAACAAAAAAAATATAAAGTAAAAAAAAATCAGATAAGAAATAAGAAAAAATATCAAAGCCTAGAATAGAAACAAGGATAAAAAGACAACTTGAGGAATAAAGAGGAAGAAAAAATAATTAATCCCCCCTAAAAAAGAACAGGCGAACAAAAAATAAATAAACAATATAAAGTAAAAAAAAAGTACATAAAAATAAGAAAAAAATCAAAGCCTTGCATAAAAACAAAATAAATGTAAAAAAAGAAAAACAAACTTATAGCGCCAACAACAACAAAAAAACCGTTACCTTTCTTTAGCATGTGGGTCATCTTCCGACACTCACGAGGGTTGGAAATTGTCTTCGTGCATCGGCTGGGCTCGAACCTGGGTACATGGGCTCACAACACCCGAACGCTGACCACTCGACCACCGCCTCTTTCTTCTCTCCACCTCCTCCTCCTCCTCATCCTCATCTTCCATTTCACTCTTCTATTCCTCATGTTTTCCTCTTCTCTCTATCCCTTCTTCCTTCTCTTCCTTCCTTCCTTCTCTCCACCGCCTGGGGTAAGGTAAGGTAAGGTAAGGTAAGGTGAGGTGAGGTTAGGTTAGGTTAGGTTAGGTTAGGTTAGGTTAAGTTAGGTTAGGTTAGGTTAGGTTAGGTTAGGTAAGGTAAGGTAAGGTAAGGTAAGGTAAGGTTAGGTTAGGTTAGGTTAGGTAAAGTAAGGTATGGTAAGGTAAGGTAAAGTAAGGTAAGGTAAGGTTAAGTAAGGTAAGGTAAGGTTAGGTTAGGTAAGGTAAAGTAAGGGTCCACATGGGTAGGCAAGGAAGGGGGGAGAGTTCTGTGGCAAGGTTGATTGGGGTAAGGAGGACTAGGGTGGGGGTGGAGGTGGGGTCAGGGCGGGGCGGGGCGGGGCGATTAATAGACCCCTTCGCCCCACGTTGCCCCGACAAGATTTATTTTATGGGGGAGATATCGTGAGGGGAAGGCGAAAGGTGGAAAGGGGGGAGGGAAAGGGGGGAGAGGGGGGTGGGGAGGGGCGGGGAAGAGGGGGAAGGAGGGAGAAGGAAACACAATCACTACCTGTCTGTTGGGTAATATCTCAGCTCTGTTAGTTTGTTTGTTTGTTATTTATTCTCATTTTCTCTCCTTTTCTCTTTTTCCCATATTTTTTTCTCTTATCTTCTCTCTTTTTTTTCATTAACTCTCTCTGTGTGTGTGTGTGTGTGTGTGTGTGTGTGTGTGTGTGTGTGTGTGTGTGTGTGTGTGTGTGTGTGTGTTCATATCTTAGGTGTGTTTGTTTGTTAGTCTTTGTTAATTTATCTCTCTCTTTTCTCTTTTTCTCTTTTCTGTATTTTTTTCTCTTCTCTTCTTTTTTTCATTAACTGTGTGTGTTCATATCTTAGGTGTGTTTGTTTGTTTGTTTGTTTGTCTTCGTTAATTTCTCATTTTCTCTTTTCTCATTCTCTCGTGTTCGCTTTCCATCTTTCTTTTCTTTTTCTTCTTTCTCTCCTTCTCTTGTTTTTCGGTTTCTCTTTTTCTCTTTTCACTTTTCCCTTTTTCATTAAGTGTGTGTGTGTGTGTGTGTGTGTGTGTGTGTGTGTGTGTGTGTGTGTGTGTGTGTGTGTGTGTGTGTGTGTGTGTGTGTGTGTGTGTGTGTGTGTGTGTGTGTGTGTGTGTGTGTGTGTGTGTGTGTTCATATCTTAGGTGTGTGTGTTTGTAGTCTTCGTTCATTTCTTTCTCTTTTCTCATTTTCTCTTCTATTCGCTTTCCATCTCTTTCTCTTCTTCTCTTTTTCTTCTAACTCTCCTACCTTACCTTACCTAACCACCCTACCTTACCTTACCTTACCTAACCATATCTAGCGTTACCTAATCATACCTTATCTTACCTTACCTAACCCTACCTAGTCTTGCCTTACCTTTCCTAACCTAACCTAACCTAACCTTGCCTTACCTTACCTAACCTAACCTAACCTTGCTTACCTTACCTTACCTAGCCTAACCTTGCCCTACCTTACTTTACCTAACCTAACCTTGCCTTACCTTACCTTACCTTACCTAACCTAACCTA
>NC_066515.1:19722716-19727716 GCF_024679095.1 Eriocheir sinensis | reverse complement strand
ACCCACGTGTGTGTGTGTGTGTGTGTGTGTGTGTGTGTGTGTGTGTGTGTGTGTGTGTGTGTGTGTGTGTGTGTGTGTGTGCGCTTTTTTATATAATTTCCCTTTGTTATATTTTTTTCTATCATCTTTTTTTCTTCTATTTTCTTCTTTCATCATCTTTTTATTATTTTTTATTCATATTTCTCTTCATTTTTATTTTCTTCCCCTTTTCTTCCTTTCTTCGCTTTTTTCTCTTCATCATTTTCTATTTCTCTTCCTTCTTTTTCTTTCCCTGTTTTTGTATCACGGTTTTTTCTCTTCCATCTCTTCTCCTGTCTCCTCTTTCTCTCCTCTTCACCCTCTTCCCCTCCTTCCTTTTCCTCTTTTTCTCTTCCTCTTCTCTCTCTCCCTATCTCATTTCCCAACCTCTTCACTTCCCTCATCCTCTTCCTCCCTTTCTCTTCTCTCTCCATCTCATCTAACAGCTTCCTCCCTCTTCGTTCCTCCTCCCTTTCTCTTTTTCCTCCAACCCATTTTACATTCTCTTGGCTCTCTCTCTCTCTCTCTCTCTCTCTCTCTCTCTCTCTCTCTCTCTCTCTCTCTCTCTCTCTCTCTCTCTCTCTCTCTCTCTCTCTCTCTCTCTCTCTCTCTCTCTCTCTCTCTCTCTCTCTCTCTCTCTCTCTCTCTCTCTCTCTCTCTCTCTCTCTCTCTCTCTCTCTCTCTCTCTTCTTCTCCTTCTCTCTCACGCTCTCCTCACCTTCCTCTTCCTCCTCCTCCTCCTTCCTTCTCCTCCATTCCTTTCCTCTCTCTTATCCCATTCGACAACCTCCTCCCTCTTCCTTCCTTCCTCTTTCTCTCTCCCTTCCTCTTCTCTCTCCCATCTCATTTCACACCCTCTTCAGTCTTCACCTTCAGTTCCTCCTCCTCTTCCTCCTTCCCTCTCCTCTCCCATCTCATCTCCCAGCCTCTTCAGCTCCTCTCCTTTTCGTGTCCCTCCATAACCTTACCAAACACACCTTTTCCTACGCGTATGATTGTGTTGACACGTGTATATTACCTGTACCGGGAGATGGTTTTCTTTTTTATTTTCTTTGTTGATATTTTTTGTCGTCTGTTTGTCTTTTCCTTTTGATTGCATTTTACTTTTCTCCATTCTTCAGTCTTTTCTTCATCTTAATTTCTGCGTTATTTCTGTGTTTATTTAAGGTCAGGTTCGGTTAAGTAAGGTGCGGTGATGTTAGGCTTGGTTAAGTTAGGTTAGGTTAAGTTAGGCTAGGTGAGGTGAGGTTAGGTAAGGTTAGGTTAGGTAAGGTTAGGTTAGGTTAGGTTAGGTTAGGTAAGGTCAGGTTAGGTCAGGTTGGGTAAGGTTAGGTAAGGTAAGGTCAGGTTAGGTTAAGTATGGTAAGGTGATATTAGGCTTGGTTAAGTTAGGTTAGATTAGGTTAGGTGAGGTTAAGTTAGGTTAGGTGAGGTTTGGTAAGGTTAGATTAGGTTAGGTAAGGTCAGGTTAGGTTAGGTAAGATTGGGTTAGGTCAGGTAAGATTGGGTAAGGTTAGATAAGATTAGGTAAGTTCAGGTTAGGTTAGGTTAGGCTAGGTAAGGTTGGGTAAGGTTAGGTAAGGTTGGGTTAGGTTAGGTAAGGTTGGGTAAGGTTAGATAAGATTAGGTAAGTTCAGGTTAGGTCAGGTTAGGCTAGGTAAGGTTTGGTTTGGTTAGGTAAGGTCAGGTTAGGTTAGGTAAGTTCAGGTTAGGTCAGGTTAGGTTACGTAAGGTTATGTAAAGTTAGTTAAGGTTAGGTAAGGTTAGTTAAGGTTAGGTTAGGTAAGTTCAGGTTAGGTCAGGTTAGGTTACGTAAGGTTATGTAAAGTTAGTTAAGGTTATGTTACGTTTTCTTTTTACCTTTTCTATTTTTTTCCAGTCTTTCTTTCTGACTTATTTTTCGTTTCTGTTCTTAAGATCTTGGATTAGGTAATATTATGTAATAGGTTGAGGCAAGGTTAAGTGCGGTAGGAATAGATTATGAAACGCTCTCTCTTCTTCCCTTTCTCTTCCCTTCTTCGTCCCCTCGTTTGCGTACTTCTTATATGCCTGTCTGTCGTTAGCTATTCATGAGGAGTGTGTCTTGGCGCCCCTCCGTCCAAATATCTCTTCTCCTCCTCTCCTTTTCTCCTCTCCTCCTCTCCCCTTCTCTTCTCTCCTCTCCTTTCCTCTCCTCTCCTCTCCTCTCATCTTCTCTCCTCTTTCCTCCTCCTCCCTCCTCCCCTCTCCTGTCTTGTCCTTTCCTCTCCTTTCCTCTCTTTTCCCCTTCCCTCCACTTATCTTCTCTTTTACTATTTTCTCTTCTCCTTTCCTTTCCTTTTTTTTCTCCTTTCCTTTCATCTCCTCTTCTCTCCAGCTCTCTCCTCTTCTTTCCCTTCCCTTCCTTTCCCCTCTTCTCTTATGTTCTTATTTTCTCTTCTTCTCTCCTCTCCTGTGTAACTTTCTCTTTCTCCATTCCCTTCTCCTCCTCTTTTCATTAGTTCTTTTCACAATTCTCCTAATAACTCTCTTCTCTTCTCTTCTCTTCTCTTCTATCCTCTCCTCTCTCTTCTTTTCGGATGGTGCTGTTTCTCAATTTGCATCTCATGTTTATATAGCCTTCATCTCCTCTTCTTCTCCATCTTTATCTTCCCTATCTTTATCATCTCCCTCCTCCTCCTCCTCCTCCTCTTTTTTTCCTTGTTTTCTTTTTCTTTTCTTTTTACTTTCCTTCGTGTTAGTTGTTGGTATAGCACTTTTGTTTTTCTTCCTCGTCGTCTTCTTTTTCTTCTTTCTTTCTCGTTTCCATTTTCTTATTTTTTGGTTATGTTTTTTCTTTTCCTTATTAGCAATCTCCTTTTTTCTCATTATCCTCTTCCTTCCTCATCTTCCTTCCTTCCTTCTTTCTTTCTTCCCCTTCCTTTACGTCTTCATTCTTTTATACAAACCTTTCTTTTCTGTTTTTTTTTCTTTCTTTCCTATTTTCTCTCATTTCCTTTCCTCCCTCCTTCCTTCCCTTCCTTCCTTCCTTCCCTCCTTTCCCTCCATCCCTTCCTTCTTCTCTCACACACAGAATATCTACTTCCCTTCCTTTCCTCCCTCCCTTCTTCCTTCCTCTCTTTTCTTCCTTCCTTCTCTTTCCTTCCTCACACAAACTATCATTTCCTTCCCTTCCTTCCTTCATTCCTTTCCTCCTCCGTTTCCTTTCCTTCCTTCACTCCCTTCCTCCCTTCCTTTACCCCACTCCTTACCTCATTCCTTTCCTTCACTTTTTCTTCTCTTCCTTCCCTTTTTCCTTTCCTTTCCTCCTTTCCTTCCTTCCCTCCCTCCCTTCCTGCCTCTCTTTCCTTCTTTCCTTTCCTCTCTTCCCTCCCTCACGCAAACTATTATCTCCTCCTTCCTTCCTTTCCTCCTTTCTTCCTTCCTTCCTTTCCCCCACTCATTTCTTTCCTTTCCTTCCCTTTTTCCTTCTCTTCCTTCCCTTCCTTCCCTTCCCTTCCCTTCCCTTCCCTTCCTCCCTCACGCGGCATATCACACAGTATTCCCCTTCTGTAATATCCACACGCTTGTAAGTTTAACCTTCAAGGAATTTAATATCAGGGAGCCTGGAGATGCCCTTCCCTCACTTCCCATCACCCCTTCCCCTCCCTTCACCCTTCCCTTCCCTCCCCTTCACTTCTCTCCCCTTCTCTCTCTCTCCTTCGGCTTAACCTTTCACCATCATATTTTTCCCTTCCCTCCTTTTCCTTTTCCCCCTTCACCTCCTCTCCCTTCTCCCTTCCCCTCCCCTTCCTCTTCCTTCCCTTCCCCTTCCTTCTCTATCCTTCCCTCTCCCCTTCTCTCTCTCCCTTTCCCTCCCCTTCCCCCTCTTTCCTTTTCGCTCATTTTCCCTTTTTTTCCCTTCATCTCTTCCTTCTCCCCCTTCCCTTTTTCCTTCCCTCCCCTTTTCCCCTCTTTCCTCTTCTCTCTCTCCTCTCCTCTCCTCTCCTCCCCTTCCCTTTCCTTTATTCTCACTCCTACCCATTCCTCTCTATTTCTCCTCTCCTTCTCCTCACTCCTCTTAACACATTCCTTCTCTCTCTCTCTTCCCATTTCTACTTTTTTTTCCTCCTTTCTCTCTTCCATAATTCGTCTCTGTCTAATACCTACATCTATTTTACTTCTCTCTCTCTTTGCTATACTTATTCTCTCTCTCTCTCTCTCTCTCTCTCTCTCTCTCTCTCTCTCTCTCTCTCTCTCTCTCTCTCTCTCTCTCTCTCTCTCTCTCTCTCTCTCTCTCTCTCTCTCTCTTCTTCATACACTTAGCAATGTCTTTCTTCTTCCTTCTTGGCGTGCTATCTCTTATTAGTGGTTCTGTGTATGTGTTGGCAGGCCGTCAGGGAGGGGAGTGTGTCTGTCTGTCTGTCTGTCTGTTTCTCTCTCTGTCTGGAGGTGGTGGTGATGGTGGTGTTGGTGGTAGTGATGTTGGTGGCGATGGTGATGTTTTTTTTCTTCTATTTTCTTTTGTTTTCTGATTAATTTTTGTTTGTTTTCCTTCTTTCTTTCTTTCCTTCTTTCTTTCTCCTTTTCTTTCTTTCTTTCTTTCCTTCTTTCGTTCTCCTTTTCTTTCTTTCTTTCTTTCCTTCTTTCGTTCTCCTTTTCTTTCTTTCTTTCTTTCCTTCTTTCTTTCTCCTTTTCTTTCTTTCTTTCCTTCTTTCGTTCTCCTTTTCTTTCTTTCTTTCTTTCCTTCTTTCATTCTGTTTATCTTTATTTCTTTCCTTCTTTCTTTCTCCTTTTCTTTCTTTCTTTCCTTCTTTCTTTCTCCTTTTCTTTCTTTCTTTCCTTCTTTCTTTCTCCTTTTCTTTCTTTCTTTCCTTCTTTCGTTCTCCTTTTCTTTCTTTCTTTCCTTCTTTCTTTCTCCTTTTCTTTCTTTCTTTCCTTCTTTCTTTCTCCTTTTCTTTCTTTCTTTCTTTCTTTCTCCTTTCTTTCTTTCTTTCTTTCCTTCTTTCTTTCTCCTTTTTCTT
>NC_066515.1:19586900-19589400 GCF_024679095.1 Eriocheir sinensis | reverse complement strand
GAGAAGGGAGAGGGAGAGAGAGAGGGGTGGTCGCCATAGCAACCTGGTATAGCTTAGAGAGAGAGAGAGAGTGAGAGTGAGAGAGAGAGCGAGCAACACACTCCCACAGACACCTCCAATAATGATCTCTGACGCCGGCGCACGTTCCTCCCGTTCCTCAAGGTCACGAGGGTCAGTCGAGGTCACGCTAGGTCACGGCGGCGGCGGAAGACGTAGTGACGGCGATGACCTGACGTTAAGAGGGTCAAAATGGGACGTCTCTTAACTCTTTACGCACTTTTTTTTATATTACGCGTTTATTTATTCGAGATATTTGCCTTATTTTTTTAATTTTTTTTATTATTTCGTATTTTACTATTTTTCTCTCATTTCACGCATTTTTATTTTCCGCGTTTATTTATTCGAGTTATTTTCCTTATTTTCCTTATTTTTATTTCTTTTTATTATTACGTATTTTACTATTTTTCTCTCATTTCACGCAATTTTATTTTCCGCGTTTATTTATTCGAGTTATTTTCCTTATTTTCCTTATTTTTATTTCTTTTTATTATTTCGTATTTTACTATTTTTCTCTCATTTCACGCATTTTTATTTTCCGCGTTTATTTATTCGAGTTATTTTCCTTATTTTCCTTATTTTTATTTCTTTTTATTATTACGTATTTTACTATTTTTCTCTCATTTCACGCATTTTTATTTTCCGCGTTTATTTATTCGAGTTATTTTCCGTATTTTGCATTTTTTTTTTTATTACGTATTTTACTATTTTTCTCTCATTTCACGCCGTTATTTCTGACTCATTTTAATTATTACTATTTACTTTACTTGTTTTTATTTTCTCTACTCTATTTTACATTTTATTTTCTTATTTTCTTGTTTATTTTACGTATAATGCTTTTTTCTTTTTTCTTCACACTCGTTTTCATTTTCCACATCTGTTTATCATGTTTATTTTATTTTATTTTTATGCATTTATTATTCGTATTTTACTTATTTGTCTCATGTTTCTTCTTTTAAGCAATTACTTTTTATTGTAATGTGAATATGAGCTTTATTTCTGTTTTCCTCTCTCTTTCAATATCTTTCTGTCTGTTTATATATTTTTCTGTCTGTGCATCTGTCTCTTCCTCTATCTATATCAACTTCTCTATCTTCAATCTATTACCATCATTTGTTACTGTGATAAGGTTGGTCATGTTTTGCTAATTTAACTTCTTTTCTAATTTTATTCTTTTTCTGTCTTTCTTTCATCTTCCCTATCTTCCTTCTATCCTCTTTTTATCGCCTTCATTTGTTACTGTGATAAGGTTGGTCATGTTTTGCTAATTTAACTTCTTTTCTAATTTTATTCTTTTTCTGTCTTTCTTTCATCTTCTCTATCTTCCTTCTATCTTCTTTTTATCGCCTTCATGTGTTACTATGATAAGGTTGGTCATGTTTTGCTAATTTAACTTCTTTTCTAATTTTATTCTTTTTCTGTCTCTCTTTCATCTTCTCTATCTTCCTTCTATCTTCTTTTTATCATACTGCTTTGTAACTATGATAAAGTTAGTCTGTGTTCCTCATCTGACCTTTTTTTATTAATTTTACCTATTTTCTGATTTTATGCTCTTTCTTTCTACCTCTCTATCATCTTCTCTCTCTTCTCTCTATCTTCTTTTTATCATATCGCTTTGTTACTGTGATAAGGTTAGTCTACGCTCCTCATCTCGTCTGTTTTTATTAATTTTACCTATTTTTTTCTGATTTCATGCTCTTTCTATATCCATCATCTTCTATCTTCTCTATCTTCTCTCTATCTTCTATCGGTCACCTTGCTTTGTAACTATGATAAGGTTGGTCTGTGCTTCTCATCTGACCTTTTTTTATTAATTTTACTTATTTTCTGATTTTATGCTCTTTTTTTCTATCTTTCTCTCATCTTCTCTATCTTCTCTCTATCTTATTTTTATCATATTGCTTTGTTACTGTGATAAGGTTAGTCCGCGCTCCTCATCTCGTCTGTTTTTATTAATTTTACCTGTTTTTTTTCTGATTTTATCCTTTTTCTATCTCTCTATCATCTTCTCCATCTGCTCTCAATCTTCTCTCTATCTTCTATCGGTCACCTTGCTTTGTTACTGTGATAAGGTTAGTCCGCGCTCCTCATCTCGTCTGTTTTTATTAATTTTACCTGTTTTTTTCTGATTTTATCCTCTTTCTATCTCTCTATCATCTTCTCCATCTTCTCTCAATCTTCTCTCTATCTTCTATCGGTCACCTTGCTTTGTTACTGTGATGAGGTTAGTCCGCGCTCCTCATCTCGTCTGTTTTTATTAATTTTACCTGTTTTTTTTCTGATTTTATCCTTTTTCTATCTCTCTATCATCTTCTCAATCTTCTCTCTATCTTCTATCGGTCACCTTGCTTTGTTACTGTGATGAGGTTAGTCCGCGCTCCTCATCTCGTCTGTTTTTATTAATCTTACCTGTTTTTTTCAGATTTCATGCTCTTTTTTTCTA
>NC_066515.1:19516900-19584400 GCF_024679095.1 Eriocheir sinensis | reverse complement strand
TCTGTTGTGTGCGTGTTTCTGCTTTCCAATACGGTTAACACACACACACACACACACACACACACACACACACACACACACACCTTAACCAATTCAATTCCTCATATCTTCTCACTCCGTTTTCACTCTCAGATCTTCATTTTCTCCTTCGGTAAGTTTTGTTTCACTTTTCTTTAAACTTCTGCGTGTGTGTGAGTTCCTGTGTGTGTGTATGTGTGTGTGTGTCTTCCTTTCCCCGACGCTCGCTGAAGGGAAAACAAACACCTGCAAGAATGAAAAAAGAAGAAAAAAGCTCAAAAGAAAAGAAACTCAAACTAAGCCCAAATTACTTTACCTTCAGAAAGAGAGAGAAGAAGCAAACTTTCTCTCCGTGCATGCAAAACCTCGTTAAAGAAAAAGAGTATAGGAAATAGACGATGGACTTTCTTTAATTGTTTACAGCACAGACTCGCAATGTTTTAAATCTGACACATATTCGTTAATGAAATCTGATTAATATGTAAAGAAGATTGTAATTAGAAGAATGAAAATGATACAGAAGTCAAAAGAAGGTTCCATTAGAGCCTTTGATTAATTTTAAAAAGAGGAGGAGAAAATATCAAAATGTAAGTTAATTTTGCAATGTATCCTTAAAATGAATAACCTTGATCTAAAGAAATGATTGAAAAATATAATTGAACAAAAGTAAAAAAAAATTCCCTCAGCGTCTTCAGATCAGGTTAAAAAGGGGAGGAAAAAATAGTCAGTTAAATAGTCAGTTCTGTAATATCTTCTTAAAACGAATAACTTGACCTAAAGAATTGGTTGAAGAATATAACTGAATAAAAGTTAAAAAAAGTTCCCTCGGCGCCTTCAGATCAGGTTAAAAAGAGGAAGAAAAAAATAATCGTAAATTTAAGTCAGTTCTGTAATATCTTCTTAAAACGAATAACTTGACCTAAAGAATTGATTGAAAAATATAACTGAATAAAAGTTTAAAAAGTTCCCTCGGCGCCTTCAGATCAGGTTAAAAAGAGGAAGAAAAAAATAATCGTAAATTTAAGTCAGTTCTGTAATATCTTCTTAAAACGAATAACTTGACCTAAAGAATTGATTGAAAAATATAATTGAATAAAAGTTAAAAAAAGCTCCCTCGGCGCCTTCAGATCATGTTAAAAAGAGGAAGAAAAAAATAATCGTAAATGTAAGTTAGTTATGTAATATCTTTTTAACCCGAACAACCTTGACCTAAAGAAATGATTGAAAAATATAACTGAATAAAAGTTTAAAAAGTTCCCTCGGCGCCTTCAGATCATGTTAAAAGGAGGAAGAAAAAAATAATCGTAAATGTAAGTTAGTTATGTAATATCTTTTTAACCCGAACAACCTTGACCTAAAGAAATGATTGAAAAATAAAATGAAATAAAAAAAAATGTTCCCTCGGCGCCTTCAGATCACAGAAAATATGAGAAATTATAAATAAGTTTTGCAATGTCTTCTTAGTAAACCGAATAACCTTGACCTAAAGAAATGATTGAAAAATATAAATGAATAAAAGTAAAAAAAAAAGTTCCCTCGGCGCCTTCAAATCATGTTCAAAAGAGGAAGAAAAAATATCAGAAATTGTTAGCATGTTTTGTAATGTCTCCTCAAACCGAATAACGAACAAAAGAAATTATTAAAAAAAATATAATCTAAGTAAATAAAAAAGTTCCATCGGCATTTTTTTTAGTTATCATTTTTACTCTTCTTCTTCTTCTTCTTCTTCATCATAATAATCTTCTTCCACTTATTTTTGTTACCTATTATTTTTTTTATTTTCCTCATTTATTTTCGTCTTTCTTTTTGTTTTCCTGCTTTTCCTTTTCCTTCTCCTCTATCTATTCTTCCTGTTCTTCTTCCTCCTGCTTTTAATCCTCCATTGTGAAAAGAGGAGGAAAAAAATATCAGACATTGTAAGCTCGTTTTGTAATATCTCCTTAACCCGAATAACCTTGACCTGAAGAAGCGATTGAAAAAAAAACCCAAAGTAAAAAAAAAAAAGAGAAAAAAAGTAGGAGAAAAAATATCAGAAATTATGTTAGTTTTGTAATGTCTCCTTAAACCGAGTGACCTTGACCTAATCCACCACATTCCTCCACTTCTTTTTCCCTCCTTTTCGCGTAGATGCACCAGAGGGAAAAAACAAAGAGGTCAGTCGGGCGGAAAGCGAAGGCCAGGAAAGAATGAAAGGAAAAAAAGAAAAGAAAAAAGTAAAAGTGAAAGTCGGTGTTAATTTTCCAGGTGAATAAAAATTAAAGCTCACCTGGCCTTCCCCTCATTGAAGATTGATGTATTACCTGCGTTCTCACCTGCCTGATGCCGCGGGCGAGAATTCGTATGTAAATTAAGTGAAGGTGTGTTTTAAATGGCTGATATCATGCTACCCGGTTTTTGGTTCATTTTTTTTCACGTTCTCAATCTGTAATGTTTTTTTTCTTCTCTTCTTTCCTCTTTTCTGTTTTGATCCTCTTGTTTTCCTCCTCCTCCTCCTTCTCCTGTCTTATCTTTCCTCTTTTCCTCCTCCTGTCATTTTTTTCTGTTTTCATCTGTCCTCTTTCCAGTAATGCCTTTTTTTTCTTTTCCTTCTCTTCCTTTTCCTATCTCCTCGATTTCTGTTTTTTTTCTCCTTATTTCTCTTCTTTCCTTTTTCTTTCTCTTCGTTTCCTCCTCATCCTTCTGTCTCCTCTTCTTTCCTCTTTCCTCCCTCTTCTTTTCCTCCTCATCCTTCTGTCTCCTCTTCTTTCCTCTTTCCTCCCTCTTCTTTTCCTCCTCATCCTTCTCTCTCCTCTTCTTTCCTCTTTCCTCTTTTCTTCCTCTTCTTTTTCTCTTCATCCTTCTGCTGTTTTCTCTCTCAAGCTGATCCAGGAATTTGTGATTTTCCGAGTCGGTCTAAAAAACGAACAACAAAATTATAACATTAGTCAATTGATATAAATAAAGGTTGGTCATTTTTTTGTCAAGATCATAAAAAAAAGTTGCTTAGGGGTTTTCTGTCACTACCTCTCCATAAGTTTGTGTTTTTTTTTTAAGTCTGTCTAAAAAAAAGCGAACAAAATCTAACATTAGTCAATTCATATATAAAAAAAAAAAGTTTCACTCATTTTTTGTCAAGATCATGTAGAAAGTTTTTTTTCTGTCACTTTCAGTCTGTCAAAAAAAAAAACATGTATCATAACATTAGTCAATTCAAATAAAGAAAAAGTTGGTGATTTTTTCGTTATTATAAAAAAAAAAGAGTTGCTTATTTTTTTTCTGTCACTCTGCATCGCCATGAATATTAATCTTTTTCACGGAGCGATGGACAAAAAAAGAAGCGTCCAAATGTTTCCTCAGCGTTAGAAGATTCATATGAAAATTAATGCAAATCCGATTTCGGGAATGTGATATTTTGTTGCCTGGCGTTCTCGTTTCACCTGAGTCTCCGTGATTTATATTCTTTACCTGTGGAAGGGAGAAAAAAAAGTGAAGGTAAAAATAGACGAGGTACTGCACACGTTACTAATAAAATGCATGTGGAGATTATAGCAATGTTGATTTTATTTTTATTAGAGTGGAAATTATTTTGTCAGCTCCATTTTTATTACTTGTATTTCTGTATCTCTCCTTTTTTACTTGTTTTTGTTATTTTTTCTGGTTATCATTATTCATTTTTTTCTTCTTTCTCATCATTTTAATCTTCTTCCACTTCTTTTATTATTATCTTTCATGTTTTTTTCATCTTTTCTCATCTTTTCTCATCTTTTTTTCTTCTTTCTCATCATTTTAATCTTCTTCCACTTCCGTTATTACCATCTTTTATGTTTTTCCCATCTTTTCTCTTCCTTTTTTTTTTTGCTTTTCCTTTCCCTTCTTTGTTTATTTCTCCTTCTCCTCTTCCTCCTGTTTTTAATCTGCCACTTGCGTTAGATAAAAAAATAACTCGACCAGGAAAATGTGAGAGGAGAAACCACAGAAAACGAAGGAAATAAGGGATGAATATAGGAGGAGAAAGAGGAGGGAGAGAAAGAGGATTATGAAAACTAGAAATAAGAAAAGGTACAGAAATTTAAGCATTGTTGATATTATTTGTAAGAGTGGAAAACATTAACACCGGGCATTTTTTCTCACTTAATTTCATGCTTTTAAAAATTAGTTAAGTCGACATAGAAAATGAGAAAAGAAACAACAGCAAGAAGAAGAGAAGGAGGAATGGAGAGAAGAAAAGGAAGAAGAGAACTGGAAAACAAGTAGGAAGAGAGAAGATAAGGAGAGTATAAAGAGTAAACAAAAAAACAAAAGGAAGTGGAAGAGAGAAAAATAAACGAGAGAGAAGAAACAGAACCGAAAGAAGAAGAGAAAGAGGAATGCATAGAAGAAAAGAAAGAAGAGAACAGGAAAACAAGAAGGAAAAAATGAGGAAAGTATAAAAAAAGTACACGAAAAACAAAAGAAAGTAGAAGAGATAAATATAAACGAGAGAGGAGAAACAGAAGAAAAGGAATAAGAGAAGGAGGAGTGAGTAGAAGAAGAGGAAGAAGAGCAGGAAAACAAGTAGAAAGAGAAAAACTGAGGAAAGTATATAAAGTACACGAAAAAAAAGTAAGTTGAAATGAAAATAAAAAAAATACGCGTGGAAATTCAAGCAACGTCGATATAATTATTAAGAATGGAAAATATTTAATCACCTGCATTTTTCTTACCTGTATTTCTGCATTTTCCTCTTGTGTTAAATAATAAAAAAAGGTTACTCGATATAGAAAGTGAGAGAGGAGGAGAAAGACGAAGATAATGAGGAATAGATAGAAGAGGAGAAAGAAGAGGAGGAAAAATAAAAAGAGAAAAGATGAGGACATAAAAAAATTATAGCAAAAGGAAGATTAAAAGCAGGAGGAAGAAGAAAAGGAGGAATAAACAGAGGAGAAGGAAAAGGAAGAGGAGGAAAAACAAGAAGAAAGACGAAAATAAATGAGGAAAACATAAAAATGATAATAACTAAAGTAAGTGAACGAAGATTAAAATGATGAGGAAGAAGAAAATGAATAATGATAACTAAAAAAAATAGCTATCAATAAGAAAAGGAGAATAAGAAGGAAGAGAGAAAGAGAAGAAGCAGAACAAGGGAATGAGAAGAAAGAAACAAACAAACAGAGAGAGGGAAAGAAAGAATAAACAAACAAACAAACAAACAAACAAACAAAGGAAGAGAAGAAAAATAAGCAAAGAGAAGACGAATGAAGGAAGAAAAAAGAAGAAAAAGTTATAAAAAAGAAAGAAGTGAAGACAAACGAAACAAACAAACAAACAAACAAAGAAAAAACAAGGAACAAGAAAAAGAAACCAAAAGAAAAAGAAGAAAGAAGCAAAGAGAAGACGAATGAAGGAAGAAAAAAGAAGAAAAGTATAAAAAGAAGAAAAGTGAAGAAACACGAAACAAACAAACAAACAAACAAAGGAAAAAAAAGGAACAAGAGAAAGAAACTAAGAGAAAATAAAAGCAAAGAGAAAACGAAGAAAGGAAGAAAAAAGAAGAAAGTTATAAAAAGAAGAAAAAAGTGAAGAAAACGTGATAATGAGGAAGACAAATTTACCTGCACTGTTTACACTCACCTGATCTCTTCCTCTTACCTGTCTTAATTGATTGGCCCAGGTGAGGCTTACCTGTCACACCTGCATCACCGGGCCCAGGAGGAGGCAGACGAGAGACTTTCCCTTTCACCTGATTTACCTGTGGAGAATTTTTTGCTTTCATTTTCTTCCTCTTCACTTTTACTTTCTACTTTATTTCCTACTTTTAATCTTTTGCTTTTTTCTTCATCTTTCCTCTTCTCTCTTTCCGTCTTCCTATTTCCTTTCCTACTTTCATTCTTCTCTCCTTTTTCCTCTTTTTTTCTCCTCTCTCTTTCTTTCTTCCTTGTTTATTTTCTACTCTCTTTCCTCTGTCTTTTTTCCTCTTTTTCCTCTTCTCTCTTTCTTTATTCCTAATTTCTTTATTACTTTCGTTCTTTTGTCTTTTTCCCTTATTCCTCTTCTCTATTTCTTCTTCTCTTCCTCCTCTTCTTCCTCCTCTTTATTTCTCACCTAGTAATGTTTTCCTCTTTTTCGTTCCTTCTTCTCTTATTCCTCTTTCTCCTCCTCATATTTCACCTCGTCGTGTTCTTCCTCTTCTTTACCTCCTCCTCCTCCTCCTCCTCCTCTTTCTTCTGTCTTCTCTTTCTTGTTTTCTTATTTTCCTCTTTGTTTTTTTTATCTTTTATTTATTTTCCTCTTATTCGATCAGCTGTCCTCTTCCTCTTTCTCCTCCTCCTCCTCCTCCTCCTCCTCCTCTTTTTGGTCCTCTTACTCAGCTTTAAGATTGAGTAGTGTGCGTGACTCTGCTTCTTCCTCTTCCTCTTGATCTTAATTTTCCTCTTTTTTCCTCTTTCTTCTTCTGCCTCTTTATTTATCAGTGTTTTCCCCATTTATTCTTCATCAACTGGACATCATCAATAAAGGGGTTAAAGTCTCTTGTCTGCTCTTTCTTCCTCCTCTTTATTTTCTTCTTCCTCTTCTTCCTTTTCCTTTTGTTTTCTCTTCCTTTATTTGGTGTTTCTCTTCCTCCTCCTCCTCTCTCTCTCTTTTTCTCATACTTTCAATGTCAATTTCTTGTGTCTCTCTTCTCCTCTCTTCTCTTTTCTTCTCTTTTCCTTCTCTTTTATTTCTCCGTCTACTTTCTTTCTTTTCTGTGTCCCCTCTCTTTCCCTCCCCCTTTATTTCACTTTATCATCTTTCTTCTTCCTCTTCCTCCTCTTCCTCCTCTTACTTTGTGACATAACACTTCCTTCTCCTCTTTAACCTTTGGCGCCCTCCTCTTAACCCTTCTCTCCCTCTTTCCTCCTCTCTCCCTCCCTCTCTCCCTCCCTCTCTCCCTTTCTCTCTCTCTTTAATGTTCGTCCATGCAAGATACGCCTAAGGCTCTACTTTCCTCCATTACTCTCTCTCTCTCTCTCTCTCTCTCTCTCTCTCTCTCTCTCTCTCTCTCTCTCTCTCTCTCTCTCTCTCTCTCTCTCTCTCTCTCTCTCTCTCTCTCTCTCTCTCTCTCTCTCTCTCTCTCTCTCTCTCTCTCTTATTCTTTTTCATCTTCCTTGTTTTCTTCCTTCCCTCCTCTTCTTTTCCCCTTCCTCTTCATTTTCTTCCTTCTCTTCCCTTCCTCCTCCTCCTCCTCCTCCTCCTCCTCATCCTCCCTCTCTCCCTAAAAAACACAGGATTTCCCATTCTCAGTATCCTCGTTTGAAATTCTCTTCCACCTTCTTACTTTCTCTCTCTCTCTCTCTCTCTCTCTCTCTCTCTCTCTCTCTCTCTCTCTCTCTCTCTCTCTCTCTCTCTCTCTCTCTCTCTCTCTCTCTCTCTCTCTCTCTCTCACTTTAAAATTTCTTGCACTTTATTTTTATCGCCTATATATCACTTTCTTTACTTTTTTTCTCTCCTTATTGATTCCTTACACACACACACACACACACACACACACACACACACAATGGGGTGATAGATAGGGCTTTCATATCCTGGTCCTTCGTAAAAATATGGTTATCCCTTTCTCTGAGTCCTGAAGGAGTGAAGGACTTTTTTGGAAGGAACCGAAGGAGGCCCCAAAGTCTCCTTCGTTATTCCTGGTCACGTCTGAAGGAGGGAGCGAAGGAAGGAGGGAGAGAGGGAGGGAGAGAAGAGTGGAAAAGAGTGTGGTGAAGGGAGGGCGTGGAGGGAGAGGAGGAGAGGAGAGAATGTGTGTGTGTGTGTGTGTGTGTGTGTGTGTGTGTGTCAGAAAGAGAGAGAGAGAGAGAGAGAGAATGGTAAAAGAAAGAAGAGTGAATCATAGAAGAAGGAGGAGGAGGGGGTGGAGGAGGAAGAAGAAGAGTAATGCGAAGGAGGAGAAAAAATAGGAGAGAAAAATCTAACAAAAAATACGAACAAGAAGAGCAAGAAAAAAAGAAGAGGAAAAAAGGGATGGTGTGTAATAGAGGAGGAACACAAAGCGAACAAAAAGGAAGAACAAACAACAGCAGACCTGCTGGTCCTTACGAGGCTGTTTGTGACAAGCTACACTAACTATCTAATCAAAGGTGGAAGATGAAGGACAGCAAAGGCGAAGGCTCCTCCCCACCCCCCATCCCTCCAGCCAAAGCTGGCAGGAAAGGAAAAAGAACCATGCAGCATGGAAAAACTGCATGGAATTTATGTAGGAAAGAGGAAAGAACTACCATTACTTCTTCCACTAACCAGGCGATAAAAGCGGACAAGGACACCAGTATTCGAAAGAACTTAACGTTATTACGACAATGAGTAATATCTTAGTTGCTGGTTTGATTCAAAATACTTGTCTATTCTATTCTAGAAGGCCGTAACTGTTATACTATCAACGACATCACAGGGTAGAGAATCCCAAACATTAACAACTCGATTGAAGAAGAAGTGTTTGGCTTCGTGCGACGAGAATCTTTTACCACTTATCTTCAAATTGTGATTTCTTCTTGTTCTATTTGATCGATCAATTGTAGAGTAATCTTCCGCATTAATATCACTGAATCCTTTAAACATTTTAAACACTTCTATTAGATCGCCTCGCATTCTTCGCTTTGATAGGCTGAATAAATTTACTTCTTTAAGCCTTTGTTCATATGATAAATTTCTCAACCTAGGAATCATTTTTGTTACTCTCCGTTGAACCCGTTCTAACTTTTCTATGTCATTTCTGTAATAGGGAGACCAAAACTGTACACAGTATTCTAGACGGGGTCGAACCAACGAATTATACAGTTTTAATATTACTTTTTCCGATTTATTATTAAAGACTCGTCCGATGAAGCCAACCAATTTATTTGCGGTTTTAACTACCTCTGAACAATGCTGAGCGGGCTTTAAATCACTTGATATAGTGATTCCAAGATCCTTTTCTTTACTTACTGCAGAAAGTTGTTGGCCATTCATTACGTACCGAACGCGATTGTTATTTTTTCCGATGTTTAACACTTTACATTTGTCAACGTTAAATTTCATTTGCCATTGATTGGCCCAACGTGCAAGTCGATCTAGATTTTATTGCAATGCTTCTTCGTCGAGTGTCGTAGTTACCTTACTAGCGATTTTTGTGTCATCAGTAAATTTTGATACTTTGGAAGTGAGCCCATCATCGATATCATTAACATAAATTAAGAAGAGCATGGGACCAAGCACTGATCCTTGAGGTACGCCGCTTCTGAAATCGAGCCAGTTAGATGAAACACCGTTGAGAACTACTCTCTGTTTCCGCTCAGAGAGCCAGTCCACAAGCCAATTGTGAATGTTACCCGAGATACCGTGCGCCAATAGTTTACTGAGCAACCGTTTGTTGGGGACCTTATCAAATGCCTTTTGAAAAGCTAGATATATGATATCTACTGATCTGCTTTCATTGAACACCTCAAAAATATAATGATAAAAATCAAGTAAGTTAGTTAAACACGAACGTTTACTACGCAAGCCATGTTGCGAATTATAATTCGCAACATGGTTTCATTAGAGTACATTCTAATTTTATTTTGTACATAATAGTTTTGATGTTGTACAGTAAAAAGCCATGTAAGTATCATATCTTGCATTCTATATACCTTATACAGATATGCTTTGCATACCCTGTACGTTAGAACAACAGGTATCAGTAACATTAAAGTGTGACCTGATAGAGAAAAACGGACTTCAGATCCGTAATCAGCATCAAAAATTGACACAGAAAAGTCAGTTTGCAACTCTGATGATTAAAAAAAGTTTCATTTTGTTGAACAGTGTTATTTATTATATTATTTTCTTCGAAAAATTTCACCATATTGTCGCGAATGATAGTCTCCATTAACTTACAAACAATCGATGTCAGGCTAATTGGTCGATAGTTTCCTGGATGAGACTTGTCCCCCTATTTGAAAATTGGTGTGGCATTTGCTAGTTTCCGATCCGACGGAACTTTTCCATCTGTTAAAAATTTATTGAATATAATGGAGAGCGGCTTACACATCTTTTAATATCCTTGGGGTAATTTTGTCTGGACCAGGAGCTTTGCTTACTTTAATCTTTTCAATTGTGCGTAAAATGTCACTTTCTACGATGAGCACGCTATTTAAAATCTTTTCAGTCCTTTTAACCTGCGGTGATTGAGGTGATAAACAATCTTCGTCGGTAAATACGAATGCGAAAAAGTTATTTAGGATTGTAACCATTTCATTTTCATCCTTCGTGTGGTTACCATTATCATTAGCAAGCGGTCCGATACTACAAGTGAATGACTTTTTATTATTTACATAGCTAAAAAAAATCTTTAGGATTAGATTTACTCGTTTCCGCTATATATTCTTCAAGATTTTTCTTGCTGCGTTTTATTAATTTCTTGGTTTCGCGGCGAATTCTGTCCAACTCTAGTTTGTCAGTCTCACTCTGAGTTGATATGTATCTACTGTATACGCGTTTTTTAATTAAGAGACAGGCTGTTTTTAATTTCGTTATTCCACCATTTGTTTTTTTCTTAATAGCTGAACGTCTGTTAGGACAGGGTACGCATATGCTTATGGCATTATTCAGTATTGCGGTGAAGGCCTCCCACGATTTATCAATATCTGTTTCCGTCGAAATTACAGTCCAGTCAGAATCATTTGTGTTGATGTAAATCACTTTCTTATAAATCTGTGTACAGGTCGAGCCCTGTATGAAAGTTCAACGGTTCGCCCCATCTTTCCACTGGCAAGTTAAAGTCCCCCACAGTTACTGCCTCGCAACTACTACTTGTTTATAATATTAATTCACCTAATCCGTTGTCGACATTAAGAGTCTGCCCTGGCGGTCTATAGATTAGTCCAACTACTATTTTGCGAGACTTGTTTTTAATTTCAATGAAGACCGTGTCCACACTGGTTATAATATCTGCTTTCACGGATACTGGATGGAGAGAGTTGTGGATATATAAGATAACGCCTCCACCCTGTCTGTTCATTCTTCCATGACTGAAAATCGTATAACCCGGTAAATTTTATTCCGCGATGAAATCTCTATTTGAAGTGTCGATCCAAGATTTTGAGACTCCGATGATGTAATAATGATTTGTAGCTGCGAGTGCTTCTAAGTCTTCAAATTTGTTACGTAGGCTACGAACATTTATATAATAAGCTTTAATGCAGACATGCAGAGAGAGAGAGAGAGAGAGAGAGAGAGAGAGAGAGAGGGGGGGGGGCAGGAGTGAAGGAAGGCGAGAAGGTGAAGGAAATATTAAGGAATGAACGCAGGAAAAGGAGTGAAGGAAGGAGGGAAGGAAGGCAAGAAGGAAGGAAGGCAAGAAGGAAGGAAGGAAGGAAGGAAGGAAGGAAGGAAGGCAGGAAGGAAGGAAGGAAGGAAGCTTAGGTTATTTATGTGGACTTGTTTAATAGACTGTGTTGCAAGCATCATTAGCAGCATAAGTTTGTTAGCAGTTTTATCTATCATTAGCATTTTTTGGGGGTGTATGTTTCTCTCTCTCTCTCTCTCTCTCTCTCTCTCTCTCTCTCTCTCTCTCTCTCTCTCTCTCTCTCTCTCTCTCTCACACACACACACACACACACTCACACACACACACATCAGTTTCCCGCCTCCGTCACCTTCGCCTTCCCTCACCCCCTTCAGGGATAATTGCCATCCTTCTTCAGACAAGCTTCTGTTCACGCCATGGGTAACAGCGCCTCTCATCAGAAGGTGGACGCGGCCCTGACCCTGCAGAAGGGATGCTGCAGACCGGACGGCATTACCCTGTCGTACCGGAAGAGCGGCTGCCTCGGGGGAAGGCGGAAGATCGCCTCCTTCAGGTTCCCCCAAACCGGCTGGTGCTGCGCCGGGGGGGAGGAGGTATGCCAAGCCGAGGGCGGCCTTTGCGTGCCCTTGGCCAAGCTCTTCAGGAAGGACGGCGGGATGACCGTCCTAGTTCAATGCACCGCTGGCAGGAAGGTGGTCTTCACCTCCACGATGACGCTCGGCGGGCTCCTCAACAACGTGGAGTTCCTGCACCTTTCCCTCGTCCGTGGAGGTGGGGACAACGGAGACGCCTTCACCAGCCTCATGTGCAACGGGCGGCCATGTGGTGACGAAGTGGGCCCCACCGTGAGTCCCGGGGCAGGCGAGGAGGAGGGGGCAGTCACTGCCCTGGAGACCCCAGCCCAGGCTGCTGGGGATGAGTCTGTCAGTGCCAGGAGCAAGGCCTTGCCCTCCCCTTCACAGACTCTCCGCCGCCGGGCACCCACGAGGCCCAGAGTGAAGCTTCGAAGAAGGGCTTCAAACACCACCTTCACCACACACCACACCCGGCCACATAACACATCTCCCCATTCCCCAGGAGATGGAGCCACACGACACACCATACGCCACGCCACGCCACACACCACAGGCACACCCCTTCACCCCACCCTGGCGGGATGCCTTTCGACTTTACGGCGGTATGCGCGGCGTCGCGCTGTCCGCATTCGTGGTGTATAACCGCATGCTCTGGTGAGGAATCGCGGCCGTTGCCTTACCCGTTATGCAACCGGCGCGTGCCCAAACGACCCAGACACCCCCACCCCCTACCACCCCCCATCCCCTCAACCCCATCCACCCATTGACTAAACACAACCAGCTGACCGATAACCAAGACCACCCACACCTCCCCTTCCCTCTCCCCAGGACGAGGAGGCTTGCAAACAGCACACAGCACACCACCACAACACCACCACACCACCACCCCAAACTTCCCTTCCTCCTCCCCGGGAAGGAAGTCTTATTAGCATCCACCAATCAACAATAGCCACAAAAAACAATAGGGGGGGCAAAGTCCGACTGTCACTTCCTCGCAGTGCCCCCCGGGTAACGCTAACGACAGCGGCGAGGCCACGACAGGCCAGCACGCCGGTGGTGGAGGAAGACCCTTGCTTTAGAGCCTCGTGCCCGGCCTCGGAACGGACGGATTCTACGGCATCGAGCCAGGAACGGAAATGGCTTACGGGACAGACCACGCAGCAGGCTAAAGGTAGCGACGCTGAAATGTGGAGCTGTAGGGGAAAGAGAAGAACTAGTTGACCTCTTAAGCCACTTCCTTTTCCTCTTAATCCTCTTCTAAATTTCTTTATCATCTTCCTCGTCCAAGTATACCTCTTGTACACCTCTTAATTTTCTTCAAAAACTCGTATTCCTCTTCCATTTCCTCTTAATCCTCTTTTAAACCTCTTAATGTGATTCGAGTCGGGTTTTGCGCGGGTTGAGTCATGGCCTAGAAGGCCTTGGTTGAGTGCTCCCTCACGGTGGAGCTGCTGGTGTTCTCGCTTTCGCGTTTTTTGGCTTTCGAGGAGCCACTTGGTCACAGAGCAGCCTCCCGAAACGGGCTGCTCCAACAGGGTTTAAGTGGATGACATCGGCAAGGAACAAGTCCGAATCGTAGTAAAAATTGTTCCACAAGTTAGCGACCTGGACGTTTTCTTGTGATCAAAGGGACTGAAGTCTGTTGTTCGTGCTGAAGGCCTTACTGTAAAAGCTAGATTCGGCACCGACCCTCGGGAGGATTCCTGAGATTATGATGTTACTGGCATCCGTTTTACGTTTATACTGCTTGATCATGCGGCGGTATTTATCAAGCAGTTCCTCAGAACGGGTTGTCTTTACGTCATTTGTCCCCGCGTGAATGACAAAGAGGGTGTTTTGGTCGGCATTACTCGTGACATCATCTCACGCTGCGGTGATGTCGTCCAGTCTGGCACCTGGATAGCAGTAACGTTTTCTGCGGCCGTTTGATGAACGACCACAGAACTCAACCAGCTGGCCACGCACCATGGAGTCCCCAACTAGGCGAGTCTCAAACTCATCCTCCATGGTGTCTGCCAGCACCTGGAGCCTGTTGAAGGTAGTGGGGATCAGTAAATGTTTGGTTGCCTGCTTCGGTTTGGCTCCATTCCTTACAGGTTGGAACCCGACATCCTGTGAAGCAGGAAGAGAACCATTAGGTGAGGCAGGCTGGGGGTTAGCTTGTGAGGCAGGCTGGGGGTTAGCCTGTGAGGCAGGCTGGGAGTTAACCTGTGAGGCAGGCTGGGGGTTAGCCTGTGAGGCAGGCTGGGGGTTAGCCTGTGAGGCAGGCTGGGGGTTAGGTTGTGAGGCAGGCTGGGGGTTAGCCTGTGAGGCAGGCTGGGAGTTAACCTGTGAGGCAGGCTGGGGGTTAGCCTGTGAGGCAGGCTGGGGGTTAGCCTGTGAGGCAGGCTGGGGGTTAGCCTGTGAGGCAGGCTGGGAGTTAACCTGTGAGGCAGGCTGGGGGTTAGCCTGTGAGGCAGGCTGGGAGTTAGCCTGTGAGGCAGGTAACTCGTCGTCCCGTGAGGCAGGAGGGTCGTTTAGAGGGGGCACAGTCTCGGTGGAGGGCCTCTCCACCATCGATGGTGGAGTCACTGCCACATTACTTGCAACAAATTCCTGAAGGGCTTCAAATTTCTTTTCAAGATCATTATGTTTGTTTCTCCATTCAGTCACAGCCTTCTGAAGTTGTAATCTTTTCACGCAGAGGCGACAAGTTCTATTCAGCTGGAAGTATTGAGCTGCAAATCGTCCGGGACAGACGTCACACTTACGGAGTGTCGAAGGCATTGTTAGAAATTTAAGTAAGTTAACGATTTGGGCAAATATAAAAAAAACGCTCTCGAAATGACTTAAAGTGTGACCATAAACTGAATTGGATAAAAAATGTGCATGGAAATTAAATTCTGCTGTGTTAGATGCCGCCACACTGGGAGTTCGCTCCCACAGGGTCTTGAAAACGCCTCAAAGACCAATCGCTTGTCCTGAGCCTCGGTCACGAGAGAGACTTTCACAACCCGGCGCTTTTCAGCTATTGTCCTCGAGGTTTTGTCCCATAGAACCGGGCCGGCGTAGTCACCCAGAGCAAAGCTGGCAAGGGAGGAGAGGAACCAGCGATTCGTTCCCTCTTTCCGAATCGTCTAAAGGGGCTATCACACTGGGCTATTTTTCGTCCGACATCCTTCCTCCAACCTCCGATTTCAGCCGGTGCCGCCGACACCTGCAGCACCCTCGTTTGTTTACGTTTACCTCCAGCCACAATGGCCGACCTCCTCAGGACGACGGGCCTCTATTCGAGAAGAACTGTCGCCGCAGCAACTTTACTTCTTCACTGCGAATAGTTTAAAGCCAAGAAGGAGAGGCGTGTGTGGAGGCGGCAGTAGTTAGCAAGAAGAGAACAGTTTGGGGTTGTTTATGTTGAGAGGTCAACTGACAACTTATGTTGTTCTATTATAAAGTTTTGTTTTGGTCTCTCTTTTTCTTCTTCATAATCCTTATTCTCTTGTAAGTTATGCAAGAAATAAAATCATTATGGCAAACTATTTTGTTTTCACAACAATTTACATAGAATGTCCGTTGACTTCAAATTTTCCTCCAGCAAATCGGTTCCTTCCTGGAAGCTGCGGGCTGCAAATTTGCTCCAACAGTCGGCGGAAAAAGTGCTGGAGGTGGGCGGTACCGCCGATTAACCGGAGGTTGGAGGAAAAATAGCCCAGTGTGATAGCCTCTTAACACAACTCTGCGACCCTTGCGAGGCCTGGCCAGTGGCACCTGTCACCAGGTGTTTTCCACCAACGCTAGAGAGTATCAGACGCCCTTCCAGAGAGACCAAAAAGCTGAAATATTTCTTGAGTATAAGAAAAACCCTCAGAAACTCCACCTGGAAGCCAGGAGGTACAACCTCAAAAGGCCCACGAAAGACATCTCTTTCAGGAGAAAAGAACAAGAACCAGCTGTTATGCAGAATAGGGATGGGAGTCGCCACACTCCTCTACACCGCAGGCCTAAATAATTAGGCACGGTCCAGCTGACTAGGACCCTGGAGCTCCAGCCATTGTCTCATAAAGAGATCCTCTGCCTGCAGTCCAATCTACCACTGCTGCTGCCCAGAGGCTTCACCGTGACCCTGACACGGGAGACAGATCTGGTATTACACCTTGTCCAAGGGTGACCTGAGACTATGCAAGGCAGGGGCGTCTAGTTCCATGAGGTGAAAACACTTCACCCGGAGGAGGAGGAGGAGGAGGAGGAGGAGGAGAACATCGTGTGGAGGAGATCAGCGGCTGTTTGGAGATTCAAGAGGAGGAGGAGGTGGAGGAGGAGGAAGAGGAAGAGGAAGAAGAGGAAGAGGAAGATTTATTAAGATACACAGGAAATGGATGAAGTTCTTTTGCTTACTTTTGATAACAATTTTTTTTCTTTATCTTGTCTTCCATTTTCTTTTCCGTCCCTCTCTATCCATCTCTTCTTTCAGCATCTTTCCCTTCCTACTTTCCATCTTCTCCAGCATCTTTCCTTATCATCTTTCCATCTGTTCTCTTCATCTTCTCTCCATCTCGCCATCTTCTCTCCCTTCCATCTCTCCATCTCTCCTCTCCAGCACCCGACAGCATCTTCTATTTTTTAATCTTCACTATTTCATCTTCTTTTACTTCTGTCTATCATTCTATTCGTGTTCTTTCCCTTCCACCTTTCCATCTGTTCTCTCCATGTTTTCTCCCTTCCATCTCTATCTCTCTTCACCTTCTCTCTCATCTATCTCTCCATCTCTCCATCTCTCTTCTCCAGCATCCGACAGCATCCTCTATCTTTTCATCTCACCTGTATCGTCTTTTCCTTACTTTCCATCACACGCTTTTTATTTTCCTCATCTTTTTTCTATATTTTCCTCTCGCTTTTCACCTTGATTGCTTTTGTTCGGGATTTCTTTGTCTTTTCTCCCTTTTATCTCTTATCTCCATCTCTCCATCTCTCCAGCATCTGGCAGCATCTTCTCTCTCTTCTTTTTGTCTATCTTCCTTCCATCTATCCTTCCCTTCCCTTTGTCTTCTCTCCCTTCCATCTGTCCATTTCTTCTCTCCATTTTCTCTCCCATCCACCTCTCCATCTCTCCACCTCTCCATCTCTTCCGCAGCATTCCAAAACATCTTCTGGCCGTTCATCTTGCAATTGACAGTTCCTTTCCGGCTTGTTAGGTTTGACAGCTACTGTTGAATCCGAAAGTGTGTGTGTGTGTGTGTGTGTGTGTGTGTGTGTGTGTGTGTGTGTGTGTGTGTGTGTGTGTGTAAGTTTTGTAAGGTTATAAGCCTCGTTTTTTCCGCTTTCTTTTCCCTGTTCTTTCTTTTATTTTCCTTCTCTTTCTCTTTATCCCTCCATTTTCTCCATTCATTGTTTCTCCATCTTTCCTCTTTTTCCTTCTTCTCTTTATATAAGATTACAAGTCTCCTTTTTTCTCTTTCTTTCCCTTACATATTTTTTCCTCCTATTTTTCTTTCCCTTTTCCTTTTCTCTTCCTCCTATCACTCTTTTCCCCTCTTTGTTACTCCTTCCCCTTTCTTCTTTTCTCTCTTCTTCCCCTCATTGTTTTCTTCTCTCCCTGTTACTCTTTCCCTCTCTCTGTTTTCATTCTTCCTCCATCCTTCTCTCCTCTTTTTCTTTTCCTCGTTTCTTCTTGTCCTCTCTTCCTCTTGTTCTCCTATAGTTATTCTCTCTCTCTCTCTCTCTCTCTCTCTCTCTCTCTCTCTCTCTCTCTCTCTCTCTCTCTCTCTCTCTCTCTCTCTCTCTCTCTCTCTCTCTCTCTCTCCTTCATTTATTTCACTTATTCTTCCTTTCTTCCTCTTTTTCCTCTTCCCTCTTGCTGTTCCTCTTTCCTCTCCATATCTTTCATTCTTCTTCCACACTTTTCGTTTTTTTGGTACTTTTCTCTCTCCCATTTCCTCTCCCACCTCCATATTCTTCCTCCTCTTCGTCCTTCTTTCTTTCCTCCTCCTCCTCCTCTTCTTCTATCTCTTCCTCCTGTTCTCTCCTGTTACTTTCCCTCCATTGCCTCCTTTCAAACAAGTTTCTTTGACACATTCTGGATACTTTCGGGTCCAATTTTTTTCCTTTTTTTCCTTTTTCCTTTTTTGGGGGATTTTATTTTTTCTATTTTTCATTTTTTTTTTGGCATGAATTTTTACTTTTTTTTATTTTTTTTTTATCTTGCTCGATTGTTCCGTTCTTCTCTTCCTTTTTTCTTTCTTTTCCTTATTTTTTTCGTTTTCTTTTCCTATATTTTCTTCCCTCTCTATATAGTTTACTTGTTTCCCTTATTCTTTTTTTTATTTTCCTGCACCTTCTCCCGTTTTTTCACTTTTTTTTCACTTATATTGTTTTAGTTTTCATCATATATTTCTTTTCCCTCTTTGTCCCATATATGTTTTCCTTTTTAATTTCCTTTATTCGTTTTTACCTACTTCCCTTTTTCTCGGTCTTTTCATCTTATTTCCTTCTTTATTTTCTCCTTTTCTTTTCTGTTTCCCATTCTTTTCTTTTTCTCTTTTTTTCTCCTTTCTTTTCTTCCCATGCCATCCGTCTTTTCATTTTCTTTTCTTTGTGTTTTCCTCCTTTTTTCCTCTTTTCTTTCGTTCTTCCTGGTTTGCCCTTTCTTTTCTTCTTTTTTCTTTTTATTATATTTTCCTTCTATTTCCCTTGCCATCCGTCTTTTCGTTTTATTTCCTTCGTCTTTTCCTCCCTTTTCTTGTTTTCTCTCTTTCTTCTTTTTCCTGTTTGTCCCTTATCTTTTCTTCTCCTCTCTTCCTATTTTCCTTCATATCCATCTTTTCATTTTATTTCCTTCGTCTTTTCCTCCTTTTTCCTCTTTTCTCTCGTTCTTCTTTTTCCTATTTGTCTTTTATCTTTTTTCTCCTCTCTTCCTATTTCCCTTCATATCCATTTTTTCATTTTATTTCCTTCGTTATTTCTTCCTTTTTCTTCTTTTCTCTTCTTTTTCCTATTTCTCCCTTCTCTTTTTCTTCCTATCCGTCTTTTCATGTTATTTCCTTCCTCTCTTTTCCTTCTTTCTCTCCTTTTTCCTATTTCTCCCTTCTCTTTTTCTTCCTATCCGTCTTTTCATGTTATTTCCTTCCTCTCTTTTCCTTCTTTCTCTTTTTCCTATTTCTCCCTTCTCCTTTTCTTCCTAATCGTCTTTTCATGTTATTTCCTTCCTCTCTTTTCCTTCTTTCTCTTCTTTTTCCTATTTCTCCCTTCTCTTTTTCTTCCTGTCCGTCTCTATATGTTATTTCCTTCCTCTTTTTCTCCTTTTTATTCTCATTTTCACTCGTTTTTCACCCTTTTCCTTTCTCCCTTTTTCCAAGTCCTTTCAATACATTTTTTTTCATTTTCACGCTGACAGATATATTCATCCTTTTTTTTTGAGTCGTGGAGTGGAAAGTCGTGTTCCATTTATATATTATTGTCGGTTTTCTTTTTTCCCCTCCCCTCTTTTGTCTGTCCATAGGTGAGAACGTCGATATTTTTATGCCTTTTCGTTTTTTTCAGATTTTATTTATATTTTTTATTTTTTCAACTTTTTATTATTTACATTATTTATTTTTCTTTCTATTATTGTTCTCTTCTTTTGTTTATGTTTTTGTTTTTGTTGTTGTTGTTGTTGTTGTTGTTGTTGTTGTTGTTGTTGTTGTTGTTTTCTTGTTCCTAATTTTCTTCCTCTTCACAAACTATTTCCTCCTTTTTTTTTATCTATGCTTGACATTTGGTTTCCTTTATTTTTCTTGTTCAGGATTTTTTTTGTTTTCCTTTTCTTTACTTCCGTCTTCTTTTTTCTTCGTTTTCTTCTTCGTTTCATCCTTTTCTTTTTTAATTCATCCTTTTCCTCATCTTTCTAAGTCTTTTTTGCACTTTTTATCATAATTTCTCTTCTATGATTTGTTTTTCTTCTCCTTTTCTTTACTTCTGCTTCCTTTTTTTTATTTTCTCCTTTTTTACCTTTTCTTCATCTTTTATCTTTTCCCCGCACTTTTCACCTCAATTTACCTTCTTTGTGATTGCTTTTTGTCTCTTTCCCTTTCTCTTTTTCTTTCTTCATCTCCCTCTCCTACTTTTTTCTTTTTCTGACCTATCATTTTTCTCCTTTTTATCTTTTCTTCTGTTCACTCTCTTCTTTCTTTATCTTCTTTCTCTCCTTTTTTTTCTTCTTTTCTAACCCATCATTTTTCTCCTTAGTATCTTTTTTTTCTTCACTTTCTTCTGTTTCTTCTCACTCATCATTTCCCTTATCTTTTCATCCCATTTTCCGCGCTTTTCACCTTAATTCCCTTCTCGAGTCGTCCTCTTTCCTCTTTCCTCTTTTCTCCCTTCCTCTTAAACACCTCTTTTTGGCTCTTTGATGTCTGATTCCTCTTTCTTTCTTCCTTCCTCCTCCGTCTCATCGTTCCTCTTTTCTCTCTCTCAGGCTTGCGTAGGTAGACAATTTTTCAAATTTCTTTCTCTCTCTCTCTCTCTCTCTCTCTCTCTCTCTTCTTCTCTCTCTCCTCCCTTCTCCTCTCCCTCCTCCCTCCCCTCTCTCTTTCTCCCTCTCTCTTATTCTCCCTCCCTTGGCTCTTTCCTTTTTTCCTTTGTTTCTTTTATTTATTTTTTCTTCCTTCCTCTTTTTCCCCTCATCCTCTTACTTCTTATGCGTTTCGTCTCCTTTCTTTTCCTCCTTCATCTTCTCTCTCTCTCTCTCTCTCTCTCTCTCTCTCTCTCTCTCTCTCTCTCTCTCTCTCTCTCTCTCTCTCTCTCTCTCTCTCTCTCTCTCTCTCTCTCTCTCTCTCTCTCTCTCTCTCTCTCTCTCTCTCTCTCTCTCTCTCTCTCTCTCTCTCTCTCTCTCTCTCTCTCTCTCTCTCTTCATCTATTTCTTCTTTTAAAACTCCCTCTCTCCCTCTCTCTCTCTCTCTCTTTTCCACCTTTTTTTTGCACTCTCTGTAACTTCTATTTGACTAGTAAGATTTGCATTTCAACTCTTCAACTACCTCCCTTCCTCTCTCTTTTTCTCTTTCTTCTTTCTCTACTTAAACTCTCAATGCCTTTTTTTTTCTCTTTTTACTCCTTTGACTTGTTCGACTTTCCACGGAACAACTATCTTTCTTTTTCTTTCATTCTCTCATTTTTTCTCTTTCTGCCTCTCTGTTCTCGCTCTCTCTCTTAATTCCTCGGCCTTCCACTTTTTTCTATACTTTCTCTCGCTACTAGATTTTCCCTCCTTGTCAAACTTTCTTAGTAACTTTAACAAGAGAGAGAAGAGAGAGAGAGACAGACAGGCAGAGAGGCAGATAGACAGACAAAGAGAAAAAGAGACACACAGACAAATAAGACAGTGTGTGTGTGTGTGTGTGTGTGTGTGTGTGTGTGTGTGTGTGTGTGTGTGTGTGTGTGAGTTATGGTCCCAAGGCGTTGTGTTTGGCTTGCTCGGCGATGGAGTGTTGCAAGCCCTCTTTGTGTTGCGTTCTGTTCTCCTTGTGTTCCTTGTGTTGCGATATTGTCTGAAATGTGTTGCGTGTTCCATCTTCCTTTGAGAGAGACTTTCTTCCTTCATTTTCTTCTTCTTTTGGTTCTATTCCTGTTTTCTGTTTCTTCCTATTTTCTTCTTTCCTCATTTTCTTCTTCTTTTGGTTATATTCCTGTTTTCTGTATCTTCCTTTTTCCTCCTTTCTTTATTTTCTTCTTCGTTTGGTTTATTCCCGTTTCGTGTTCCTTCCTATTTTCTCTTTTTCCTCCTTTTCTCTTTGTCTTTGTCTTCTCTTTGTCTTCTATTTGTCCCTCTTTTCTGATTTTATTTTACCCCTGTTTATGTCTTTACTTTCTTCCTCCTCCTCCTCCTCCTTCTCCTCCTTCTTCTTCTATATCTTTTTCTTTTCATCTCTCTTTCTTGTCCTTACTTTCCTCCTCCTCCTCCTCCTCCTCCTCCTCCTCCTCCTCCTCCATCTTCTCCTCCTCCTCCTTTTCATGTCCATTTCATGTTCTTTTTTTTTGTTTCCCCATCCTGAATTTAGTATGCAGTCTCTTCTCCTCCTCCTCCTTCCCCTCCTCCTCCTCCTCCTCTTCACCTTGATTAATTAGTGTTTCGTCACGTGATATGTTGCCTCTTCTCCTCTGTGATTTGTGTTGTGAATAATTGTGTTGTGTGTGTGTGTGTGTGTGTGTGTGTGTGTGTGTGTGTTCGTTGTTTTGTGAGTGTCTTGTTTGTTTTGGTGTTTTTTCTTTTTTTGTTTCTTTCGTTCATTTTTTGTTTGTCTGTTTGTTTCTTTGTTTCCTTTGCTTCTTTCTTTCATTTTCTCTCTCTCTCTCTCTCTCTCTCTCTCTCTCTCTCTCTCTCTCTCTCTCTCTCTCTCTCTCTCTCTCTCTCTCTCTCTCTCTCTCTCTCTCTCTCTCTCTCTCTCTCTCTCTCTCAAACTTCCTTCACACTTCATTTGTTCCTTCAGAAATTTCCAAGTCATTCTTCCTTCCACTCCATTCCTTTTTTTTTATTCACATTTTTCTTCCTCTATTTTCCTCCATTTTTTTCCTCCAATTGCGATAAGAATTTCTCGTTTCTCTCTCTCTCTCTCTCTCTCTCTCTCTCTCTCTCTCTCTCTCTCTCTCTCTCTCTCTCTCTCTCTCTCTCTCTCTCTCTCTCTCTCTCTCTCTCTCTCTCTCTCTCTCTCTCTCTCTCTCTCTCTCTCTCTCTCTCTCTCTCTCTCTCTCTCCTTTGTTCTCCTCCTTTTCCTACTTTTTTTCTTCATTTTTTCTTTTTCTTCTTTCGCTTTTACTTTTATTTTGTTTCTTCTATTTTTCCCCTTTTTATTTTTATTTCTCTATTTTTTATCACTTTATTTTTTTCCTGTTTGTCTTTACTTTCCTCTTCCTCCTCCTCCTCCTCCTGCTCCTCTTCCTCCTCCTCTTCCTCCTCCTGCTTTTTGCCTCCTCTTCTTCCTCTTTCCGTTTTCTTTGCTCTTTCTGCCTCAATATTCCTTTTTATGCTCTTACATTTCTTCTTCTTCCTCCTCCTCCTCTTCCTCCTCCTCTTCCTCCTCCTGCTCCTCCTCCTCCTACTAATGCTCTTCCTGTCTCCACTTTCATTTTTCGAGGTCTCGCATCTTCTCTTCCTCCTCCTCCTCCTCCTCCTCCTCCTTCTATTCCTAGCCTGTATATTCGAGGAAGCAGAACAGTCCCTTGAGATCCTACCCCTCGCAGCTCACGTAGGAAGGCGAATCCCTAGCCACGGGGAGTCCTAAGAGTCCTACAGAGTTTCAGAATTTGCAAGGACATCCAATAGAGTCCTTCCATGCAGTCCTTCAGACCTACGCGAGCCTGGACTGCAAAGGACTAAGAGAGAGGGTATGAAAAGTGAGGAAAATAAGATGAAAAGATGAGGAAAATTATGAGTTAGTAAGAAAATTAGACGAAGAATAACAAGAAAAAGATGATAATAGCAAAGAACCGAACGAAAGAAAAAGATAAAGAGCGAAGGAGGAAAATGATGGGTTAGAAAAAAAGAAGAAATAGAGGAAAATGAAGAAAATGAGAGAAACAAAAAAGAAAAAAAAGAAATTGAGGAAAGAAGAAAAGAAGATGAATTTGAAAAGAAAAATAATGAAAAAAAGGGTGTCTGTGGAGAGAGAGAGAGAGAGAGACCATCTAACTGACTGACAGATGGAATAGGAGGAAAAATCAGACAGGAGAAGATTGAAACCCAGTCGAAATTGAACTGAGAGAGAGAGAGAGAGACGCAGCATCTTCCTCCCCATCATCTGTCTACCAGCATCTCCTCATCATTTATATCCCGTAGAGAGAGAGAGAGAGAGAGAGTGAAAAGCGAGGGAGAGGTTGGTGGAAGGAAGCAGGAAGGAAGGAAGGAAGGAAGGGAGGGAGAGAATGAAAGGAAGGAGGGAAGGAAGGGAAGGAAAGGGAGGGAAAGGAGAAGGCAAATGAAGGATGAAAGGAAATGAAAGAAGGAAGGAGAGAGGAAAAAGGTGAAGAGAAGTAAAGATATGAAGAAGGAAAAGGAAAGGAGGAGGAGGAAGAGGAGGAGGAAGAGGAAGAGGAAGAGGAAGAGGAAGGGAGTCACTTTAGCATTATCTTCTTGTTCTCTGATATATTGAGGAAAAAAGAGGATTATATATATGTGTGTGTGTGTGTGTGTATGTGTGTGTGTGTATGTGTGTGTGTGTACGTATGTGTGTGTACCAACCTATATATTCCTTTGTAAATGTGTTTGTGTGCGTGTGTGTGTGTGTGTGTGTGTGTGTACCTCCACCTGTTAGCGTAAGTAGATTATGGTCCTGTTTGTGGCTAGGTAATGTACGTGTGTGCGTGTGTGTGTGTGTGTGTGTGTGTGTGTGTGTGTGTGTGTGTGTGTGTGTGTGTGTTTGTGTGTGTGTGTGTTCATTCTCTCCTTCACTCTTTTCATTTTTATTTTCACTTTCTTTTACTAACTTTATAATCTTTTCTTTTTACTAATTATTAAGAGAGAACGTGAATTTAATAGCGATGAAAAAAGAAACAAAAGAGAATAAATAAAATAAATGCAGAAACAAAAAACGATAAATAAAAAACAAAAACAAAAGAAAAGATCAAAAAAAGAAAATAATGACACAAAAGAAAAGACAAAAAATGAAAAGAAAAGGTGAATAGAAAAACAAAAGAAAGGATAAAAAAATGAAAAGAAGCAGCGAATAGAGAAACAAAAGAAAAGATAGAAAATAAAGAAAAGAAAAGATGGATAAGGAAACAAAAGTGAAGATGGATAAATAACAAAGGAAAAGATAGACCAAGGAAAAAAAAATAAGCAAAAGAAACTATGAATACAAAACAAAAGAAAAGAATAAGTAAAAAAAATATATAGACAATAAAAAAAACAAGAGAAAAAAATAAAAAGAAACAAAAAAGAAAAATAAATCACAAAGAAAAAAAAAAGATAAAGAAATAATACAAGAAATAAAGAAAATATATAAAACAAGGTATCACACACCTCTTCATCACTCCCTCCGTGTATTGACTCTCGATGAAATACACTAATAGAGAAATTCAGTCGAGTAAACATTCATTCATTTATTTTTCGTTGTATCACGTAACGCATCAGAGTTATTTATTTGTTTGTGTTTGTTTGTTGTTGTTGTTGTTGTTGTATTTGTGCAATGATAAAAAGTTACAATAATTTGAGTTTTTTTTTTGTTCAGAGAGAGAGACTGTACCTTTTGTGAATAATAGAAATAGTGGAGAGAGGGGAAGGAAGGAAGGAGGGAAGGAGTGAAGGAGGGAGAAGAGGAGAATGAGAAATGAGAGAAGGGAGGAAAAGGGAGTAGCATAAACGAGAGAGAGAGAGAGAGGTCATTATTGTGTCCTACCTGTTGTTTACCTGTCATTGTTTACCTTCAACAAACTTTCCCTTTTTCCAGGTAAGTGAATCACCTGCCCGTCCCAGCGGCGCCTCTGATCAACGGTGAGAGAGAGAGAGAGAGAGAGAGAGAGAGGGAAGGGGAGGAACAGAGAAAGGAAATATTACCTTTATGTGTCTAACGTAGGCTTTTCAATCCCTGAAGACTTGCGTGGCTCCCGTTGGCCCTCCTGCGGCGGCGTGCCCTGTGGCTTCCTGTTTGCTCTCTGTCTCGCATCTGTTTCTTGTCCTGAGGAAGGTCGTGTTGTGTTCGTCGCTCGCTCGTGGTTAATTGCTATAACGTTAAGTTCCTGCAACACCTAAGTCAATAAAGTAACAACTATAGTCTGTTCACTTAAGTCCGACCCAAGCTGACAACATAAACCTTAGCGTGTTTGCAAGCTGAGTGCTGATTGGCTACTGCTGTGGCTTCCAAGTTTTCTTTAACCTCTGTTTGTGTTTATCTCACGCACCACTGTTTGCTAATCTGCACTGTGCTTACGAACACGCTTAGCTTTATGTTGTCAGCTTGGGTCAGACTTAATTGAACAGACTATACTACCAGGGGTGCAGAGAGGGGGTTGGGTGGATTTTACCCCAGGGAAGTGTTGACGTACAAATATACACGGGGAGAGAAGGTGTTGCTAGAATGATCAGTACGAGGCACGTGAAGGCGTTGGCATTGGGCACAGTCAGGCCGCGGCGGCAGCAAAATCTCAACACTCCTTATCTATCAGGAGCCCTCAAGACAGTCATCGGCACCGTCCGGGGTAAATATATGTGATTTTTTTGTGCAAACGACCTCTTTCGAGTCTCAAACATTGCTGCGATAAGTTTTAATTATTTCGTGTTCATAGAGAGTGGTAATATTTTTCTTTTAAATAATTTTTGCGAAGTTCTTATATTTTTTTATGCCTCCCCAAGAAACACACGCATATATTCGTTCCCCCGTGTGGCGCTGATGGGGTGAGGAGTCCTTCGCTCCCGTACCTGAAACCCCCGTGGCCTTGTGTGTGGCTTATCGGCCCACGCTTCGGTCATGGCTACACTCGATATTTTTATTATTGGCTATTACTATTGGCTATTACTATTGGGTATTACTATTGGCTATTACTATTGGCTATTACTATTGGCTATTACTATTGGCTATTACTATTGGCTATTACTATTGGCTATTACTATTGGCTATTACTATTGGCTATTACTATTGGCTATTACTATTGGGTATTACTATTGGCTATTACTATTGGCTATTACTATTGGCTATTACTATCGGGTATTACTATTGGCTATTACTATCGGGTATTACTATTGGCTATTACTATTGGCTATTACTATTGGCTATTCCTATTGGCTATTATTATTGACTATTGCTATTGGCTATTACGATTGGCTATTACTATTTGCTATTACAATTGGCTATTACTATTCACTATTACCACTGACTATTACTGTTGGCTATTAATAATGTCTTACTATTTCAACTGTTGTACGTGTTTAGTAAATCTCTTTTGCATGCTTTGAGTTGGCGGCAAACCATTCAGCTTGTGTTACTCGTCATCAAAACAGCAAAAAAATAAAGTACAAAACGGTATATCTCTCATTTATTCTTTCCGATTCAATACATTATGATCCCAATTATTTATTTTGTGTATTTCCAAACCAAAGTTATATTATGCTACGTAAGTGTTCGAGAGTTGGATATTTAGCAAGCCTACAGGGAATTTAAACCACTGAAAAGGTGTATATAGGTGAGAGAGAGAGAGAGAGAGAGAGATGGGAGGTTAGTCGTTGAATATATCACTTTTAGGGTGGAAAGGGTCCATGAGGGGAGAGAAAACTTAATAACTTATCTACTTATTCTCTCTCTCTCTCTCTCTCTCTCTCTCTCTCTCTCTCTCTCTCTCTCTCTCTCTCTCTCTGTCTCTCTCTGTCTCTCTCTCTCTCTCTCTCTCTCTCTCTCTCTCTCTCTCTTCTCTCTCTCTCTCTCTCTCTCCTCTCTCTCTCTCTCTCTCTCTCTCTCTCTCTCTCTCTCTCTCTCTCTCTCTCTCTCTCTCTCTCTCTCTCTCTCTCTCTCTCTCTTTCTCGCTCTCGCTCTCCATTAACAGAATCGGATCGCACTACCTTTCCCTTCTCTCCACAGGTGTATTGAAAGCCCACCTGGATTTTTTTTTATCGCTGACTCAATGTTCTTTTATGATTTGTTTTCGAACGTGCCTCAATTTCTCTTTCCCTCCTTCCCTCTTTCCTCTTTTTCCTCTCCTTTCCTTTTTTTCACTTTTTTTCCTTATTCTTGCTTCGGTTTCCTTCCTGAACTCTTTCCTTCGTGTTTTTTTTTATTATTTCGTCTTCATCATTTATTGTCCTCATTTTTTTATTCCTTTTTCTGTATTCTATTTCTAGTTTTTTCCTCTCCATATTTTTTCTCCTTTTCTTTCGTCTTCTACATCACTAATTATTTTTTTCTATTCTTCCTCTTTCTTTTCTTTCCCTTTTTTTTTTCTTTCGTGTTTTTCTTCGTCTTCTACATCATCTATTTTCTTTCTTCTTCCTTCTTTTTCCTTTTCCTCTTCTTTCATCTGCTACATCAGTTTTCTCTTTTATTCCTTTCTCTTTCTTCCTTTTTCCTTTTTCCTCCTTCATCTCCGTCCTTCGTTTTTTTTTCCTCTCCTACGTCTTTTTTACCTTCTTCACCGCTGTTTCTCTCTTCGTAATATATTTTCATCTTACCTCCTTCCTTTCCATTAGGTTCAGACTCTATCCAGGTATTTCCATTAGGTTCAGATTCTATCCAGGTATTTCCATTAGGTTCAGACTCTATCCAGGTATTTTCATTAGGTTCAAACTCTATCCAGGTATTTCCATTAGGTTCAGACTCTATCCAGGTATTTCCATTAGGTTCAGACTCTATCCAGGTATTTCCATTAGGTTCAGACTCTATCCAGGTATTTCCATTAGGTTCAGACTCTATCCAGGTATTTCCATTAGGTTCAGACTCTATCCAGGTATTTCCATTAGGTTCAGACTCTATCCAGGTATTTCCATTAGGTTCAGACTCTATCCAGGTATTTCCATTAGGTTCAGACTCTATCCAGGTATTTCCATTAGGTTCAGACTCTATCCAGGTATTTCCATTAGGTTCAGACTCTATCCAGGTATTTCCATTAGGTTCAGACTCTATCCAGGTATTTCCATTAGGTTCAGACTCTATCCAGGTATTTCCATTAGGTTCAGACTCTATCCAGGTATTTCCATTAGGTTCAGACTCTATCCAGGTATTTCCATTAGGTTCAGATTCTATCCAGGTATTTCCATTAGGTTCAGATTCTCTCCAGGTATTTCCATTAGATTCAGACTCTACCTAGTTATATTAATTCAGTTCAAACATTTCTAAGCTTTATTCAGACAGTACCTACTTATTTTCATGCACTTAAGACAACTTCTCTCAATTTTCTCTTCTTCCTCCTTTCCATTCTCTCTTTTCTTCTTTCCTACATCTCATTTTCCTTTAATACCTCTTTTCTTTACCTCTATTTCTCTCTTCCTAATATATTTTCATCTTACCTCCTTCCTACTTCTCTCAATTTTCTCTTCTTCCTCCTTTCTATTCCCTCTTCGTTCCCTTCTTTCGTACATCTCATTTTCCTTGTACCTCTTTTCTTTACCTCTATTTCTCTCTTCGTAATATATTTTCATCTTACCTCCTTCCTACTTCTCTCAATTTTCTCTTCTTCCTTCTTTCTATTCCCTCTTCGTTCCCTTCTTTCCTACATCTCTTCTTCATTTAGTTCCTTTTTTCATCTTACCTCTTTCGCACTTCTCTCAATTTTCTCCTCTTCCTTCTTTCCATTCTTTCTTCGTTCCCTTTTTCCCTACATCTCATTTTCCTTTAGTACCTCTTTTTCTCTTCTTGTTTCTTGCCACCCTCTGCGTCTCCTCCCTTCTCACTTGTTCTCTCCTCCCTCATCTCTTTTTCTCCTTTGCAAATCGCTTTTTTCCCTCCTTACCATTTCTCCCCGCCTCCTTTCTTTCCCCAGGTAAATGCTCTCATCTTTCATCCTTTTTTTTTTGCTCCCGTGCGTTAGGGAAAAAATGGGAAAGGAGTTTAGGGAACGCATTTGGGGAAAGAATGGCAGGGTACAACAGATTTCCCCAATATTTTGAAAGTCATGTCCAGTACCTTTATATATTGGGTACGTTAGGTTAGGTTAGGTTAGGATATATAAAGTTAGGCTGTGTTAGGTCAAGTTAGGTTAAGTTAGGATAATAATGGCAGGGTATAACAGATCATCCCTATATTTTGAAAGTCATGTCCAACCACTTTATATATTGGGTACGTTAGGTTAGAATATATAAAGTTAGACTGTGTTAGGTCAAGTTATGTCAAGTTAGGTTAAGTTAGGATAAGTTTGGTTACGTTAGGTTAGGTTAGGTTACGTTAGTTAAGTCAGGTTAGGATAAGTTAGGTTTAAGTTAGATAAGGTTAGGTTAGGTTAGGTTAGAATATATAAAATAGACTGGGTTAGGTCAAGTTAAGTTAGGTTTGGTCATGTTAAGTTTGGTTACGTTAGGTTAGGCTAAGTTACGTTAGTTAAGTCAGGTTAGGATAAGTTAGGTTTAAGTTAGATAAGGTTAGGATAGGTTAGGTTAGAATATATCAAGTTAGACTGTGTTAGGTCGTTAGGTTTGGTTAAGTTAGGATAAGTTTGGTTACGTTAGGTTAGGTTAGGTTACGTTAGTTAGGTCAGGTTAGGATAAGGTTAGGTCAAGTTAGGTAAAGGAGAGTAAAGTAAGAGGAAGGATAGGAAGGTGAAGAAGGGAAGATGATGGGAAAGAAGGGAAAAGTAAAGCGAAGGGAGGAGGGGAATTTGGCAAAGGGAGAGAAGGTGAAGGGAAGATGATGGTAATAATAGGGAAAGTAGAAAGGTTAGAATATATTAAGCTAGGTTAGGTTAGGTTAAATAATGATAATAGTAATAATAGTAGTAGTAGTAGTAGTAATTGTAGTAGTAGCAGTAGTAGTAGTAGTAGTAGTAGTAGTAGTAGTAGAAACGAATATATGAAAGGAATGGTGAAAGAGTAAGACCGTCTCCCTAATACTCTCAAAAAAAAAAAAAAAAAAAAAACGATCCCACTCCTTTACATAGAGGAATCAAAACCTCATTTACAACCCATAAAAAGAGGCGCATCAGTGGTATTGGATCCTCTATATTACACACACACACACACACACACACACACACACACACACACACACACTGATGGCCTTTTTTTCTTAGGTATGGACAGGTAAGACCGCAAGGGAAAGGGAGGAGGAGGTGGTGGAGGAGGGGAGAAGGGGGATGGGGGAGGAAGAGGGAAGGGGACGGGGGAGATATATGTGTCATGGGGTTACGATTACACCACTGATCATTGAAGAGGGGGAGAGAGGGGAGAGAAGAGGGAAGGAGAGGGAGAGAAGGAGAGGGGAGGAAAGGGATGTAGAGGAGGCGAGGGGAGAGTCGATTGAAGAGAGGAGGGAGGGTAAAGTTAGGGAAGGGAGGGGAGAGGAGGAAGGGAGGTGAGAGATGAAAAAGCATTTGAGGGGAAACCGAAAAAAAACGAGGGTCGGGAGATGATGGGAAAGAGGGGAGGGGTGTAAAAAGGGAGATTATTAGTTAGGTAAGGGAGAGAAGGGAAAGGAAAGGGGTTAGGTAAGGGAGGAGAAGGTAAGGGGAAGGGGATTATATAAGGGAATTATATAAGGGGAAATAAGGTAAGGGGAAGGGGTTAGTTAAGACAGGAGAAGGAAGGGAATTAGGTAAAGGAAGAGAAGGTAAAGAGATGAAAGAATGAAGATGCTGGTTGACTCTCGCATAAGGGATTTTAATAGCACAGGGTTGAAAGAATGAAGATGCTTGTTAACTTTTGCATAAGGGATTTGGACAGTACAGGGAAGAGAGAATGACGATACTGGTTGACTCTCGCATAAGGGATTTGGACAGTACAGGGAAGAGCGAATGAAGATGCTTGTTAACTTTTGCATAAGGGATTTGGACAGTACAGGATTGAAAGAATGAAGATGCTGGTTGACTCTCGCATAAGGGATTTGGACAGTACAGAGAAGAGAGAATGAAGATGCTTGTTAACTTTTGCATAAGGGATTTGGACAGTACAGGATTGAAAGAATGAAGATGCTGGTTAACTCTTGCATAAGGGATTTGGACAGAACAAGGAAGAGAGAATGACGATGCTGGTTGACTCTCACATAAGGGATTTTGATAGCACAGGGTTGAAAGAATGAAGATGCTGGTTAACTTTTGCATAAGGGATTTGGACAGTACAGGGGAAGAGAGAATGATGATGCTTGTTAACTCTTGCATAAGGGATTGGGGAAGGGAATTAAGTTAGGAAAAGAAAGTAAGGGAAAGGGGGTTTAGATAAGGGAAATAAGGTAAGGGGTTTAGATAAGGGAATAGAAGGCAAGGGGAAGGGAGCATATAGGTAATGGTGAGTAAGGTAACAGGAAAGGGAGTTAGGTAAGGGACACGAAGGTAAGGGAAGGGTGTTAAGATGAGAAAGGGAGAAGTTTTTAAAGGGAAAATGGGTAAATGAAGGGAATAGTGATGGGAAAGAAGGGAAGAGGATAAACGAAGGGAGGAAATGAGTTAGATAAAGGGAGAGAAGGTAAAGGGAAGGTGATAGGAAAGAGAGGAAGTTAGGCAAAGGGAGAGAATGTAATTGGAAAGCAGGAGGAGAGAGAGAGAGGAAGGTGAAAAGGAAGGTGCATTTAACGTAGGGAAAGGGAGAGAATGAGAGAGAGAGAGAGAGAGAGAGAGAGAGAGAGAGACGAAAGGTAGAAAATATATCTATCTTTCTTATGACTTAAAAAACATAATTGGATTTTTTGGGGGGTTTCTTCTTTTTTTTCTCTTTTTTTCTCTTCTTCCTTTCTTTATTTCATTACTTTGATCTCGTTTTCTCCTTCCTTGTTTCATCTTTTTTTTTCACAATTTTTACATTCTTTTTTTGCTTTTTTTCACTTCCTCCTCTTCCTGTTTCCTCCTTCCTTGTTTCATCATTTTTCTTCTTCTCCCTTTCACAGTTTTTATATTTTCTTTTTTTCCTCCTTTTCACTTCTTCCTCTTCCTGTTTCCTCCTTCCTCGTTTTCCTCTTTTTTATTCTTTGGTGTTCTCACATTTCATATTTTTCCCTCTTCTTTTTTTTCCTCTTCCTTCTTCTTCTCCTCTTCTTCCTCTCCTTACTTCCTTATCTGAATCCAATTACTCCTTCCTCGTTTTCTTTCTCTTTTTCTTATCTCTCAACATCTTTTTACCCTCAACTTTTTCTTTGTTTTCCTTTTTTTTCCTTCCTCGTTCCCTCACCTCTTAATCTTCCTCCAATTTGCTGCTTCTTCGTTTTCTGTTTATCCTTTTCTCCATTCCAAACTTTATCTGATTCTCTCTTTCTCTCGTTTTCTGCAAATTAAACCTCATTTCTTATTGAATTGCTCGCTCTTTCTTTTTATTTCTTCACCTTATTTTGTTTCTTTATCTCTTGCCTTCCCTTCCCATCCCTTCCCTTCCCTTCAGTTCATTTCGCTTTAGACAACTTGACTTTCCTTTCCTTCAATTCCCTTTCTTTTTTCTTCATTTTCTTCTTTTTCCTTTTCTTTCGCTTTCCTCTCATTTTCTTGTTTTATCGAATCCTTTTCCGTTTCCTTTCCTTTCCTTCTCTTCCATTTCCTTTCCTTTACTTTCCCTTTTCCTTTCCTTTTCTTCCTTTCCTTCCCTTCCTTCCTCCCTTCCCTTCCCTTCCTTCCTTCCTTCCTTCCTTCCTTTTTTCCTTCTTTCCTCTTCCTTTCCTTTCCTTCCTTCCCTTTCCTTCCTTCCTTCTCTTCCTTCCTTCCTTCCTTTCCTTCCTTTCCTTTCCTTTCCTTCCCTTCCCTTTCTTTCTATTCCCTTCCTTTCCCTTCTTCCTTCCTTCCTTCCTTCCTTCCCTTTTTCCTTCCTTCCTTCCTTTTCCTTCTTCCCTTTGCATCCCTTCCTTTCCTTACGTTTCCCTTGCCTTCCCTTCCATTATATTCCTTCTTCCTTCCTCTTTTCCCTTCCCTCCTCTTCCTTTTCCATATACTTTCTTCCCTTCCCTTTGCATCCCTTCCTTTCCTTACGTTTCCCTTGCCTTCCCTTCTAATCCCTTTCCTTTACTCTCTTCCCGTCCCATCCATTCCCACATAATATTGGATTCTCTCTTCTTTTGTGGACCTCATTCCCACTCGGGTTCCAATTCCATTAACACACCTGTTCGCGGATTAACCTGATTTTCACCTGTGGCGGAATTAACACCTTCCCTCCCTTCATTCCCAGATTGCTTTCACTCATTTCTGGAATATCTCGTCCCTCCCTTGACCCGCCAGCCATTCCCGGTCAGCATTCCCGTTCCTGCCCAGCCCAGAAATGCGATATATATTCCAGACTGTCTTGGTTCTATTCTCCACCGCCTCCTCCTTCTCCAACTCCTTCATCTATTCCTTCTTTTCCTATTCCTTATTCCTTATTCCTATGTATTCCTATTTATTCTTATGTATTCCTATGTGTTCCTCTTCCTACTCCTGTGCTCATCTTTCCTGTATATTCTTTTATTTCCAGTATCTTTCTCCTTTTTATCCCCTTTTGCTCTCTTTTTTTTTTACGTTTCTGCCTATGGCGCCGGTACGCTCTCTTGGTGGGTCCTGATGGTCGGCCCCAGCTCGTTCTGACGCAGGGAAGTGTTTATAGTGGCGCCATCTTGCTTGGCTCATGCTGTCTCCCGGAGCTCATCTTTGATCCTTTCTTTTAGAGAGGGAAATTAGACTCCTTGTTGACAGGGGGTCTTCAGGACAGCATGTGGGTAGTCTTTTAGGCCACTCGGCGGTGACTGAAAAATCCCAGCTTGTGTAGGCGGGCGGGAAGCGAAGCCTGCACGCTAACCACTCATCCACTGCCTTACCTCATTTTCCTCCTCTTCCTCCTTTTGCCATTGCTGTTTCCTCCTCTCGAAGGCTTTCCTATCTCTCCCGTCTTCAAGCCTTTCTCCTCCTACCAGCAACTCCTATCACCTATTCCCTTTTTCCCCATTTCCCAGAGGCCTCCCCTTAACCCTCTCCTTCTGGCCCTCTAGCGGCAGGCTCTGGACCTGACGCTTAAGCCCCAAACCGCCGGATATTACGAGACTTGAAGCGCGCGTCGGCCTGCCTAACTTTGTACCACTTTTCACGTCCTCCTCTGAATAGAATTTTCCACTTTGCGGGTTAGTCAGAGGCACGACTGTTTAAGTCCGAAGCGAGGCGACGTTTGGTAGTTATCTGAAGTTTGTGGGCAGGAACAGAGGGAAGGAGAGAGAGGGAGAGGGAGGTATGGAGGCAGAGGAACGGTGTGAGAGGAAGAGGAAGGAGGGAGAGGGAGAGTGAGGGATGGAGGAAGAAGACCGGAAGGAGAGGGAGAGGGAGGTATGGAGGCAGATGAACGGTGTGAGAGGAAGAGGAAGGCGGGAGAGGGAGAGTGAGGGATGTAGGGAGAAGACCGGAGGGAGAGTAAGAGGAAGGAGGAGTGAGGGCGTATGATAGATTGATATTCGGAAGGAGGGTGAGGAAGGGTGAGAAAGGGAGAGTGAGAGTGTGATATTGGTGTGTTTGTGTGTTTGTGTGTTGGTTTCTCGGTGTTATTGATAAGAAAGGAATATTAGATGTGGAAAAAAAAGCAGGAGAATAAGAGGAAAAGGGAAAGAGAAGAAAATAAGAGATGGAAGAAAGATACGAATAGAAGAAGAGGAAAAAGGTGAGGAAAAGGAGAAGGAAAGAAGGGAAAGAATAACTTATACCCCACCATATCGTGTTGGCGTCATTTCAATACAGGAATACCATATGCTTCCTCCTCCTTCCCCTCCTCCTCCTCCTCCTCCTCCTCCTCCTCCTCCTCCGCCACTTCTTTTCCTTTCCCTCTCTCGTTTTTCATTTCCTCAGATTCCTCTTCTCTTCTCTCCTCCTCTCTCCATCTCTTTCTTCCCTCTTCCACTCCTCCCTCTTCCATTTTGTCTCCTCTTCTCTTCCTCCTCTCTCCTCCTTTTTCGCCTCCTTTTCTCTTCTACATTTCCTTGCTTTTTCCTGATCTCTTTTTTTTCTTCAACTTGCATTACCTTCTCCTCCTCCTCGTCCTCCTCCTCCTCCTCCTCCTCCTCCTCCTCCTCCTCCTCCTCGTCCTCCTCCTCCTCCTCCTCCTCCTCCTCTTTCTCTTCCTCGGCCCTGCAGGAGGATATTGCATCTCTCCTTTCCTCCCTTCCAGTGGAGAGAATTTCTTCTTTCTCACTAAACCCGGAATGTAGTTTGGCGTGTGAAAGTATTCTGGTCTGTCTGTCTGTCTGTCTGTCTGTCTGTTTGTCTGTCTGTCTGTGTGTCTGTCTGTGTGTGTGTCTGTCTGTCTGTCTGTTTGTCTGTCTGTCTGTCTGTCTGTGTGCCTGTCTGTGTGTATGTCTGTCTGTCTGTCTGTCTGTGTGTATGTTTGTCTGTCTGTGTGTCTGTCTGCGTGTGTGTCTGTCTGTCTGTCTGTCTGTCTGTCTGTCTGTCTGTCTGTCTGTCTGTCTGTCTGTCTGTCTGTCTCTCTCTCTGTGTGTGTGTGAGGCTGTCTGTCTGTATGTCTGTCTGTCTGTCTGTCTGTCTGTCTCTGTCCGTCTGTCTGTCCGTTTTTTTGTGTGTGTGTGAGGTGTGTGTGTGTGTGTGTGTGTGTGTGTGTGTGTGTGTGTGTGTGTGTGTGTGTGTGTGTGTGTGTGTGTGTGTGTGTGTGTGTGTGCTGATTCCTATTCAACACAAAAAAAAACGGAAACGAAAGAAAGAAAAGGGAAGGGAAAAAAGGGAAAATAAAAGACAACAAAGAAAGGAATAGGAAAATAGAAAGAAAAGTAGATAAAGAAGGAAAATATCAAAGACAATGAAGACAAAGGGAAGGAAAATAAACAACAGTACACCGACTTCCAACCCTTTCTTTTTTTCTCTTTTTTTTCCCTCACAAAGACTTAACGAGAAAAGTACACGAGAGAGAGAGAGAGAGAGAGAGAGTTTCCGGAAATAATGAAAAAGTTTAGAAAAAGATGATTGTACTTTTTTGGGGTGACTGTTCTTTTTTGGTTTCAGTGGGGGAGGGGGGGAGGGGGGGGAAGGGGTCGGGAGGGGTCGAATTTCTGTTATAACTTCTAGAAAAGGTGATAAATAATAATATGAAGTGTAATGAATAAAGTTTTAGAACGTTAAACTTTCATTCAAACTTTTTTCCCTAGTTTTAATTTCACACTTTTCTTGTACTTTCATTTTTCACCTTCTCACGCTTTTATATTTTTCTTCCTTTTTCTCTTCTTTTCACTTCCCTTTTCTTCTCTTTCCCTTCTCTTACAATAACTATTTTTCTCTTCTTTTATCCTCTTCTTAGTTTTTTCTTTCATTATTTTTTTCTTCCTTCCTTTCCTTTCTTCCTTTCTTTCTTCTTCTACCATCCTTCCTTTCTTTCCTATTTCTTCTCCTAATTTCTTATCTTATACTAAATTTCTTCGGTTTTTGTTGTTTTATTTCTCCCTCTTACACCATTTCTCCTTTTCTTCCTTTCTCTCAATCTTCCTTCCCTTTTTATTCTCTTCCCCTTCTCTTTCTAACGCTTATTTTTCCTCTCTTCTTCTTTCCCTTCATTCCCTTAGTAATTTCTCACTTTTTTATACTTTTATTTCTTTTTCTTACACCTTTTTTCTCCTTTTCTTAATCTTTCGCTTCCTTTCCCTCTCTTTTCCTTCTTTCTCATCTCTTTTTCACAATTATATTTCCTCCTTTTTTTTTCTCTCTTCATTCTCTCTCCTCTCCTTCTCCTCTTCCATGTAACTTTCCTCCTCTTCCCTTTTTATCACCCATGTTTCTCTGCCCTATTCTTTCTCTTTATTCCTTTCCCTCTTTCTTCCTCCTCCTTTTTGTATCTTCTCATGCCTTTCCCTTTCTCGTATCTTTGTTTCCTCTCCTCTATTCCCATAATTATCTTCTCTTTCCCTTCTCCTCTTCTTCGTAACTTCACTTTTCCTTCCCTTTCTTGTTCGCTTATATTATTTTTCCTTTTCCTTTTTATTTCCCTCCCTCTCTTTTCCTTCTTCTTTTAACTATTATCTTCCTTTCCCTTTCTTTTCTCATGCATTTCCCTCTTTTCCTATTTCATCCCCTTTATTCCCTTTCCTTTTCCTCCTTTCTCATAATTTTCCTCCCCCTCCTTTTCCTATACACTAAATTCTTCCTCTTTTCTCTCCTCTATTCTCCCTCCCTTCTCTCTTTCCTTATTTCATTCCCATTATTCCCTTCCTCTTTCCTCCTCCTCTTTCTCATAATTTTCCTCCTCTTCCCTTTCCTATACCGTAAATTCTTCCTGTTTTCTCTCCTCTATTCTCCCTCCCTTCTCTGTTTCCTCCGTTCTGATATGTAGGCGTTTTATAATCTCTCTCCTCTCTTTCCTCCCTCTCCCTTCCTCTTTCTTCTCCCCTCTTCCTTTTATTATTATATTTCCAAGTTGTGACATAGTATTTCCTCTTTCCTCTCCCCTCTTGCTTCTTCCTCTTACCTTTCATTACCCGGTGTAGTTTTTTATTTTATTTTAATGTGATCTTTTGTTTTTGTTTTGTATGCTAAGAATGAAGGAAGGAAGAGGAAGAAAGACGGAGAGAGAGAGAGGAAGGACAGAAGGAAGGAAAGACGAGAGCGAAGTAAGGAAGGAAGAGAGGGAGGGAGGAAGGAAGGAAGGAAGGAAGAAAGGAAAGAAGGAAGGAAGGAGAGAGATATAAAAGGTATCAGAGACGATAAGAAATTAGGAGAAGGAATCGGAAAGGAAGGAAGGAGAAAGAAAGATAGAAGAAAGAAAGAAAGGAAGAAGGGAAAAGCGAGAAATAGGCACGATGAAACGAAAGAAGAAAAAATAATGAAAGAAAAAATTAAGGAAAGGGGGAAAAGGGGAAAATAGAAGAGGGAAAAAGAATGAATGAAGGAGGGAAAGAGAGAAGGAAAGAGAGTAGAAAGGAACGGAAAAAAACGAGATACGACGAAACGAAAGAAATGATGGAAGGAAAAAAGGAAAAAGAAAGACAAAAATGAAGGAAGAAAGAAAGAAGATGATAAAGGGGGAGAGAGAGAGAGAGAGAGAGAGAGAGAGAGAGAGAGAGAGAGAGAGAGAGAAGGAATCTGTTTGTGTGGGGGAGGAGAATGTTCACACACACACACACACACACACACACACACACACACACACACACACACACACACACACACACACACACACACACACACACACACACACACACACACACACACACACACACATATTTAATTTCTGTACAGGTAAATTTGTTTGTTTGTTTGTTTGTTTGTATTTACCTGTGTTACCTTTTGTTAATTAGTTTACAGGTGATTTATGATTGTCTTGTTTTTTTTTGTTTTTGTTTTGCAAGAGAAACATTAATTATTTGTTTTCATTCAGTTGTTTTAATGTTTCCTTGCTTTTTATTTATTTATTATTTCCTTTTATTCATTCGTTTATATTGTCTGTCTGTCTCTCTGTCTGTCTGTCTGTCTCTGTTCTCTATTTCTGTCTTTTTTTTCTATCATTGTTTCCTTATTTTTTCCATATATTTATTTGTGTATGTGTGTTTTTGTCCGTCTGTCTGTCTGTCTGTCTGTCTGTCTGTCAGTCTGTACGTCTGTCTGTCTGACTGTCTATCTCTCTGTTCTCTATTTGTCTCTTTTATTTGTTTTTCTATCATTCTTTTCTTATTTTTCTCATATTTTTATTTCTGTATATGTGAATCTGTCTGTCTGTTTGTTTTTATGTCTGTCTGTCTGTCTCTGTCTGTTTTGAGTCTGTCTGTCTCTGTATCTGTCTGTCTGTTGGTTTACTTTCTCTCTCTCTCTCTCTCTCTCTCTCTCTCTCTCTCTCTCTCTCTCTCTCTCTCTCTCTCACGGGCCATTTTCTTTACATTATCGTCGAGTCTGATTGTTCTGTCTCGTAATTTCAAGAGGAGAGCAAGTTTTTTCCTCTTGCAATCAGTGCTAATACTCCTCTTGCCTCTTGTCCCTCTCACTCCTCTTCCTCCTCTTTTATCTCTCTACCTTCGTTCAACTTCTTCCTCTTTTCCTGTAATTTTGTTTTTAGTCATCTTTTGTTCTTTTCAGTCCACCTCTTCCTCCTCTTCTGTCTCTCTATCTTCGTTCTTCTTCTTCCTCTTTTTCTCTCGTTCTGTTTTCATTCATCTTTTCTTCCTTTCAATCCTCTTCCTCTTTTTTTTATCTTCATTCATTTCTTGCTCCTTTCACCTCTTATCCTCTTATTTTTCTCTTTCTATCTTTTTTTATCTTCTGTTCACTTCTCTTCCTCTTCTTCTGTCTCTCTCCTCTTCCTCGTTTTCTCTTTTTTTATAGTCATTCACCTCCTCTTCCTTCCTCTTCTTTTCTCTTTGTCTCCATCTTCATTCATCTTTTGTTACCTTACTCTTTCTTTAAATCTTCTTCCTTTTCATCTCTCTTCTTCTCTTGCCCCGTTCACTCCTCTTCCTCCTCTTCTCCTCTTCTTCTTTTCATCTTTATTCTGATTTTCCTATATTTTCCTCCCTTCTCTTTCTTACTCTCTTGTTTTCTTTATCTTCATTTTCTCTTCTCTTCCTTTCAGCTAATTTATTTTTTCTCCATATAATTATCTTCCATACTCTCTCTCTCTCTCTCTCTCTCTCTCTCTCTCTCTCTCTCTCTCTCTCTCTCTCTCTTCGGCATATCTCCCACCCCAACGTACATATACTGCTGATGTTTGGACAGGAGGAGAAGGAAGAAGAAGAGGAGGAGGAGGAGGAGGAGGAGGAGGAGGAAGAGGAAGAGGCGTGTTTATGTGCGTGAGGGGAGTGTGTTTGTGTATGGCAGAGAGAGAGAGAGAGAGAGAGAGAGAGAGAGAGAGAGAGAGAGAGAGAGAGAGAGACAGAGAGAATGCTACTGGTGGTGGTGATAGTAGTGGTAGTAGTAGTAGTAGTAGTAGTAGTAGTAGTAGTAGTAGCAGTAGTAGTAATGGTATTGGTGGCGGTGCATAGTTTGGTGTTTGGCCGCCAGGGGGAAGCAGTGTTGCCAGTGTTTGTTTGTGTTGGGGCAAAGATAAATTGGGGGAGGAGGAAGGTAACGAGGGTTTTGTGTGGGTCTTCCGGTCGAGTTGGGGAAGGTTAGGGAAGGTCGAGCAAGGGGTGAAGGGGAGGTCGAGGAAGGGTGAGGCTGGGAGGGGAGGAAGGGTGGAAGAGAGGGGAGATAGACTGAATGGAGATTGGAGGGGAAGGGTGGGAGATAAGGGAAGGTTAAGTAAGCGTATCAGGGGAGTTAGAAGACATGGGGAAAGGGAGGGAAGGGATGGTGAAGGAGGGAAGCCTAGGAAGGAGTTGTAAGGTGGATAGAATAGGATAGGGGTGGATGGGAGAGAAGGGGCAGATTGGGAATAGTTTCAGGGTAGCTCGAAGGTGATGATAGGAAGGGCAGAGTGGGAGAAAAGGAGAGGATGAGGAAAAGTTTCAGGGGAGCTAGAATTGGATGGGGATGGGAAGGGATGTTGAGGAAGGGTTCAGGTAAGCTAGAAGTGGATGAAGATGGGAAGGGAAAGATGAGGAAGGGTTTAAGGGAAGCTAGAATTAGATGAGAATGGGAAGGGATGTTGAGGAAGGGTTTTAGGGGAGTTAGAAGTGGATGAGGATGGGAAGGGATGTTGAGGAAGGGTTTTAGGGGAGTTAGAAGTGGATGAGGATGGGAAGGGAAAGTTGAGGAAAGGAATGTGGATGGGAAGGGAATGAGGATGGGAAGGGATGATGAGGAAGGGTTTAAGGTAAGGTAGAAGGAGATAAGAATGGGAAGGGGAAGTTGAGGAAGGATTTCAGGGGAGTCTAAAATAAATGAGAATGGTCGGGATTTGACGGAAGAAATATTAAAATGGAAAATTAAATGACAGGAAAGTCTTAGGAAGGATGAGATAAAGTGAGGAAAAGAGATATGAAAAGGATGTGATAAGGGGCAGAAAGGGAAGTATGGAATAGTTAAAGAAAGTCTGAATGGAACTTGAAAATGAGATAGTAAAAATAGAAGGAGAAAGAAGGATGACAGGTGAAAGGGAGCATGGAAAAGGTAGATAATTGATAGAAGGGAAGCTAGAAAGGGTCAAAATAGGAGGAGGAAGATGGAAGAGGAGAGGCGAGGAACGACAAAGGGTGGAGGAGTGTAATGGAAAGGGAAGAGAAAGGGAAGAGGAGAGAGAGAATGAGAGGAGAGGAAGGGTAGAGGAAACAAATGGATTCTGGGTAAAAGCAACAACAGAGAGAGAGAGAGAGAGAGAGAGAGAGAATGCAGGTGAGTGTAAGCGAAAGAGGAAACGAAGCGAGAGAACAAAAAGTCGATGAATGTAAAAAAAAAAAGAACAAAAGTTTGAGAATGAAAGAAAACAAAACAAAACAATAACAAGAGCGAGGAATGGTTAATGAAGAGACGGTTAACGAAGACAAAGGAAAAAGGAAAACAATAGAAAACAAAGAAAATAGTGAAGATAAAGAAAAAAATAGTACACAGTTCGGTTTATTTAAAGAAGCAGAACAACAACAACAACAACATGAAAAGAATTGAAAGAAAATAAAATAAATGAAAAGAAACGAAGAAAAAGAAGAAAATAAAGAAACTACTTGAAGAAGAAAAAGAAGAACGAAATTAACAATAACAACAACACACACACACACACACACACACACACACACACACACACACACACACACACACACACACACACACACACACACACACACACACACACACACACACACACACACACACATGAGCACCTTTACGAAATTAGAACAGTCCAACTTTTCAAGAGGGAAATTACTTCTCTTAAGCGACGTTGAGGAGGAGGAAGAAGAAGAAGAAGAAGAAGAAGAAGAAGAAGAAGAAGAAGAAGAAGAAGAAGAAGAAGAAGAAGAACGAAAGAACAACAAGAATGAGACAAAAAAAACAAGAAGAAAGAAAAAGAAAAAAAAGAACAAAGAGAACAAGAACAAGAAAAATGAAGAAAAAGAAGACCACGAAAGGACGAAACTAAATACAGAAAAAAGTAAAAAAGAAAAAGAAACAAGTCGGAGGAATTATAAAAAGAGCAAAAAAAAGGGCAGAAAAAAAGGGTTAAAAAAGGGGTCTGGCGAAGATGGTGTTGGATCCGACTTCATCACTTTTCCTCAAACTTCTCCTGCAAGTTGAGGCTGAGCTCGGAAGAAAGCCTGAAGTCCTTAGTGAGTAGGAGGAGGAGGAGGAGGAGGAGGAGGAGGAGGAGGAAAAGCAAGGTGGAAAAAAAAGAGCAAGGATACTAAGGGAATGTAGGAGGGAAGAAGAGGAGGAGGAGAAAGAGAGCGGAATAGGAGGAAGAGGAGAAGAAGGAAAACCAAGATGAAAAAAGGGCAGGGATAACTAAGGGAATGTAGAAGAGAAGAGGAGAAGAAGGAGAGAGTAGAAGGAGGAGGAGGAGGAGAGGGAGAAGAGACAAAAAGGAAGAGAAGTTAGAAGAAGAAAGAGAAGTAGTGGATAAGGGAAGGCAGAAAGAGGAGGAGGAGGAGGCGGAGGAGGAAGAGGAGGAGGAGGAGGAGGAGGAGGAGGCGGAGGAGGAGGAGGAGATGAGGAACAGCTGTGAAAGATGACTTGAGAGCATGAGAGAGAGAGAGAGAGAGAGAGAGAGAGAGAGAGAGAGAGAGAGAGAGAGAGAGGCAGGCAGGCAGGCTTTAATACCTCATGAAAACGTGTTGGTGAGTTTATTTTTCACTCACGGTAAGGGAAGAGAAAATTGTGTTTGTCGGAAGCAGAGAAAAAGAGAAGGAGGAGAAAAATATTTAATGGAAAACAGGAGGAAAATATTAAATGGAAGAACAGAGGAGAAAAATATTACAAAAAAAACAGAAAAAGAAAAATATTACGTGAAAAGAAAAAAAACAAGAGGAAAATATTAAATGGAAGAACAGAGGAGAAAAATATTACATAAAAAAAACAGAAAAAGAGAAAAATATTACGTGAAAAACAACGGGAAAAACACAGAAGGGAAAAATACTATATGAAAAACAAAGGAGAGGAGAAAAAGTTACATGAAAAACAGTGAAGAGGAGAAAAATATTACTTGAAAAACAGATAAAAAACACAGAAGGGAAAATATTATATGAAAAACAGAGAAGAGGAGAAAATATTGCATGAAAAAAAAACAGAAAAGGAGAAAAATATTACATGAAAAAACGGAAAAAAGAAAATTTCACATAAAAACAACAGAAAGAAAATATTACATGAAAAAAAGGACAAAGGAGAAAAAAGTATTACATGAAAATAAACAGAAAAGATGAAAAAAAGAAGAAATGGAAGAAAAAAATAACGAAGAAAAGAAGCAAAAGATGAAAAAAGAAAAAGGAAAAAAATGACTAAAAAAAGAAATACAAAGCGTTCAAACAGTAAACAGGGACAACAGACAACACAAGCAAGCACTTAGACAAACAAACACAACCCAAGAAGCAACACAAACATAGCGAACACACACACACACACACACACACACACACACTAAAAACAAAACAAAAAAAAAACACGATAGATGACGACGATTTTAAACTCCGTCGGATGTAAATGCAAACAAATGACTATCGCGCGTGCCAAGAGTCCAACAAAAGATTCAAAGGCGGGTTCGAAACTGAGATGAAGCTTCGAAACACCTTATGAACCACTCTCTGAACCCTTATGAGCCACTTTGTTAATTTGAACGCTCCAGAGGAGAAGGAAAATAAGAAAAAAAGAAGAAAACGAAAAATCGGTATCAAAGAAAGGAAGTAAGGAAGGAAAGGTGAACGGAAATAAGGTAGAAAGGAAGGAAGAAAGGAAGGAAGGAAGGAAAAAAGAGAGGGATAAGAAAATGAGAAAGAACGAGGGTAAGGAAAGAGGGAATAGAGGATAGAAAAGGATGAAAGGCAGAAAAAAAGTTCGAAATAAAGAAGGGAGGAAAGGAAGGAAGGAAACAGAAAAAGGTAGGAAGATAAAAATAAGGAAATGGGGTAAAAAAGAGGAAGAAGAGGCAGAAAAAGAGGAAATGAAGGAAAGAGAAGGAAAGAAGGTTCGAGTTAAGGAAAGAAAAAAGAAAGAAAGAAAAGGAAAAACGGTGAATATCAAACACAACGGATGAAGGAAGGAAGGAAGAAAGGAGGGAAGGAAGGAAGGAAGGAAGGAAGGAAGAAAAACACACAAGAGAAGAAAACTAGAATAGAAAACACAACAGATGAAGGAGAGGAAGGAAGGAAGGGAAGGAGGAAGAGAGGAAGGAAGACAGGAGGGAAAAAGAAGAGGAGGGAGAGAAGATTGGAGGAAAGTGGGCTGTAGGAGGGATTTTGTTAAGGATGATAGCGTTGTGAAGGGACATTTGGAACGGAGGAAAGGAGGAAATAGGATTGGCGGACAACGAGGAGGAGGAGGAGGAGGAGGAGGAGGAGGAGGAGGAGGAGGAGGAGGAGGAGGTGGAGGAGGAGGAGGAATAAGAATCAGAGGGGAAAAATATATAAAGGAAACGAAAGGGAGCTAAAAGAAGAAGACAGCATTAGAAGAAGAAGAAGAAGAAGAAGAAGAAGAAGAAGAAGAAGAAGAAAAATAATAATAGCCAGCACATAATGACGATAACGAGAGAGAGAGAGAGAGAGAGAGAGAGAGAGAGAGAGAGAGAGAGAGAGAGAGAGAGAGAGAGAGAGAGAGAGAGAGAGAGAGAGAGAGAGAGAGAGAGAGAGAGAGAGAATAATAAGAAGCACTTTAAATCCTTCCTATCTCTTATCACCTCTTCACTTCCCTCTCCTTTAAATAAAAATACGAACTAACTAAATGAAATAAGAACGACAATACACAGGAGGAGGAGGAAGAAGAGGAGGAGGAGGAGGAGGAGGAGGAGGAGGAGGAGGAAAGCCCAGGCAGGAGACACTTGGAAGACTCATTTAAACTTGGCTGCAAAATTTGTGTCTCAACGAATGCTTTTGAGCTTCTGTTGTGAGTGGCGATTTGGGCTGATGAGGAGAGAGAGAGAGAGAGAGAGAGACGAGAGACGAGAGAGACGAGAGACAGCGACAATAGAAGTTAAAGAAAGAGGAAAACAGAAAATTGAGACAAAGAGGAAGCAGTTTAAAATGATTGATAGAGAAGAGGAATGACAGGAACCAAAACATATAGATAACAGGAGGAGGAAGAGGACGAGGAGGAGGAGGAGGAGGAGGAGGAGGAGGAGGAGGAGGAGGAAGAGGACGAGGAGGAGGAGGAGGAGGAGGAGGAGAGCCTGGGGACTAATTCTCAGCGTCTGGAAGGAGAAACTTGGCTAATGAAGTCTTGTCTCAGGTGTTTCCAGGTGATGGGAGGTGTGTGTGTGTGTGTGTGTGTGTGTGTGTGTGTGTGTGTGTGTGTGTGTGTGTGTGTGTGTGTGTGTGTGTGTGTGTACTATGTCTGCTAACGATTCTCTTTTTTTTATTATTTAGATTTCTTCTGATTTCCTTTTATATGATTTTGTTTATTTTTTTCTTTGTCTTTTTCCAGCTCCCCGTTTTTTGCCTTATTTTTTTCCTTATTTTTTTCTCTTTTCCTTGTTGTTTTCTGATTGTCCTTATTTTCCTTTTTTTGTTCTCTTCCTTTTTTCTTCCCTTCCTTCTTTATCTTAATTACTTAACCTCTCATCTCTCTCCTTTCATTATTGTTTACTTACAGTCCTATTCTTTAATTTTTTCTATCCTTCCTTCCTTCCTTCCGATCTTCCTCTCTTTCCTTATCTTCCATGCATAACCTTTTATTTTCTCTTGTACATCAACAATTTACAACATTTTTCCCTTGTATTTGATTTTCCTCTTTTCATTGATTTATTTTCCTCTCTACATTTGTCTTACTTTCCTATGCTTCTTATTATTTCTCCTCTTTTCTCTCGCTCTTTCCCTTCTTCCTACTTTCCCCTCTGTCCTCATCTTCACAACATAACCATTTTTTATCTCTCTTTCATATCAATAATTCACAACTTTCCCCCACTCAAATTCATCTCCTGACAGCTCTCGTAATCGCTTCCAATAATGGTAAAAAGAGTAAAACTATCACATGTGTGTTTGCTGTCAAAATACACACGCATTTGTAATTACGAAAAACTCATTTGGAAAGGCAAACAGGATCAAATAGTCTTCACCAGTGGAATATATATGCAGAGAGAGAGAGAGAGAGAGAGAGAGAGAGAGAGAGAGAGAGAGAGAGAGAGAGAGAGAGAGAGAGAGAGAGAGAGAGAGAGAGAGAGAGATAATGAGTGGATCGCTAAATTGTAATCCGTTGAGAAAATTGAAAAAATACATGTGTCAGAGAGAGAGAGAGAGAGAGAGAGAGAGAGAGAGAGAGAGAGAGAGAGAGAGAGAGAGAGAGAGAGAGAGAGAGAGAGAGAGAGAGAGAGAGAGAGAGAGAGAGAGATTATGAGTGTGTTGTTGAATTGAAATCCCGTTGAAAAGGGTGAAAAAATAAATGTGTGACCGGTTCATGGAATTATTTGGGCGGAAGAGAAACCAAATCTAGCGTGACGTGGTAATTGTCGGTCTATTAGTGTCCCCTCCCTCCCCTCCCCCTCCCCCCCTTTCCTCTCTTTCCTCCCCTTACCGTCCTCTTTATCTCCCCTTTCCTTCTCCTACCTTCTGTTTACATTTATTTCCCTCTTTGCTTTTCCTTACTTGTTCTTCCTTTCCCTTTCTCCTTTTTTGCCATCTTTCCTCCCTCCTATCTTCGTTCACCCCGTTTTTCCTTCCCTTTAGCTCCCCTTTCCTCCCCTTACCTTCCTTTTTTTTCTCCCCTCTCTCCCCTCCTATCTTCGTTCACCCCGTTTTCCTTCCTTTTAGCTCCCCTTTCCTCCCCTTACCTTCCTTTTTTTTCTCCCCTCTCTCCCCTCCTATCTTCGTTCACCCCGTTTTTCCTTCCTTTTAGCTCCCCTTTCCTCCCCTTACCTTCCTTTTTTTCTCCCCTCTCTCCCCTCCTATCTTCGTTCACCCCGTTATTCCTTCCCTTTAGCTCCTTTTTCCTCCCTTTACCTTCCTTTTGACCTCATAATTGCTTCCCCTACCTTACGTTCCCTCTCCTCTTCCCTTTGCTTCGTCTGATCTTGGCTTCACATCCTTTTCTCTCTCTCTCATCATTCCTCCTCCTCTTCTATCCTTTTACTTCATCCCTTTAACTCGCTCACTCTCCTTATTTTGCCTTACTTTTTACCTCTCCTTTTCTTCCCTTATTTCCCTTTTATCGCTCCTTTCATTCTCCTTCCTTTTGTTGGCTTTCCTTTCTCTTACTTCTTCTTCATTTCCATTCTCTCCTCTGTCACCTTTTATCACTTCCTTGCTTCGTTCAACCCTTTATCCCTTCCCTATAGCTCCCCTTTCCTTCTTTTACCTCCCTTTTTATCCCCCCCTCTGCTTCCCTTACCTTCTGTTCCCTTTCCTTTTCCCATTTTTTTTCTCCTACTTCTCCTTCCCTTTCTCTTTTTTTTGTCACCTTTCCTTCCTCCTGTCTTCGGTCATCCATTCATCTCTTTTCCATGAACTCGATTTTGCTTTCTTTGTTTTTCTCTTTCCTTCTCTTATCTCTCTTTCCCTTCCCTTACCTACCCATTACTTCCTCTTTCTTCCCTCTCCCTTTTCTTTAACCGTCTTCCTCCCCTTCTCCCCATTATACTCGTCTCCCACTCTCCCTTTTCATTTTTTATTTCTCTTCATTTTCTCTTTTTATCTTCCTACTTTTGCGTTTTGCCATTTGCGTGTCGATCTCCTTTTCATTCGCTTTTTCCTTCTTCGTCCTCCTCTACCTCCTTCTCTTCCTCCTCCTCTTCCTCCTCTCTCTCTCTACTTTGGAAATTATGTTGATGCAAACCTTTAACATTTTCTTTAATTCCGGGAAATGGCTGACAACTTTATATCCTTCCCTTCCTCTCCTTTGAAATATGGTCCCTTTTACTTTTATTCCATGTGTGTGTGTATGTGTGTGTGTGGACGTTCTACACACACACACACACACACACACACACACACACACACACACACACGAACTTTCCACCCAATTAGCGAAAAGAATTAATGAAAAAAAAACATTAATTGGCTCCTGATTTAGTGACTTCATGAACGCAAATAAATTTCCACCAATAGGAGAGCAGAGAAATTGGCGAGGCTTTCTGTGATTGGCTAGATTTTCATGACGTCATTGATGAGCTCCTCCCCCTTCTTACTGCCTCGGCCATTCACGTTTTTTGTGCTTTTTTATCTTTTTTTTTCACTTTTTCCCACCTTTTCTTCAACTTTTCCTCTTTTCCTCTTTTTTTCACATTTTCTCCTCTTTTTTTACTTTTTTTTCCACATTGCTTCACTTCTTTCACTTTTTTCCTTTTTTTCACCTTTTTTTAACGTTTTCATCTTTTTTCATCTTTTGTTCACCCTTTTTTCCTCTTTTTTCACCTTTTTTTCCTCTATTTCACCTATTTTCCTCTTTTTTCACCTTTTCCCTTTTTTTTAACTTTTTTTCCTCTTTTTTCACCTTTTTTCCTCTTTTTTCACTTTTTTTCCTTTTTTTTCACCTTTTCCCTCATTTTCACCTTTTTTCCTGTTTTTTCACCTTTTTTCCTTTTTTTCACCTTTTTTCCTCTTTTTTTCACCTTTATAATATTTTTTTTGCCTTTTATTAACTTTTTCTGCTTATTTTCGCCTCCTATTTTTCCTAACTTTGTTTTTTCACTTTATTTTTCCTCTCCTTATTTTTCCTCACCTTTGTTTTCCTCACCTTAGTTTTCCTCCTTTATTTCACCTTATTTTTTCACCTTCATTAGACTTTCATCACTTTCCCTTTTAATTGCTTCCGCCTAATTAGCATCCAGGTGTGAGAAAGACAGGTGGAAGGTGAGGTGTTTTTTTTCTTAATTGGGGAGAGAGAGAGAGAGAGAGAGAGAGAGAGAGAGAGAGAGAGAGAGAGAGAGAGAGAGAGAGAGAGAGAGAGAGAGAGAGAGAGAGAGAGAGAGAGAGAGAGAGAGAGAGAGAGGGAGAGAGAGAGAAAAGGTGTTTGGGATTTATGACTTTGTTTGTTTGTCGTTTTAGGAATATTGTTTTTTTATCGCTTTCATTTTTCTGGTTCTCTGTTTTTTCCTCTCTTTCTTCTTCCTTCCTTTCTTTTTCTTAATTTTCTTTTTATTCTGTGTCGTATAACTTTAAATATCTGTGTAATTCTATATGTTCTTTTTACGTTTCACCTTCATTTATCTGGTTCTCTGTTTTTCCTCTCTTCCTCCTTTCTTTCTTTTCCTTAATTTTCTTTTCATTATGTGTGGTCTAACTCTAAATATCTATGTAATTTTATATGTTCTTTTTACATTTCGCCTATTACGCCTGTAGTCTTTCTTTGTGGAGCCCCAGTCTGTTATGGCGAAGGCAAGTTTTTATAGTGATGCCATCTTTCTTGGTTGATTCTGCCCCCTGGAACTCCTCTTTGATCCTCCCAAACGCGGGGCCGTCACACTAACCACTAAGCCACCGCCTCCCGTAATTATGTATATCTTTCTCTTTATTCTCTCTCTCTCTCTCTCTGTTTTTCCACTGTGATGAATAAATTACTTTCAGAATCAAACGTCACCTAAAAAACACGTTCTTTCAAACTACTCTCTTTAAATATTCTCTTTTTCGCCAATGAGTTTCGTCGGACTTTTAATTTTCCACCTTTTTTTCATTTAAATTTCGACCCATCAAAAAAGGCAATGAAAGGGTAAGAAAAAAGGGCTAATACCTCACCTTGGGACCACTTCGTCAGGTAACCTCCTCACCTAATTGACGTGACAGGTGAAATATTGAGTGTAGGGTACAGGTGAAGGGAGGGAGGGAGGGAGAGGGAGAGAGAAGGAACGTGATGGATGAGGAGAGAGCAAAGAGTTGGAAGGATAATGAGGAGGTGTTGAAGGGAGAGAAAGGGAGAAGAAATGGAGGAAGAGAGAGAGAGAGAGAGAGAGAGAGAGAGAGAGAGAGAGAGAGAGAGAGAGAGAGAGAGAGAGAGAGAGAGAGAGAGAGAGAGAGAGAGAGAGAGAGGTAAACAGAAATGCAGACAGACAGATAGGTAGATAGAAAGATAGATAGATAGATAGATAGATAAATACGAACAAGATAGACAGACAACCAAGCAGGAACGGAAAGAAAAATATACACATTAAATTTGAATTAAAAAAGAGAGAAAAATGTAACACGATATAAAAAGCAAACAGAATAACGTGAAATGAATATCTGTTTGCACTAAAAAGAAAACACGCAACCATTTTTACGAACCTTTCATTAATAGATTCTTTCACACACCCAAAATTTTACCAACAAAACTTTTACGCCCAACACATTATTTTGGCCCGCAATGAACGGTCTTCGCGGTAATTGGGTTAGTCCATCAGCTAATAATGGATTTCATCACACTAATGGAAGAACAATGCTGGGAAGGCCTAACAAACTCACTAACAAACGCACCTGTGAATCAAGTTACCTGGGCGTGGGCGTGTGAGGGCAGTGTACCTTTAAGTGTTCACCTGAGCATTCATATTTGGTTTACCTGTGCATTCCTTAACAAGTTACGTAATATTCAACAGACGTACACAGACAGATAGAAAGACAAGCAGGAATTCAAACAAACAGAAAGACACAGTTTGCAGTTTGGATAAAAATAATTACAGTTAAACCGGATAAAAGGAGAGAAAGTAATATGAAATGAATGTTTGTTTGCAATAATGAACGTTAAGAGGTTAAAACGAGTAATAAATTGAAAAAAGTAAAAGTGAGAGACTAGTAAAATTATAAGTACGGTTGTGAGAATATTGGAATTGATGAAAACTTACAGGAAATCACGTGAGACAGAAGATTCAATAACATAAATGGGTGTTAGAAAATGGATTAAAACTAGCAATATGGGAGAAAGTAAGTTGTAGAAGAAATGTAATTGAACAAACCATATCCAGTGTAGATGTGGAGAAATGTGAATAAATAAAAGGATGAAAGTAAATAATAATGTGATAAAAGAGAAAGTTGATAATAAGGAATAAGGAAGGATGAACGTCAAGAGTTATTTGGAGACACTATTTTAGCGAACCAGAAATATGTAAACACCAAAGAAGAAAAAAAGGAAGATACGTAAAAATAAGATTAAATGAAAACGTGATATTTCTTTCATTTATTTGTCTCACCTTTCCTACCTGCTCTCTTTTCACCTGTCCCATATACCTGGTGTGCAATTAGTACCTGGGAACTCGCTGCCGCTGCTCTTGCCTAATATGACCTACGATTAATTATTAGACCGATCGACTTTGATTTATTATGATATGTATTTCCTGTGATGTAGCCCGGATGAGGTACAGGCGTCCAATGATGATTAAAGTAATTGAATCGTGTTTTAATTTATGTTTTATGCTGTGTTTTATTTTATGACCAAACATCAATAGTGGAGCAGTAGAAACCCGTGTATTGCTGAAGTTAGGTCAGACAGAGAACCAGGTGGAGGGATGAACTTAAAACCTTTGCCAGAACAGGGTGGAGTACACTTAACATCCGTCGGAACCAGATGGATAGATGGAATTAGAACCTTTGCCAGTATAGGGTGGAATACACTAACACCAGATAAAGAAACAGGTAGAGAGATATAATACAACAGAGTAAACCAACGTCAGACAGAGAGCTAGGTTAAGAGATGGAATTAGAACCTTTGCCGGAACAGGATTGATTATACTAGAGTTAGACAGAACCAGGTGAATTGATGACATTGAACTCTTTGGAACAGAATGGAGTACACTAACACCAGACAGAGAACCAGGTGGAGAGATGACATTGGAACCTTTGCCGGCACAGGATGGAGTACACTAACACCAGACAGAGAACTAGGTGGAGAGATAAGATTAGAACCTTTCCCTGGACAGAATGGGGTACACTAACACCAGACAGAGAACCAGGTGGAGGGATGAGATTAGAACATTTGCCTGGACAGAATGGGGTACACTAACACCAGACAGAGAACCAGGTGGAGAGATGAGATTAGAACCTTTGCCTGGACAGAATGGGGTACACTAACACCAGACAGAGAACCAGGTGGAGAGATGAGATTAGAACCTTTGCCTGGACAGAATGGAGTACACTAACACCAGACAGAGAACCAGGTGAAGAGATGACATTAGAACCTTTGCCGGCACAGGATGGAGTACACTAACACCAGACAGAGAACCAGGTGGAGAGATGACATTAGAACCTTTGCCTGGACAGAATGGAGTACACTAACACCAGACAGAGAACCAGGTAGAGACACAACACTAGAACCTTTGCCGGAATAAGATAGAGAACACTAACACCAGACAGAGACCCAGGTGGAGATATGGAGTACACTAACACCAGACAGAGGACCAGGTGGAGAGATGGAGTACACTAACACCAGACAGAGAACCAGGTGGAGAGATGAGATTAGAACCTTTGCCTGGACAGAATGGGGTACACTAACACCAGACAGAGAACGAGGTAGAGAGACATCATTATAACCTTTACTGGAACATACTGAAGTACATTAAAATCAAACATAGCGAAGTGGAAATCATTAGTAAAGGCCTTTGTTCTTGAATGACGTAATAACAGCTGATGATAATTAGAAGTAGGCGGAGGAGGAGGAGCAGAGAGAGAGAGAGAGAGAGAGAGAGAGAGAGAGAGAGAGAGAGAGAGAGAGAGAGAGTGAGAGTGAGAGAAAGACCCAGGTGGACGCATAGACCCAGATCCAATTATAATTACGTAACTGAATGCAACGTTAATTAATGTTTATGTACTTTATGTGATCAGGTAACGCAGGTGAGGAGGCAATTAGGCCGCTCGCTACCTTGTTATTCCCCGGAGCTTAAGCAACAGGTAGTTTGGGGGAAAGTTTCAAACTCCATCTTGCTCTTTTTATGTTAAGTCTCAAGTTGTGGATGGGAAAGGCGTGACGTGTGGGATAAGTGTGGGGGGGCGTGTGCGTGTGGGGGGGAGCGTTAGTGGTGGGGAAGGGGGCACCGTTGCAAGGTTATCGTACTCAGAGCCTAGTATTTACCGGTTTCTAACGCCTAACTATTGCCAAGAGACATCAGGATCTAAGTCTTTTAACGATAACTATAAATGGATTTCGTTATTAGGGCCCAGAAGACAGTTTTTGGGTAGGAATTCGGAAAATATAAGCGGCTGAGTACGATAATTTAGCAACATTGGGAGGGGGAAGCGTGTGTGTGTGTGTGTGTGTGTGTGTGTGTGTGTGTGTGTGTGTGTGTGTGTGTGTGTGTGTGTGTGTGTGTGTTTATCAATTCATCCAGTAATACATATTTGCTTAATGATCATGAACTAGCAATTTAGTAATCATGTATTTTCTTTAACCGGAAACCTAAATTATTGCATGTGTGTGTGTGTGTGTGTGTGTGTGTGTGTGTGTGAGGGGATGCGTGTGTGTGTGCGTGCGTGTGTTCTGTAATCAATTCATGCAGTAATACATCTCCCCTTGATGATCACGTACTAACAATTTCGCAGTCATGTATGTTTTTTTTTCAAGCCGGAAACCTAAATCATTGCTCATTCACTCCTGATTTACCTTGACTGCAATAATTAGCAAACTCGGACAGGTTAATTATATATATCACCGGCCTGTCTTCCCCGTGATTAATCGTCTGTTTCATCATCACAGAAGTCACAGTGTTCGCCAGGAGACGGCATTAAAGCTGAAAATTTTGGTGTTCGAAAGAGTATAAGAAAATTTGAAGGGTGCAAGAGTATAAGAAACTTTGAAGGGTAAAAGATTGTTAGAAATTCTGAAGGGTGCAAGAGTTTAAGAAACTTTGAAGTGTAAAAAATTGTAAGAAATTTTGATGGGTGCAAGAGTATAAGAAATTTTGAAATGTAAAAGATTGTAAGAAATTTTGAAGGGTGCAAGAGTATAAGAAATTTTTTGGGGGGGGATGAAAGAACGTATAATTTTTGGGTTGTAAGACTATTGGAGTTTTTTTGGATTCAAGAAGTATAGCAATTTTGGGGAGTGTGAAAGATGAGAATATTTTAAGGGCCGAAAAAAGTTGAAAAAAAAAAATTAGGGTTTGAAAGAGTATTATAGTTTTTAAGGGTGATTGCGTATAATAATTTGAGGCGTTGAAAAAAGAGTATTAGAATTTTGAAGGGTGAAAGACAATAAGAATTTCGTGTGATATAGTATAAGAAATTAAAGAGTAGAAACAGCATAAGAATCTTGTATTTTGAGAGAATATAAGAATTTTTTGGGAGTTGAAAGAAAAAAGCAATATGGGTGTTGAAAGAGTGTAAGAATTTGAAAGATTTGAAACAGTATAAGAATTTTGGGGTTGAAAAAGTGTAAGAAGTTTTTGGGAGGTCAAAGAGGACAAGAATGCGAAAGGGTGTCAGAATTTGGATGATAAGAAGGATAAAAAATGTGAACCAGTAAAAGAATCGAAGAAAAGTTGAACAGGTATGAAAATTCTGAAGCGGTAAAAGATTATAAGAATTTCTGGAAGGTGAAAGATGCCAAGATGCGAGGTGTCAGAATTTGGATATTAAAAAAATATTAAAAAAAACGTGGACTTTTTTTTTTACAGTTTTTTTTACATGTGGGGTAGTCTATTTCATGGGGCCTGATGGTCGCCCGTCATGGTGCAGGCAATTGTTTATAGTGGTGCCATAATTATTGGCTCATGCTGCCCCCCGCAATTCATTCTTGATTTCACTTGCGCTGTACAGCTTCATCAAGAGTCCGGGTTGATGGGTGGTCTTCAGGACAGCATGTGGGTAGTCTTAGCCACTCGCACTCGACGGTGACTAAAAAATCCCAGGTGGTTAGCGGAGGACTCGAACCCGCATCATGGACAGCGCGCCGATTGCGGGGCCGGCACGCTAACCACTCAGCCACCGCCTCCCCATGAAAACTAGAAAAAAGTTGAGCGTATAAAAATTTTGAAGGGGTGAAGGAGTATAAGAATTTTAACGTCCTCTCGACCGCTAGTGGGGAAAAAAGTTTGAAGGAAAAAAGAGGCGAGAAAGTATGAAGTTGACAGGAACGATGATGAATTACCTTGACGAGACCGGAAACAAGGTGAGAAAGGCGGCAGGTAGGTGGAGGAGGAGGAGGAGGAGGAGGAAAGAGAGTGAGGGAGGGAAGTAGAGGGAGAAAGGGAAGGAGATGTATGTATAAGAAAGCATAGTGGTGGGATAAAAGCCGAGGGAGAAGAAAAAAAAATAGTAATAAGAAAAATAAGAATAAGAAGAAGAGGATAAGAGGGAGAGAGACAAGAAAGCATGGTCGTGAGATGAAAGTCAGGGAAAAAGAAAGAAAATAATAGGAAAAATAAGAAGAGGAATAAGATTAAAGAGGAGGAGGAGGAAGAAGAGAGGGAGTGAGATAAGAAAGCATACTCGTGATATGAAACTCAAGGACGAAGGAAAATACTAAGAATAAGAAGAATAAGAATAAGAATAAAAATATGAATAAGAAAGCGGAGCAGAAGGAGGAGTAAATAAAACGTGTTAAGGCGCAGAGGATAATAAATAAGGGGAATAAAAGAGAGTGAAAGAGAGGGAAGGAAAGAAAGAGAAAGGCTTTGAGAGAACGAAAAGGTAATGGAAGGGAATGAAGAAAAAGCTGGAAATAGGAAAAGGAGATGGAGGAAAGAATAGCAAGGAAAGAAAGAGCGAGAAAATCAGAGGGAAAAAATGGAAAAATAAACTAAGGCAAGAGATAATAGAAAAGAAACAAAATAAGAAAATATCAGGTAAGCAGAAAAAGAAGAAGGTACGAAATGGAGCTGAAAAAGAAGGAAACAAGGCGAGAGTATAGAAGGGAAGAAGAGACGAAGGGAGAGGCTGGAATGAGGAGGGGAAGAGGAGGAGGAGGACGAGGGTTAGGAAGAGGGACAATGAGATGGGTCGGAGGGGAGAGAGAAGGAGGTGGAGAAACGTGAGGAAACTTGGGCAATGGAGGGAGTTAAGGGGAGAGAGGGAGAGAGAATGGAGGGAGAAGATTGAAGAAGCTGAGAAGACTAGGAGAGAGAAATGAACGGAGAGAGGAGACCAAAAGGAAGCAGAGAGAAAGATAAAGAGAAAAGAGAGGAGAAAGAAGCAGAGTAGAGAATAGATGGAGGCGGAGGAAAGAGAAGAAGAAGAAAGGAGAGAGATAGTAGAGAAGATTGTAAAAGCTAGAAGGTAGAGATGAAGAAAAAAAAAAAGAGGAAAAATAGGAAGAAAGAGGAAAGAGGAGGAGAAAGGAGCAGAAAATGGATGAAGGTAGAGGAAAGAGGAGAAGAAAGGAGAGAGATAACGGAGAAAATTGAAAAAGCTAGAAGGTGATGAAAAAGAAGAAAAATAAATAAAGAGCACAAAAAAAGGAAGAAAGAGGTAAAGAGTAGATGAAGTTATCGGAAAGGTGAGAAGAAAGGAGAGAGATACTACAGAGAAAACTGAAAAAAATAGAAGATAGAGATAAAGAGAAACAAAACAAAGAGGAAAAAGAAGCAGAAAAAAGAATACAGAAATTTGAGAATACTAGACGATAGAGATAAAGGAAGATAAAACAAAAAAAGTGAAATCAAAAGAGGGAAGAGAAAAAAAAGTAAGAGATGTGAAGAAAGAAAAGAGGAGGAGAAGGAAACAACGACGTAATACAGAAAATTGAGACGACGAAGACGAACATTTTAGAAGAGGAAAGAGAAGAAGCAGTAAGGAAACGTAAGATAAGAAAACTAGATAAAGAAAACAATAAAAGAAAATGAACACCACGCAATTTTTTCTTTTCACCTCTTATCACACGAGAAGAAACAAGAAAAGAAAATCAGGAGAAAAATGGAAAACAAAAGACAACACATAAATAAAAGAAGATAAGAAAAAGAATAAAAAAACACGCAATCTTTTTTTTTCACCTCCATCACACGCAACACTCGATTCGGGAAAGTCCATGAAAGTAACACGGTCTGAAGTGGTCTGTTTGGGGTCGTCTTGGTCCCAGTCCTCTTCGCCCTTCGCCCCAGTCATTAGAGAAGTTATCTGTTGCGTCCCTCGTGGGCTGAGACCCAGGCTAGTCCGTGACCCCGTGGAATATAGCCTCAGGATGGGAATACGAAAAGGGGGGCGGGGAGAAAGGGGGAGAGGTAGGGTGATGACTGGCCAAGTGTGTGTTGGTGTGTGTGTGTGTGTGTGTGTGTGTGTGTGTGTGTGTGTGTGTGTGTTGTGTAGCGAATTATTTCCTCTGTTTCTCAAGTGGTTAAGTTTAGTTGGTGTCGAGTTCAGTGTTTCTATTGTTAGTCAGTGTATTAGCAGGTCATCTTTAACGTGACACACACACACACACACACACACACACACACACACACACACACACACACACACACACACACACACACACACACACACACACACACACACACACACACACACACACACACACACACACACACACACACACACACACACACACACACACACACACACACACACACACACACACACACACACACACACACACACTCACATTTCCATTTCCATTTCCACTTTCAATGAACTTAGTCAACCGGTATCAGGAATATCTATATCTCATCCCTTCCTCCTCCTCCTCCTCCTCCTCCTCCATCTCCTTCTCCTTCTCCTTCTCCTCCTTCGTCCTCACCAGATATATTTCAGCGCCAGCGAGCAGAACTGACCAGCAACTCTGACTAGTCATGGATAGAAGATGGGTGGGCAGGAAGGTAAAGGGCTGCGGAAGGGGCGGATGAAGGGACAGGGAAGGGGTGGAGGCCATTGAGAAGATTAAGACATGGAAGCAAGGCAGAGCACGGGGTAATATGAGACTAGGAAAGGGAGATACGAGGAGAGGAATTAGTAAGGGGAGATATAGTGAAATGTGGCAAGATGGTACAGCAGAGTTTCACAGCGCGGCGCAAGGGAAGGTATTAGGATTAAGGCATAAAAATAAGGTAGAACATTAGGAATATTAGACTAGGAAAGGGAGATATGAGAAGAGGAATCATTGAGGGCAAGATAGTGAAATGTGGCAAAATGGCACCGCAGAGTTTCATAGCGCCGCGCAATGGAAAGGGATTTAATTTGCCCACGCGTAGTGTTGAGGAGATTAAGACATAGAATTATGGTAGAACAGGGGTAATATTAGACTAGGAAAGGAAGATATAAGAAGAAGAATTAGTAAGGAAAAGGTGATAATGAAACGTAACAAGATGGTACCGCAGCACAGGACGGCGCAATGGGAAGGGATTTGATTTGCTAATGTGTAATGCTGAGGATATTAAGACATAGAAGCACGGTAAAACAGGGGTAGAAGAGGAATTAAAAAGGAAAATGAGATACTGAAATGTGGCAAGATGGTACCGCAGAGTTTCACAGAGCGGCGCAATTGCAGGGATTTGATTCGCTTACGCTTAATGCCGAGTGGATTACGCCCAGTGTGTACAGAACATCACGTTATGGCGGCACTAACAAAGGCTTCTGTTTCAATTGCCTTTGATACCACTTTCACGATATTAGTCCAGTGTTAATGATTACAATTGAATATCCCGCTGTAGATTTGCATTCCCTTTGTCCTCCCTTCGCAGAACCACGCTATCCAACACCTTTTAGAGCAACACTACGAGATCACCATATTGCAGTGCACTTTGATGCTGATTTCATGGATTTTGATTCCTCTGTTAATGAGTTGAATGTCCTGCTTTGAAGAGTTTGATTAGCATCGCCCGAATTTCCAGCGCCATATCCATGCAACACAATTTTAGACAACACTACCAAAAGCACTGTGTTGCGACCTCGTTTGGTATCACTTTCACGGTATAAACGCCAATGGAAATGATTTGTAACTGCTGCTCTAGTCTCCAATAACCGCGTTCTTATATATTATCTTTAAACAGCACACCCACAATAACATTAGCTCTGAACAATATAATAAAGCGACAGTGCGGTGGTGAGGATGCCGGAAACAAACATATCATACATATTACGTTAGAACAGGATTGAGGAATATTGGACTACGGAAGCGAGAAATTACAAAAAAAGAGAAACTGGAAAGGAAAACGGAGAGAGGAGAGATGTGATTGGTAAAAAAAGTTAGATAGTCATACATGGCAATGCAGGTCCGCAGAATTTCACGGCGCCGTACATTGCATCATGATCATAGTTGCTAGTTTTAGTAGTAATGGTTGTAGTAGTGGTTGTAGTAGTAGTGGTAGTAGTAGTTGTAGATAAGGTCGTGACGTAACAGGGTGGCGAGGGAACTGACAACCTCGTGAATGGAGTAAGACGGACGAGGAGCTTAAGAGATTAATAATAAGACGAAGAAGATGAAGCGACTCGCCGGCACGATGAGGGGGACTGACACGCGAAGATGGATATGCGTCTCTATCAAATTGTCTTTCCTTGTCTTCCCGCGAGGCTCCAACGAGACCGCGCTGTGCTCCGGGCAGGCGATTATACAGAGTGTTGAATCTTCTTCTACCCTGAGTCTGAACCACTTTCCCTTTTCCCTTTTGTAGCATCTGAACCTGTATTACGTTCTGCTTTTCTTCTGTTAAAGGATCTCAAATGTACTGAGGTCCTATTCTTATTCCCTTTTATAGAATCTGAACCGCTGTCAAGTCCTCCTCTTCTTCTTTGGTAGGATTTGAACCACTGTCAAGATCTTTTCATCTCTTTTGTGGATTTTGAACCTTTTTTTTATTCCCTTTCTTCACTTTTCTAGGATGCGAATCGATTTTAAGTCCATTTCCTTCTCTTTTGTTGTTTCTGAACCTTCCCTAAATCCTCTTTTCTTCTTTTGTGCGATCAGTACCCCTCTCAAATCCTTTTCTTTTTCTTTTTTAGGATTTGAACCCTCACTTCCTTTTCTTTTGTTGTGTAGATTCTGAACCTTCCTTTCATCCTCCATTTCTTCCCTTATCTATGATCTAAACCGCTTTCAAGTTCTTTTCATCTCTTCTTGTTGATCCTAAACCTTTTTTGCATCCTTTTCTTCCCTTTTCTGTTATCTGCAGCGCTTTCAACTCCTTTTCTTCCCTGTTGTAGATCCTGAACCTTTATGTCCTCCTCTCCCTCCCTTTTGTAGGATCTTAATCTTTCTCACGTCTTTCTCCTCCTCCTCCTCCTCCTCGTCCTCCTCCTCCTCTTCGCTTTTAAAGGATCTGATCTTGTAAAGGAAACTACTCGGAAATCCTCAACCCTTGTGTTTCTGCTCTCTCTCTCTCTCTCTCGATATAAGCTCCTGTTTCGAAGTGGATCCTAGGCTCGAAATGGCCTTTGAAGCTTCGAACTCACTGATCCGAACCTTGACTGCTCACTCCCGTCGCCTCTCTACACGTGTTCTGACCTGACGTGACCTGACCTGACCTGATGTAACCTTTGAGAGCTGGCCTGAGCGCGTGTCCTTCCCTTCGCTTCGCTGACTTAGTGTTTCGCCTCTTCGTATCGTAACTCAGCCGCTCTTTGTCCTTCTCATCTCGTCTTGTGCTAGATTTATCGTTGAAGTTGTGATTCGCTTCTTCCAGACCTCAGACAACGAAGCTAAGACTGTCCGGAGCTGGCCTTTATCTATGCTCTCATTCTTCTTTCGACTTTCTATTCCTTCCTTCCCTCCTTATTCCTTCCTTTTATTCTTCTTCTTTAGTATCTTCCTTTCCTTTTACTTCTATCTTCGAATGTCTGGAGTTACCCTTTTCTTCATCTCTTCTCCCATTCTCCTTTCGACTCTCCATTCCTTCCTTCGCTCCTCATTGCTTTCTTTTATCTTTCTTCTTCAGTATCTTCCTTTCCTTTTACTTCTGTCTTTCGAATATCTAGATCTACCCTTTACTTACTTCATCTGTTCTCCTATTCTTCTTTCAACTTTCCATTCCTTCCTTCCCTCCTCATTCCTTCCTTTTATCTGTCTTTTCTGGTCTCTTTCTCATATTTTTCTTCTTTCTTTTAATGTTATAAGCTGCCTTTTACTTTATCTCTTTTCTCTTTCTCCTTTCTACTTTCCATTCATTCACTCCCCGCTCTTTCCTTCATTTGGTCTTTCTTTTCTTGTCTCTTCCTTATATTTTGCTTCTTTCTTCGTTCTTCTAATATCTTTAGCTGCCGTTTGCTTTATCTTTTCTATCTTTCTTTTTCCGACTTTCCATTCATTCATTTCCTTCTCATTCCTTCTTTTCATATGTCTTCTATTGTGTCCACCTTCTATTTTCTCTCATTCCTTTCTTTTTTTCGAGTTTTCTGCTTTTTTGTTTCTTTTCTTCCTTTCCTTTTCTCTCTTACATTACTAACAACAGGAAAACAACAATAGCAACAACAATGACATCATCTCCTCTACTCCACTTCCTGACTCTCCTCCACCACCACCTTCTTCCTCACTGACCACCTCTCCCTCCTCCTCCTCCTCCTCCTCCTCCTCCTCTTCCACTTCTTCGCCGATCCTTCCCGCTACAAGTTTTAGAGAAGGATTTCGTGTAGGATTCTTTTCTTGGTCTTGTCGCGACATTTCGGACAACTCTCAGAACTCATGCTTCCTGTCCCTTCCTCCTCCTCCTCCTCCTCCTCTTCTTCCTCCTCCTCCTCCTCTTTGTCTTCCTCCTCCAGATTACCGTGTCAAAGGAATAAGTTTGTGCTGACCTCGTTGTAGTAAGAAAAGAAGATTGAGGAGGCGGTGGAGGAGGAGGAGGAGGAGGAAGAGATATTGTCTCTTCCGTTATCTTGTTTAATAGGACGAAGAGAACCAGAAGCAGAAAGAGATAAAGGAAGGGATGAAAGATTAAGAACGGAAGGCATAGAAGATGGACATAGAGGAAGATAAAAATATAATAAATGGCTGAAAGAGATAAAAGAAAACTTTCTCTATTTGTTTCCAGGATAGTCTAGGGAAGGAAGGAGGCGGAGAAAGATAAGAAACAGTATTGAGTGTAAAGAAAGAGAGAAAAGATGATAAAGGAGAGAATAAAGGAATGGGAAAGAGACGGAAGGGGCATAAGAAACAGTAAGAAGAGTAAAGAAAGAGGAAAAGATGATAAAGGAGAGAATAAAGGAGAGGATAAAGGAAAAGTAAAGAAGACGAAGAGGAATAAGAAGCAGAAATAAGTATAAAAAAGGTGAAAAGATGAAAAGAAAGAATAAAGCAGAGAATAAAGGAAAAGTGAAGAAGACGAAGAGGAATAAGATGAAGAAATAAGTATGAAAAAGGGGAAAAGATGAAAAGAGAATAAAAGAGAGGATAAAGGAAAAGTGAAAAAGACGGAGAGGAATAAAAAGCAGAATTAAGTATAAAGGAAGAGGAAAAAGACGATAAAGAAGATAATGAATAAGAAGATAAATTAGAAAACAGGAAAATAATAATCGTAATAAGAAAAAAAGAAGGCACTAGGCAAACTCAAAATACCAAAAGAGTGGAATAGTTAAAAAAGAATAAAGAGAATGATGGAGAAGAACAAGAACAAAAACAAGAAAACACGGAATAACAAATAAATGAGAGAGAAAAGAAGAGAAAAAAGGGAAACACGGAGGAGCACAAGGAAAAGAAAACAAGGAATAACAAATAAATAAGAGAGAAAAGAAGAGAAAAACGGATAGACGGAGGAGAACAAGGAAAAGAAAACAAGGAATAACAAATAAATGAGAGAGAAAAGAAAAGAAAAAAGGAATAGACAGAATAGAACAAGAAAAAGAAAACATGGAATAACAAATAAATGAGAGAGAAAAGAAGAGAAAAAAAGGGGAAAGACGGAGAAGAACAAGGAAAAGAAAACAAGGAATAACAAATAAATGAGAGAGAAAAGAAGAGAAAAAGGGATAGACGGAGAAGAACAAGGAAAAGAAAACAAGGAATAACAAATAAATGAGAGAGAAAAGAAGAGAAAAAGGGATAGACGGAGAAGATCAAGAAAAAGAAAACAAGGAATAACAAATAAATGAGAGAGAAAAGAAGAAAAAAAGGGAAACACGTAGAACAAGAAAACGAAAACATGGAATAACAAATAAATGAGAGAGAAAAGAAGAGAAAAAAGGGAAAGACGGAAAAGAACAAGGAAAAGAAAACAAGGAATAACAAATAAATGAGAGAGAAAAGAAGAAAAAAAGGGAAACACGCAACAAAACAAGGAAAAGAAAACAAGGAATAACAAATAAATAAGAGAGAAAAGAAGAGAAAATGCGAAACACGGAGCAAAACAAGGAAAAGAAAACAAGGAATAACAAATAAATGAGAGAGAAAAAAGAAGAGAAAAAAGGGAAACACGGAGAACAAGGAAAAGAAAACATGGAATAACGAATAAATGAGAGAGAAAAGAAGAGAAAAAAAGGAAAAGACGCAGAAGAACAAGAAAACGAAAACATTATAAAGCAAATAAATGAGAGAGAAAAGGAAAGAGAAAAAAGGAATAGACAGAATAGAACAAGAAAGAGAAAACATGGAATAACAAATAAATAAGAGAGAAAAGAAGAGAAAAAAGAGATAGACGGAGGAAAACAAGAAAAAGAAAACATGGAATAACAAATAAATGAGAGAGAAAAAAAGGAAAAGACGCAGAAGAGCAAGAAAACTTGAAAACTTATACCAAAAAGGAAATAAAGTGGAAGAAAGTGATTTAGAAGACTCCATTTTCACTAGTTTTTCTTAGACAACAGTAGAGTGGATAAATAGAGAGAAAAGAAGGAGTATCAATAACAAGGAGAAGGAACACACTTGACAAACTTACTATACTAAAGTAAAAGGAAACAAAGTGCCAGAAAGTGATTTAGAAGACTCCCTTTGTCACTAATTTTTCTTAGAGGACAATGGAGAGGATAAACAGAGAAAAAAGAAGGAGTATCAATAACAAGGGGAAGGAACACATTTTACAAACTTACCGTGCCAAAAAAAGGAAATACATGCAAGAAAGTGACTTACAAGACTCCATTTTCACTAGTCTTTCTTCTGAGGACAATAGGAAGGAGAAATGGGAAATAAAATAATGAGAAACAGTAATGAGGATAAGGAAAGAACGGCACGAACTTACTATGCCAAAAAGAGGAAGTCAAGTGCCTGGAAGTTATTTAGAAGACTCCCTTTGTTCCCATTCTTTCCTCAGAGGACAATAGGAAAGAGGAAAGTGAAAAGCAGAGATAAGAAGCAGTAATTTGCATAAGAAAAACACTTGGCAAACTTATCTTACCCCCCCAAAAAAGGAAATAAATTGCAAGAAAGTGATTTAGAAGACTCCCTTCCATTATTCTTTCTTAGAGGACAATGGAGAGGATAGAGAAGAGAGAAAAGAAGATGTACCAATAACAGGGACACGGAACACACTTGACAAATTAACCGTGCCAAAAAAAGGAAATAAAGTGCAAGAAAGTGACTTACAAGACTCCATTTTCACTAGTCTTTCTTCTGAGGACAATAGGAAGGAGAAACGGGGAATAAAATAATGAGAAACAGTAATAAAGCTAAGGAAAGAACTGGACGAACTTACTATGCCAACAATAAAATGCCTGGAAGTTATTTAGAAGACTCCGTTTGTCCCTATTCTTTCTTCAGAGGACAATAAAAAAGAGGAAAGTTTAAAGCAGAGATAAGAAGCAGTAATGAGGATAAAAAAGACACTTGGCAAACTTACCGTACCCAAAAAAGAATGTAAAGTGCAAGAAGGTAATTTAGAAGACTCCCTTTGTTCCTATTCTTTCTTAGAGGACAATAGGAAAGAGAAAAGGGGAATAAAATAATAAGACACAGTAATAAAGATAAGGAAAGAACCGGACAAACTTATTATACCAAAAAAAGAAAATAAAGTGCAAGAAGGAAATTTTGAGGACTCCCTTTGTTCCTGTTCTTTCTTAGAGGACAATAGGAAAGAGAAAAGGGGAATAAAATAATAAGACAGTAATAAAGATAAGGAAAGAACCGGACAAACTTACTATGCCAAAAAAAGAAAATAAAGTGCAAGAAGGTAATTTAGAAGACTCCCTTTGTTCCTATTCTTTCTTAGAGAACAATAGGAAAGAGAAAAGGGGAATCAAATAATAAGACAGTAATAAAGATTAGGAAAGAACCGGACAAACTTATTATACCAAAAAAAGAAAATAAAGTGCAACAAGGTAATTTAGAGGACTCCCTTTGTTCCTATTCTTTCTTAGAGGACAATAGGAAAGAGAAAAGGGGAATAAAATAATAAGACAGTAATAAAGATTAGGAAAGAACCGGACCAACTTATTATACCAAAGAAAGAAAATAAAGTGCAACAAGGTAATTTAGAGGATTCCCTTTGTTCCTATTCTTTCTTAGAGGACAATAGGAAAGAGAAAAGGGGAATAAAATAATAAGACTTAGTAATGAAGATAAGGAAAGAACCGGACAAACTTATTATACCAAAAAAAGAAAATAAAGTGCAAGAAGGAAATTTTGAGGACTCCCTTTGTTCCTATTCTTTCTTCAGAGGACAATAGGAAAGAGGAAAGTGAAAAGCAGAGGTACGAAGCAGTAATGAGGACTAGAAAGACCCTTGGCAAACTTACCTTATCAAAAAAAGGAAATAAAGTGCAAGAAAGTGATTTAGAAGACTTCATTTTCACTAGTCTTTCTTAGAGGACAGCGGAGATGATAAAGAAGAGAGGAAAGAAAACGTAGCAATAACAAGGATGAGAAAAAAAACTAGAAAAAACGAGCTATGCAAAAAATGAATGTAAAACACCTGGAAGCTATTTAGAAGACTCCCTTGATCAACTTTTTTCCTAGACGATAGCAGAAAAAAATAGAGTGTAGCAATAACAAAAATAAGAAAAACTCTGGATGGAAAAATGAAGGAAATGAAGGAGATAAACCGCCTGGAAGTGATTTACGAGACTTCCTTCATCACTTGTCTTTCTTAGCGGAGAGGGAGAGAGTGAGAGAGTGAGGGAGGTAAAGAAAAGCTTAGCCAGGTTTTAAGACGGGACAAAGTGACAGGCAGGGCCGTAATGAAGACTCAACAAACACACACCTTTTGCATACCTGTCCCGTCCTCACCTGGCGCTCAAAGGCCGTCGCACACACCTGAGGATTACCTGAGCCCCGTCCCGCACCTTTTCTCTCACCTGGATGAACCGCTTTCACTTTTTTATTCGCTTTCAGAGGCTGCCTTCTGCGCTTTTAAATCCTTCTGTGTGTGTGTGTGTGTGTGTGAGAGAGAGAGAGAGAGAGAGAGAGAGAGAGAGAGAGAGAGAGAGAGAGAGAGAGAGAGAGAGAGAGAGAGAGAGAGAGAGAGAGAGAGAGAGAGAGAGAGAGAGAGAGAGAGAGAAAGTAGCGCGCTGATACACACACACACACACACACACACACACACACACACACACACACACACACACACACACACACACACACTAACACGCAAACACACCAACACACACACACATCAAGACAAATTTGGTCACCCGTCGACTACATTTACGACTGTGGACATCAGGATAGTGTTTGTGGGGGACTCTTGACCGTCTCTGGGGGACCATAAAAGGGGGCGGGGGGCGTGAGAGGGATGGGGGGAGGGGGAGGGGTAGGGGGCGTCTGTTCCCCGCCAGACCTCGACAGCCTACAAAAAAAAATCCAATAAATGGTTTGTAGGACCGAGTTCCCTGTTCCTTTTGTTCCTATATTTGTCCTTTTTTTCCTTTTTCCTTCATTTATTTATTTTCTTCTTTTCTTCGTGTGTTATTTTTAGTGTATCCCTTTTCGTTGTCTTCTGCTATTTCTTCCTCCTCTTTTTTTTCTTCTTTATCTTTCTCTTTATTTTTTTGCTTTTTCTTTAATTTTTTTCATTAATTTCTTTTTTGTTATCTCTATTTTTGTCTTCCTTTCTTTCTTTTTTTTCGAGTGTGTTTTCTAGTTTAGTCATTTTCTTTGTCTTCTGTTATGTCTTCCTCCTCGTTTTCTTCTTTATTATTCTCTTTTGTTTTTTTCTTTCATTTTTTTTCATTCATTTCTTTTCTTATCTTTACTTTTGTCTTCCTTTCTTCTCCCGTGTGTTCTGTTATTTCTTCCTCTTCTTTTGTTTCTTCAACCGTCCTTTTGTTCCTATTTTTCTATTTTTTTCTTTCCTCTTTCATTTATTTATTTATCCTATTTTTGCTTGTTTTCCTTTTTTTTCTTCTTTTGTGGGAATGAAAATGACGAAATAAACACACACACACACACACACACACACACACACACACACACACA
>NC_066515.1:19501900-19514400 GCF_024679095.1 Eriocheir sinensis | reverse complement strand
CTCTCCCTCCCACCCTTTCCCTCTCCCATCCCCTCCTTCCCTTTCTCCCCTTTCCCTCTCTCCTCCATAACTCTCTCTCTCTCTCTCTCTCTCTCTCTGCCAATATTCGCCCGGCGTCGCTAACTCGGCACTATACAAAAGCGTCTCTCTACTAATAATAGCTAGAATCGGCACGCGTCAGCTCTCTCTCTCTCTCTCGTTCTCGCTATCCCTCTCGTTTTCTCTCTTTGGTATTTTTCTCTTTTTTTCCATTACTACTACTACTACTACTACTACTACTACTACTACTACTACTACTACTTCGCTTTTTAATGAGGCGTTTTTCTCTCTCTTCCTCTCAATTCTTTTTATTTTATCTTTTTGCAGAATTTTATGTCGATCGTAAAATAATTTGGGAATTCACGCGTTCTGGAAATCCCGAAGAGGAGGAGGAGGAGGAGGAGGAAAAGGAAGAGGAGGAGGAGGAGGAGGAGGAGGAAAAGGAGGAGGAGGAGGAGGAGGAGGAGGGGGGTCAACTTTCTTCTATGTCTTCTTATTCTCCATTTCACTTTTCGCTTTTTTTTCTTTTCCAGAATTTTTCGCTTGATTGGAAATATATTTTATGAGGTTTTAAGAATCTTAGGTTTGGGCTTTTCATTACTTTCTCTCCTCCTCCTCCTCCTCCTCTTCCTCCTCCTCTTCCTCCTAATCCTCTTCCTCTTACTTCTTTTCCTCCTCCTCCTCCTCCTCCTCCTCTTTCAAGCCATACTAACTCCCCTTTCCTCATTAATTGGAAAAAAGAAAAAAATATGAAAAGGTAAATGTGATTAATTTTGTAATTATATAGTAAGAAAATTTGGTAACCTCTTCCTCTTCTTCCTCCTCCTCCTCCTCCTCCTCCTCCTCCTCTTCCTCTTCCTCTTCTTCCTCTTCTTCCTCCTCCTCCTTCTTGAAGCCAAATGGTAGAACAGCATTAAGAAGAAGCTTTTAGCCTTTCTCTCTCTCTCTCTCTCTCTTCCTCAACTACCTTTCTCTCCTTCACTCCTCTCCTCTCTCTCCTCTAGTCATCCCCTAACCTATCTCCCCTCTCCTCCCTTCCCATATCTTCCTTCTACCTCTCTCCCTTCCCTTCCTTGTCCTTCCCTTCCTCTCCCTTCCGAAGCCTTACCTGTACATCAAGCTATTAGAATCCGCCAATAGAGAGCACAGCGGCCTCCTTTGCGCCCACTGATTATGGAAGTGAAAACCTGGTAGTGTGGTTAACGGTTCTTGAATTGGCTGCAAAGAGGTCAGGAAGGTCTTATATTGAGGTGGTGGTGTTGGTGGAGGAGGAGGAGGAGGAACAGGAGGAGGAGGTTAGAGAGATGAAGAAGAGGTGGGAATGGAGAGATGGTGGAGAACGGGTTAGGAATACAAATAGAAGGAAAAGAAAGAGGGAGATAAAGAAGAGAAGAGAGAAGGAAGAGGAGTTGAAATGAGGGAGAAAGAAGAGAAGCTGTAGTGAAAGAAGGAAGGAGGAGGAGAAAGAGGAAATGAAAACTGAAAAGGAAGAAGGAAGGAAAGGCTGAAAAGGAGAATAAGGAGAAGATGGAAATGAAAGAAGAGTAAGAGGTTTTGAGGAGATATAAAAAAGAAGAGTGAGAAGATCCTATTGACAGAAGAAGGAAGAGGAAGATAAAGAAGAGATGAGAGAAGGAAGAGGAGTTGAAATGGGGGAGAAAGAAGAGAAGCTGTAGTGAAAGAAGGAAGGAGGAGGAGAAAGAGGAAATGAAAACTGGAAAAAGAAGAAGAAAGGAAAAGCTGAAAAGGAGAATCAGAAGAAAATGGAAAAGAAGGAAGATAAAGAGGTTTTGAGGAGACATAAGAAAGAAGAGTGAAAAGATCCTATTGACAGAAGAAGGAAGAGGAAGATAAAGAAGAGATGAGAGAAGGAAGAGGAGTTGAAATGGGGGAGAAAGAAGAAAAGCTGTAGTGAAAGAAGGAAGGAGGAGGAGAAAGAGGAAATGAAAATTGGAAAAAGATGAAGAAAGGAAAAGCTGAAAAGGAGAATCTGAAGAACATGGAAATGAAAGAAGAGGAAGAGGTTTTGAGGAGAGATAAGAAAGAAGAGTGAGAAGATCCTATTGACAGAAGAAGGAAGAGGAAGAGCAGGAGGAGGATATTAAACTACACACAATCTAAGAAAACTAAAGATCCTAAAAAGTTTGGACAATAAATTACAGAAAAAAGAAACATTTGTGTGAAGATAACATTGATAGTAAAACGAAATGCCTCCTCCTCCTCCTCCTCCTCCTCCTCCTCCTCCTCCATTTTAGTGGCGATAAGAGAGAAGAGAGAAAAAGTGCTGGAGAGAAAACTGTCTTCCCGAAGTGGAGGAGTTTTGGAGGGAGAGGAGGAAAACCGGGAGAGAATGGAGATAAAAGATGGAGGTAACAAATGGGGAGAGATTTACTGGAGTGGAGACAATGTGAATAAGGAAGAAATTCACTTGTACGGAGAGAGAGAGAGAGAGAGAGAGAGAGAGAGAGAGAGAGAGAGAGAGGGAGAGGGAGAGGGAGATTTATTGTAAAGACCAAATAAGACTAGAATTTTACTGGGAACGGAAAGAGGAACAATAAAGAAGGAAAGTTAAAGACAGAGAAAGAAAGAAAATGAAAGAAAAGAAAACAATGAAATAAGAAAAACAAGAAAAAAACATGCCTGGGGCGAGAGAGAATTTTTTTGCATAAGAACAAGAAGAAAAATTGCAGAAAATTAAATTCCTTCTGGAAGACTGAAAAGGAAAGCGGAGGAGGAGGAGGAGGAGGAGGAGGAGGAGGAGGAGGAGGAAGAGGAGGAGGAAGAGGAGGAGGAGGAGGAGGAGGAGGAGGAGGAGGTTGAGAAGAAGAAAATAAAGGTCTTAAACACAGGTGGCGAAGGAGGAATAAGAGGAGGAGGAGGAAGAGGAGGAGGAAGAGGACGAGCAGAAGAAGGCAGTGAATAAAAAGAAGAGAAAAAGAAATGGATTAAGATAAGAGGAAGAGGAAGACGAGGAGGAGGAGGAGGAGGAGGAGGAGGAGGAGGAGGAAGACCAGCAAGAAAGGATCAGAAGAGGAAAAGGAGAAGTAAGAGAATGAGGAGAAGGAGGAAGAAGAACAATAGAAAGAAGAGAAATATGAGAAAGAGAGGAAAAAAAAGACGATTGAAGAAGGAATGAATGAAGGAAAGGAGGAGAACCAGAAAGAGAAAAAGGAGAAAAAGAAGAAAGAGAAAGAGGAAGAGGAGGAGGAGGAGGAGGAACAAGACAAAGACGGGGAAAGACAGGAAGAAAAGAAAGACTAAGAAGTAATAAAAGGAGAAAGAATAGAATGAGGAGAAGGAAAGAATTAATAGAACAGGAAAAAAAAGAAGAGGAAAAAAAACGGAGGAAACGTAGGAAGGAAAGAAGGAGAACCATTAATAGAAAGAGGAAGAGAAAGAGGGGAATGAAAAAGAGGAGGAAGAGGAAGAAAATGAGATGATGACCAAGAAAAACAGAAGTAGGAAGAAAAACTGAAATAAAGTAGAGACAAATAGACAATTGAAGATGAAAGAAGGAAAAGAAGGAGAAAAGAGAAAGGGAAGAGGAAGAAGAGGAGGAGGAGGAAGAAAAATAGGAACTAGACGAAGACGAGGAAAGACAGGAAGGAGAGGAAGAAGAGGACGCAGAAAAGAAAAAAAAAAGAGAATGAAAAGGAGGAAAAACAATAATGGAAACAAAGATAGGAAAACGAGGAGAGAAAATAGACAAGTGAAGAAGAAAGGAGGAAAGGAAGGAGGAAAAGAAGGAAAATCAGAAATAGGAGGAGGAGGAGGAGACGGGGAAAGGAAGGAAGGAAGGAAGGAAGGAACGCTGGCAGGCAGACGGGCATAAAAAAACACATCAGAGGCGAATGGAAACTCTGTTGATTTAAACTTTATCTGCATTCACCTAATTATCTCCTTCATTTGGGCGCTGCAGCCGCCTCGCATTTCCTTCCGCTCCCGCCTGTTTGTGCCTCGCTCCGGGCCGAGAGAGTTCGCGTCTGCCTTCGTCTGTTGTGCTGGAAATTTACTTGTGATCGAAAAAGGGAAAGAAGGCATTTGGAGGAGTAATCTGGGAACGGAAAAGAAATGTAAATGAGTCTGCCAATGAGTCTGCTTTGGAGATACTCTTTGTCTGGGTGCTAGAAATTATGTTATGATCGAAAAGGAGAAAGAAAACATTGAAAAATCGTAAAAAGAAGAGGAAGGACATTAGTAGGAAGAGAAATATGAGAAAGAGAAGAAAAAAAGACAAGTGAGAAGGAAACGAATTAAAGGAAGGAGGAGAAGAAGGAGAATGAGAAAGAGGAAGAGAAGGAGAAGGAGAAAGAGGAGGAGAAAAATCAACAGATGAAACAATTGTATGAAAAGAGAAGAGGGAAAAAGAAGTGAAGAAGAAAGAAAGAAGGGAAAGAGGAAAAGGAAAATATGGAAAATGTGTCTTTTGTTTCTTTTTTAGGAGCAGCGAGTAGCGGGCTTTTTTTTATTATTGTTTTCTTTTTTGTGTGCCCTTGAGCTGCCTCCTTTGTTGAAACTCAAGGAAAAAAAAAAAAACGTTGATATATCCTTTGACTGTTATGCTGGAAATCAACTTGTAATCGAAAAGGAGAAAGAAAACATTGAAATAAGAGGTTTGTTATGATGAAAATAGTGATCGGAAAGGCAGAAAAAGCACTGGAAAGAAAATTTAGTAATGGAAAAAGAAGGAAAATATATCGTACTTGAAATACTTTATCTCTGATGCTGGAAATTAACAAGAGCATTAGGAGAACGAAATCTAGGAATGGAAAAAGAAGGAAAACGGGTCTGCCTTGAAACACCCCTCGTCTGTTATGACTGAAATTAACTTGTGAGCGAAAAGAGAAAGAATAGAATTGGAAAGAAACTGGCAATCAAAAAAATGAAAAAGGAGAAGGAGGAGGAGGAAGAGGAGGAGGAGAAAGAATAGGAACAAGATGAAGACAGGAAAAGGCAGGAGGAAGAGGAAGATGAGGACGCAGAAAAGGAAAAAAGAGGAGAAAGAGAAGAAGAAAGAACAATAATAGGAACACAAATATGGAGAGTAGAAGAGAAAAAAAGACTGGCAATCAAAAAAAATTAAAGAGGAGGAGGAGGAGGAGGAGGAGAAAGAATAGGAACAAGACGAAGACAGGAAAAGGCAGGAGGAAGAGGAAGATGAGGACGCAGAAAAGGAGAAAGAGAAGAAAGAGGAGAAAGAACAATAATAGGAACACAAATATGGAAAGCAGAAGAGAAAGAAAGACAAAAGAGGGAAAGAAAAGTGACAATCGAAAAATTAAAATAGCAATCGGAAAAAAAAATAATCCTGGAGACAAGTTCAAAAGCATAAATATTGTCAGAAGAGTTAAAAAAAAAAATAGAGGAGATCATAAATATTTTTGTGACAAGTTAAAATGCCTCGATATATTTTGTTGAGTTAATATTGGAGAGTCAGACATTACTACTGCGACAATGAAAAAGAGGTAAAAGTATCAATAATGTCTGAATTTATTACTGTTTATTATTATCTATTATTTATGTTTTTTTTATGTATTGTTTCTTTCCGCGAGAAGTTCCTTTAACGATAGCGGTAAAAACAATGATATTCTCCGTGGTGTAATGAAATGGAGAATAAGTTATTTATATTTCTACGACAAAGGGAAGGAAATAAAAGCATCAATATTGCCTTAGAGTTTAAAAGGGAGAGAAAATAATAAATATCAGTCCCCCAAGCATCGATATTCTCCGTTGAGTAAAATATGGAGAGTCGACAACGAAGAGAAGAAGAAGAAGAAGAAGAAGAAGAAGAAGAAGAAGAAGAAGAAGAAGAAGAAGAAGAAGAAGAAGAAGAAGAAGAAGAAGAAGAAGAAGAAGGAGAAAAAGAAGAAGAAGAAGAAGAAGAAGAAGAAGAAGAAGAAGAAGAAGAAGAAGGAGAAAAAGAAGAAGAAGAAGAAGAAGAAGAAGAAGAAGAAGAAGAAGAAGAAGAAGAAGAAGAAGAAGAAGAAGAATTAAAAGCACGAATATTGCCAGTTGGGTTAAAAAGGGAAAGTTAATCATTACAATTTCTACGACAAAAAAAAAAAAAAAAAGGTTAAAAGCACCGATATTGTTTGTTGAATTAGAAAATGGAGTAAATCATTATTATCAATTTCTATTTTCATTGATCACTTATTCATTTTCTGCTATTTATCATTATTTATCATTAAATGTTACTTATTATTTATATCCGCTGCAAGTTCCTTTATCACTCATTTTCGCTATTTATCATTATTTGCTATTTGTTGTTAATTTTCCCAGTAATTTTCTCACTAGCACAAAAAAAATTGGTATTCTCCGTAATAGTTAAAAATAGTCTTAGCATTACTATTTCAGCGGCAAAAAAAAGGTATAAAGAACTGATATTGTCTGCAGATGAAAAAATGAAACTCTGATCATTTTAATTTCTACAAGTCAATCATCATCAATATCGTCCATAAGAGTTAAAATGGAGAGTCGATCCTTACCACTTCTACGACAAAAAGAAAGAGTTAAAAAAGCACTAATATTGTTCGTTGAGTTTAAAAGGTACTGTCGACCATAACAGTAAATAAAAAAAACATCGATATTGTCCATTACTCATTTATTAATTTTCTCTACAAGTTCCTCAAAAACATATATAGAGGTGGGAAAATCGATATTATCCAACAAATAAAGGATAAAAATAACTGATATTGTCCGTAGAATTACAAATGGAGAGTCGGTCATCATCATTTCTACGACAAGTCAGTCACCATCACCATCGCCCGTTGAGTTAAAATGACAACTCGATCATTCACCATTTCCTCGACCAGTCCAGCCCATCCCGTTAGTCCGTTCCTGTCCTCGTCGCCTCTCCTCGATGCCTCTCGCCCCTTTAACGACACCAAACAACCATTAAAATTTTGTATAATATTTCGTGCATGTTATAAATGTTTAATTCTCTGGAGCAATCGCCCAGTCATTTAACTTAATTAAAATACTGAAAAGCCCGACCCCCCACGCACTCAGGCACACACGCACGCACTCACATTGCGTTCACATGGCTAACACACTCTGACACACACACACACACACACACACACACACAAACAGAATATAGTTTCTCTTCTAATATTTTCTTTGTATAATATTTCTCTTTTGTTTTACTTTCTCCTCCTCCTCTTGTATTCCTCCTCCTCCTCCTCCTCCTCCTCCTCCTCCTCCTCCTCCTCCTTTGTCATGTAACTGTCATTTATATTTTTCTTTCCTCTGTTTTTTTTTTTTTTAAGCCGCTTTCCAAATGTTGAATATTGGCCACTTACGGAAGCTTATCAAAACATAGTGAAGTGTGTGTGTGTGTGTGTGTGTGTGTGTGTGTGTGTGTGTGTGTGTGTGTGTGTGTGTGTGTGTGTGTGCTTGTGTTTGTCCAGTTAAGCTCATTATGGTGCTTTGAAGTTAAGTGAAGTTGTTGTTTTATCAGAAGTTTAAAGCATAACACACACACACACACACACACACACACACACACACACACACACACACACACACACACACACACACACCGTTCCGGCAGCTCAATTGGTTAGAGCGCCGCGTTGCAAGGCTTCACGGCCAAACAGGCTGCGGTTCGAGCCCCGCTCAGGCCGGATTCTTTCCGTTGACTAGGAGTTGTTACTGTCCCCTCTTCAGCAAGGGGGATGGGGTGTGTTGTGTGTGAAATGATGGCAGTACCCAGAGATCGACAAAATGAGCACTTGCTCACGTCGTGAGGGTACCTGCTCGCGAAAGCGAGTCCAACTCGTGATCAGGTCGTGGTGGAATTACACATACACACACGCAAAAATAAAGATAAAAAACACACACACACAAACACACAAAATAAAACGAGTTATTGCAGCGGTTTCCCCTTACCAAGTTTGCTCGTTAGTTCCAGGTAAAGGACAAAATAGAACACACACACACACACACACACACACACACACACACACACACACACACACACACACACACACACACACACACACACACACACACACACACACACACGTCATTTATATAGCTTCTGTCAAAACTTGTTTCCACCTTTTACATATTTCATTTCAAACAAAAGAAAAACCGCAGAAGTAATTTATATATTTTTCCACAAACTTTAAATGTCGCTTTCAGTAAACGGAAGGAAAAAAAAATCACTTCCTAAAATACTGATATATACTTTATTTTTCCAAATCTAAAAGAACAGCCGAGGACAAATTCACGATTAATATTTTCTTCCCAATTAGTTCATATGACGACGAGGAAAACAAAATAATTCTAACATTTTTAAATTAAGGAATGAAAAGTCAGACTCCACCATTGTAAACTTCTCCTAAAATTGCATGATCTTTAATATTTTTCAGTAGACGCAACGTTACTGACATTTATCGACCATTGCTACATAGTTTTCGGCATAGTTCCGATCTAAAAAAATATAAAAATCTACCGCCATGTGTTTACGTTTCCCCTTTGATTGGTACTCTCGAAAAAAAATTCAGAGAGAGGATCGAGTCAAAAACAATATTTATCAATCAATCCTACAAAACGTTCACTATCTTCTCAAACTATAAAAATTAACGAACACGAACCTCACACTGCCACTATCTACCTCTCTCCTTCATCATCTTTTTGCAATTCTCCGATAGACAAACACAACAAAGGTACAACGAAGCACAAAACTCGCCTACCTGCCCATCTACCTCTCCCCCTCAAACTAAAAATAAATAAATAAATAAATAAACACAAGCCTCACAATGCCACTATCAACCTCTCTCCTTAATTGTCTTTTTGCAATTCTCCGATAGACAAAAACAACAAAGACTCAAAAAGGCACAAACCTCGCCCACCTGCCCATCTACCTCTCCCCAAAATTGTGTCCCCGTCGCTGTTTCCTCCTGCCGTAACAAAAGGCTCGCGGGTTCCCTCCTTCGGGCGCTCCGGGTCTGGCGTGCCCCGTTGTCCTCCGTCCCCGCCTGTCCCCTTGTCTTAGCGGAGGGGTAATGGAGTCCCTTTGTGCTCCGCCTCCTTAAATACGGGACGAGGAGAGCTTTTATCCTCCCTTTTATTCTCTTAAGGCAATGGCAATACGATACAGAGGAGGAGGAGGAGGACGTGAGGAGGAAGAAGAGGAGGAGGCGAAGAGAAAGAGAAGGAGGAAATGGAGGAAGAGTAAGAAAACTTGATGTAGATAGGAATGCAATACAGACTGAAAAAGGAGGAAAAGGAGGAGAAGAGGAGAAGAAGAACGTAAAGATAGGATAGAAAGAGGAACTGAGGTAGCTGGCAATGCGGTGACGAGAGAAAGAAGGGAAGAAAAAGAGGAAAAGAAACAGGTTGAGAAGGAAAAAGAAGAAGAGAAAGAAAAACTGACGTACTTAGCAATACAATACACAGCGGAAGACGGAGAGGACGAGGAGGAGGAGGAGGAGGAGGAGAAGGATCATGAAAAGGAGAACGTAGGAGGAAGAACGAGATCTTGAGGTATTTTCTATAAAGGTAATATGGAAGTGTATGTGAATTTAGTGAGACGTGGATGACGATGTGAGAGAATGCTTGAGTTAGGGGTAAAGAAAATTGGATTGGGCGTTGTGTAGAGATGAGTATGGGGGTCACTGTGGTGGGAGCTGTGGGGTGGAAGGTGTGTGTGTGTGTGTGTGTGTGTGTGTGTGTGTGTGTGTGTTAAAGCTGCCGTGAAATGATGGAAAACAATGAATATATGTGTTCCTTTGAAGTGTGGATTAAGTTGAAATACCACCACCACCATCATCACCACCACCATCATCACCACCACCACCACCACCATCCCCACTAAAAAAATAAGGGAACGTCAGCCAAGGATAAAAAAAAGTGAACGCGAGGAGATGAAAGACATTTACGAACTATTGATGTTGTTTTTTCTTTACATTTTGCATTTTTTCTCACATCTTAAACCTTTCCCACGGCACACCTTTCACACCTGGGCAACAGAGGCTCGGGTGAAAGTGTTACCTGTCCAAGGCTCAAGAAACGAACCCTTTTTTGAACGTTTCTGAGCTCCGGATGCTGTGTGGAGAGAGAGAGAGAGAGAGAGAGAGAGAGAGAGAGAGAGAGAGAGAGCAGAGGACATACACACTAAACAGAGGAAAGAGGATGAAAATAGATTGCAATGGAAAAAAAGAAAGATGAAAATAAAGAAAAGAAATAACAGATTGCGACGAAGAAAAGACGAACAAGAAAATAAATTGTGGGTAAAAAGATGAAAAAAGACGAAAAAGAAAAATAGTTTGCGATGAAAAAATAAAAACAAAGGTATAATCAGGAACTTAGACGAATTTTATGAAACAAGAGGAAGAAAAACAAACACGAGAGAGAGAGAGAGAGAGAGAGAGAGAGAGAGAGAGAGAGAGAGAGAGAGAGAGAGAGAGAGAGAGAGAGAGAGAGAGAGACCACAACCAAATTCGTGGAACCACAAACACACACACACACACAAAAAAAAAAAAAAATCCACTACTCAATTCAAAGCTTAATTTCTCGTTCCTGGTAAACTTCTATTTTCGTTTACCTGTGGTTTTGTGGGAAGCTTACCTGAGAGCTCACCTTGCCCCTTAATTAACTTTCTCTGGCCAGGTGATTTGCTTTATGAGTTGACCGGGACAAACTGAGCCTTTCCAAATCATATAACGTTGCATGAAACCAAAAAAAAAAAAAAAAAAAGACTCGCCTCTGGAATTCATATTATTTGCATACGTAATAAATGTTGCGTTTCGAATGTCAAAATGTTCTGCCTGTGATATTTTTGGGGGACTTGGAGCATATATTTGTAGGTCTGTCTGTCTGTCTGTCTGTATGGAATGTAAATGGAGTACAGAACAGAAGACACATAAAAAAGTGAGAAGAAAAATATGAACAAGGAATGATAACAAAAAAAAAGGATGTAGAAAAAAGAAGGAAAACAAAAAATGGAAGAAAAAATGAATAACAAGAATATTGATGAAAAACAAGCAAATATAGAAAAGAGAAGGAAAACAAAAAAAGGAAGAAAAAATGAATGACAAGAATAATGATGAAAAACAAGCGATTATAGAAAAAAGAAGGAAAACAAAAGAATGAAGAGAAAATTATAAAAACAAAAATAAAAACCAAAAAAACAACACTTCATATTATTAGAAAAGAGAGAAAGAGGGAAAACATGAAGATAGATTGCAATTGAAAAAAAAAAGAGGAAAGATGAGAATGAGGAAAAAAAAAACGGATTGCGACGGAGAAAAGACTAACAAGGAAATAAATCGCGAGGAAAAAGATGAAAAAGATGAAGGAACGTGAAGTGGATAAATGTAATGAATAAATATTTAAATGTATGAATAAATAAAATGTCTTGAGAAAGAGGACCTGATTTTGTTTATTTATTATTCTTTGTTTTATATGTTTTATTTTTCTTGTTTTTTATTCTCTTAACTAATACTATTTATATTCCTTCTACCTGTTTATTTTTGTTTCGTATTTCTCCTTGTAATTTCTCTTTCTCCCTTTTGTTGCTAATATGAAAAGGTGTTTTTATTTATTCTTCTTAATTTTCTATGTTATATTTTTCATGTTTTATCTCTCTACTATTACTCTTTTTTTTATCCCTTCTAGTTGTTTATTTTTGTCTCGTATTTCTCCTTGTAATTCCTCTTTCTCCCTTTTCTTGATAATATGGAGTCGATTTTATTTTTTTTCATTTTCTACGTTTTATTTTTTGTGGTTTTTCTCTTTATTATTGCTCTTTTTATTGCCTCTATTTGCTATTTTATGTTATTTCTTATTTCTCTTTGTAATTCCTCTTTCTCCCTTTCCTGTTAATATGAAGACTTTTTTTCGTTTCTTCCAATCATTTTTTCTTCATTTTTTTGTTTTCCTTCATTTTTCTACATTCGTTTTTCTTTTTATCATTATTCCTTGTCTCTTTTTTTTTCTTCGCCATTTCTTGTCATTATTATTTGAGGTAATTTTCTGTAATGTGAGGTGGATAAATATTAATGGATAAAAGTGATGCCAAGTGGATAAATGTAATAGTTAAGTGGATAAGTGGATATGTGTAATTGTTAGGTGGATAAACGTAATAGTTTGATGGATAAAGGTAATAGTTAGGTGGATAAACGTAATAGTTGAATGGATAAATTAATAAGTGTAAAAGTTGAATGGATAAATGGATAAAAGTAGAATATTATCGTTTTCTTTTTATTTTCCTGTTTTCTTAATATTCTCTTTCTTAATCTTTTTCTCTCCCTTGTCTTCTCTTTCTTTCTTCCTTCTCTCCTTCTTCCACTCTTTCTTTTCCTTCGTTTTCGTCGAGATATTACTATTATTTCACCTTATCTCTAGTAGTAGTAGTAGTAGTAGTAGTAGTAGTAGTAATAGTAGTAGTAGTAGTTGTAGTAGCGTTTTTTTGTAATGTCAAGTCGATAAGTGAATAAGTGTAATGTCAATGT
>NC_066515.1:19456900-19496900 GCF_024679095.1 Eriocheir sinensis | reverse complement strand
TAAAGAAGAAGTCGACAGGAGAAGAAAGAGGAGGAGGAGGAGGAGGAGGAGGAAGAGGAAGAAGAAGAGCAGAAAGTGGCCCTCCAAAACACGTGTCCCATTTTCTTTAGCAGCTCGATTTTTTTTTTAGTCCCCCCCAAAAAGAGGCAAAGGGTATACGTATTACAGAAAACTTGATGACACCCCATAATGGACTCTCTCTCTCTCTCTCTCTCTCTCTCTCTCTCTCTCTCTCTCTCTCTCTCTCTCTCTCTCTCTCTCTCTCTCTCTCTCTCTCTCCTTTGCAAGCTAAGAACAAGTAGAGAGCAAATGCCGGAGGGAAAGAGGAGGAGGAGGAGGAGGAGGAGGAGGAGGAGGAGGAATGAAGCTGTATGAGAAAGGAAAAAAGAAAGAGAACAACGTTGAACAGAAGGAGGAGGAGGAGGAGGAGGAGGCAGCGGCAAAGAGAGAAAGAACTGAGTAACAAGGAAGAGGAGGAGGAGGAGGAGGAGGAAGGGGAAGAAGAAGAAGAAGAAGAAGAAGAAGAAGAAGAAGAAAAGAACAACAACAATAAACAAAAATAACTCAGAAGAAGAAGAAGAAGAAGAAGAAGAAGAAGAAGAAGAAGAAGAAGACAAGAACAACAAAAATAAAGAAAAAACTCAAAAGAAGAAGGAGAAGGAGAAGAAGAAGAAGAAGAAGAAGAAGAAGAAGAAGAAGAAGAAGAAGAAGAAGGCAGCCCAATTTTACCTCCTTCACTCTAAAGATTTTCACCCTACTAACCCTTCCCTTCCTTCCCCTTGAGCAAACCTAGGGAGAAGGGGGGAGAGGGGAGTACCACTGGAGGGGGGAGGGAAGGGAGAGAAAAGGGGGTAGGGGGCGGGGGGGGACGTCTCTCCCTCACCTTCCCTGACCACCTTGCTTAAAAACTTTCTCCCTTTTCTTCTCGTTCTCTTCTTTATTTTCTTCTTTCTCTTCTTTCTCCTTACAATCGCTTCTCTTCTCCTTTCTTCTCTCCTCTCTTCTTTTTTTCTCTTACTCTTTATTCCTTATTTTTGGCATGTATCTCTTCTCTTTACTTCTCCCTTTCTTCGTCTCTTTTCTTAACTTTTTCTTCTCTTCTTCTCTTCTCCTCTTCTCTTTTCTTTTCTTCTATTTCCTTTTTGTCTTTATTCCTCTTCTTTGACATATTTATCTTCTTCTCCTGTCCTTTTTGCTCTCTGCTCTCTTCTTTTCTCTTTCTCTTTATTCCTTTTCTTCGTCATCTTTCTCTTCTCCTCCATTTTCCACTCAGTTATTCTCTTCTTCTATCCTTTCTTCTCTCCTCTCTTCTTTTCTCCCCTTTCTCTTCATTCCTTTTATTCGTCATCTTTCTCTTCTTCCTTTCTTCTCTCCTCTTCTCTCTTCTCTCTCCTCTTCCTCCCTTTTTCTCTTCCTCTTTATTCCTTTTCTTTAGCATCTTTCCCTTCTTCTCCTTCCTTTATCCACTTAGTTATTCTCCTTCTCCTTCACCTGTACCCTTTGTGAATTGCTCTCTCCCACCCCCCTGTTTGTCCCCCCATGGTCTCCCCAGTGGGTCCGTGGCTTGGGGGGCTTACAAGAGTCACCCCATGGTAGGTAAGGCCGCTGGGGTCTCTTGGGGGGCTTAAAATGGGGAGAAAAGCTTTAGGGTAGGTAAGAGGCCCTTAAGAAAGCCGTAAAGGACTTAAGACTAGGTAGAGAGGAAGAGGAAGAGGAAAAGAGGAAGAGAGGAATGGAGAAATGAAAGAAAGGAGAGGAAAGATGGATGGAAGAGAAATTGATAAACAGAAAAAAAGTGATATAGAATGAGGGAGATGGGTGATGAAGAGAAGGGGAAAGAGAAAAAGGAAGAGGAAGAGGAAGAAGAGAGGAATGGAGAGATGAACAAGAGGAGAGGAAAGATGGAAGAGAAGCTGAAAGAAAGAAGGAAGGAGATGAAATGAGGGAGATAGATAAAAAAGAGAAGGGGGAAGAGGAAGAGGAAGAGGAAGAGGAAGAGAGGAATGAAGAAATGGAAGAGAGGAGAGGAAAGATGGAAGAGAAGTTGAAATAAAGAAAGGAGATGAAATGAGGAAGAGAAGGAGGAAGAGAGGAATGAAGAAATGAAAGAGAGGAGAGGAGGAGAAATGAAAGAGAAGATTAAAGAAAGAAAAATAGAAGAAAAAGTGAAGAAAAGAGGCGAAGAAGAGGAGAAGAAGTGAATAAGGGAATAGAATAAGGGAATTGAATGATGAAGAGAAGGAGGAAAAAGAAGATGGGAAGGAGAAGAGAACAGATGTAAGGAAGAGAAGGAAGAGAAGAGAAAAGACGGAAGAGAGATGAGAGAAAATGGAAGAAAGGGAAAGAGAGATAGAAAGAGAGAGATGGATGATGAAGAGGAACAGGAAGAGAGAGAAGAAGAGAATAGAGAGAAAGAAAGTAAGAGATGGGAGGAAAGGGGAGAGAAAATTAAAGGAAAGGAATATTTTGTTATCTCTTCTCTTTCTTCTCTTCTCTCTTCTCTTCTCTTTCTTCTTCATCTCCTCTTTTCTCCTTTCATCTTATTTAATCATCCTTTCCTCATTTCATTACTTCCTCTTTTACTTGTCCTCTCCTCCTCCTCCTCCTCCTCCTCCTCCTCCTCCTCCTCTTGTTTTCTCTTCTTTCTTATTCCTCCATTTACTTCACTTTTCTCTTGACCCATTTTTCCAGTTTTCCATTAAAACTTGTGTGACACTTCTCTCTCTCTCTCTCTCTCTCTCTCTCTCTCTCTCTCTCTCTCTCTCTCTCTCTCTCTCTCTCTCTCTCTCTCTCTCTCTCTCGCTCTCTCTCCTTTCTTCACCTCTTCCTATCTCCTATTCTCTTCTTTTCCCTTTCTTCTCCCTCCTTTCTTTCCTTTTCTTCATTTCCCTTCATTTCCTCTCTTTTCCATCTTTCTCTTCTCCTTCTCTTCTTTTTCTCTTACTACTTTCTTCCTTTTTCTCCTCTTCCTCCTCACTCATTCATTCCTCCTCCACTTCTTCCTCCTCTTCCTCTTCTTCTTTCCTCTCGCATTTTCCCTCCAGACATTTTCTTCTCTTTTTTTGGAGGTAAATTTTTTTTGTTTCTTTTTCTTGTCTCCAGTTTCTCGTTTTCCTTCCTTAATGTTCTGTATTTGTTTTTCTTGTTTTTTTTTTGTTTTCTTTGTCTTCACGTCTTTGTATTATTTTTTCCTCCTTCGGTTTCTATTTTTCCTTTTGTCTTCTCTTTTTTATTTTAATCTTTCTTGTTATTTTTTTCTTTTCTCTATTCTTTTTCTATTTTCTACCTTTTTTTCTTTTCCTTCATTTTTTTCATAGTTTTAATTCTTTTACTCATTATTTTTACATTTTGCTCTTTTTTTCTTTTTTCTGTCGTTTCTTATTTTCTTTCCTCCCTTTTTTTCTCCTAATTCCTGATCTCATTATTTTCCTCCCTTCGTCTCTTTCTCTCCTCTTTTATCAACATTTTTCCTTTTCCCTCATTCCCAAATTTTCCTTCATTCTTTTCATATTTTTTTTTCATTTTCTCCTTCCTCTCCCTCTTCTCTTTTTCCCCTTTATCTCTCTGCCTCTCTGTGTCTCCCTTTCCTCCCTCTCCCTTCCTTCCTTCCTCTCTCTTTTCTAATTTCTTTATCTTCAAAATTTTCTCTCCTCCTCCTAATCATCACTTTCTCTTTTTTTCCTCTCATTCTTTTTATCCCTCCGTCTCCTCCCTTCTTTTCTTTCTCTCCCTTCTCTCCCTTCTTCTCCTAGTTTCTCTTCCTCCATCATTTTCTCTCCGTCCTAACAACGTATTTTTATCCTTTCTTCTCCCTCTTTTTTTTCTCCTTTTCCTCCCTTTCCTCCCTTCTCTCCCTCCCTCCCACTGGTCAACAATCTCTCTCTCTCTCTCTCTCTCTCTCTCTCTCTCTCTCTCTCTCTCTCTCTCTCTCTCTCTCTCTCTCTCTCTCTCTCTCTCTCTCTCTCTCTCTCTCTCTCTCTCTCTCTCTCTCTCTCTCTCTCTCTCTCCTTCATCTCTTCCTTTCTCCTAGTCAAATTTTTCCCTTCTCTCTTCTTTCCTTTTCTTCATTTCCCTTCAGTCCCTCTCTTTAGCATCTTTCTCTTCTCCTTCTCTTCTTTCTCTCTCACTACTTTCTCCTCACTCCTTCTGTGTGTGTGTGTGTGTGTGTGTGTGTGTGTGTGTGTGTGTGTGTGTGTGTGTGTGTGTGTGTGTGTGTGTGTGTACGTACCCAGCTTCCTGTTTTTCCCTTATTTCCATCAATCTTTCCTCGTCTCATTTAAGTATTCTGCAAAACTCCCTTAATCGGTTTCCAGAGTCATGTTTTTCCTCCTCTTTCGACATCGGTATCAGATTTTTTTCCCTCTGTTTTGCTATTTTTCGTTTTCTAGTTCTTTTTTTTGCATGTTTTTTTTCTGTTCACTTTCAGTCTTTTTTATTCTTTTTACTTGTTTTCCTCTTGTTTTTGTTTTTATTTCCTCTTTTTCTCTTTTTTCCGGGTTGTATAGAATGATGGTTTTTTTGTGTTTTTGAATTCTCGATATTTATTTTTTCTTCTCTTTTCTATTTTCCTATTTTTTTCTATATTCTTTTACTTCATTATTATTTTCATTGTTCTTCCTCTTCATTTCTTTCTTTCTTTCTATTTTTATTTATTTATTTATCTCTATACTTCCTTTCTTCCTTCCCTCCTTTCTTCCTTCCTTCCTTTCTTCCTTCTTTTTTCCTCCTTCCCTTTCCTTTCCTTTTTCCTTCTTCTTTTGCACTTCGTCCCTCAGTCTTCCTTTTCCTTCCTCTTCCTTCTTATCATCATTTTTTACATCCTTCCCTCCATATATGTCTTCTCCTTCTCCTCCTCCTCCTCCTTCCCTACCCTTCCCTTCTTCTTTCTTCCCTTGCCCTTCCTCGTCTTCCAGCCTTCTGTTTCCTTCCTCTTCCTTCTTCTCACCATTTTTCTCCTTCATTATCTTTCCTTCCTCGTTCGTTTTCCTCATTTTCATCCTCCTCCACATCCTCTTTAGATTTTTTTTTGTCTATGTTTCATCTTTTCTTTTTTCATTCATTCTCCTCCTCCTCCTTCTCCTCCTCCTCCTCCAGTGTCACCTGCCTGCATTAATGATCACAGGTAAAGCCAACACGCAGGTAACGAGTTGACGGAATAAATACCTGAAAAATACGTGTTCCGGCCTTTTATTACGAGAGAGAGAGAGAGAGAGAGAGAGAGAGAGATGTGATGGGGCGGATCGTTGACCTCCTATGATATTGTTTTTGTTGTTGTTGTTGTTTTAAAGGGCTTAACGATGGCTTATTTATGATTTATTTTTTTATTTTTCCTGTTTTCTTTTTTTCTTTTTACTGTATTCTTAGTTGACTCAAATTTTTCACTTCCTTTTCTTATTTTCTTATTTTCTTTATGCCTTTTAAGTTAATTTGATTTTCTTTAATTTTCTTCACCTGTTTTCTCTTGTCATTTCCTGATTTCCTCGCTGACTCACTTTTTTCATTTGGTTTTCCTATTTTTTTTCTTTTATTTTTCATTTTCTGCTTTCCTGGTTGACCTTATCCAATCAGGGAGGAAAGGTTTGATCTTTTCCAGGTAAGTCGTGCAGGTAAATCCATCTTGTTTTATTTTATCGGTCCTGAGTCTTCTACGTTTTCCATTCCTTTCCTTCTCCGTCCTTTTCCTTCCCTCTTCCTTTCTTCTTATATTCTGTTTTCCGACTTCCTTTTTCCTTCCATTCGCTTTTTCTTACTTTTCTTTATGTATTCAATCTCCCCTTCTTGCCTCCCAGATTGCGTTCCTTCTTTCTTCCTTCCTTTTCCTTCCTTCCTTCCTTCCTTCCCATCTTCCTTCCTATCTTCCTACTTTCCTTCCTCTTTATTCCTTTCTTTCTTTCTATTTTTATTTATTTATTTCTCTCTCTAATTCCTTTCTTCGTTGCCACCCTCCTTCCTTCCTTCCTTCCTTCCTTCTTTCCTTCCTTCCTTCCTTCCTCCTCGCCCGCCTCCATTTTTCTTCGCATAAGCCAGAAATCAACGCCATTAAGGAATTGCAAAGGAGGAGGAGGAGGAGGAGGAGGAAAATTCATGAACGTGATTTCCAGATTTCAAGGCTGTCACATTTGCAGGAATTTCAACGTTTGTTTTTCTTTTTTTTCTTGGGCAAACACAATTTTTTTTTTGACACACACACACACACACACACACACACACACACACACACACACACACACACACACACACACACACACACACACCTTCCTTTCGATTTCAACACCCAAAGCTTTCGCGAATTACCTTCCTTCATCCCCCCCCCCCCCCCGCCCCCCGCCACTTAACCCCTGGGACACCTAACGCTCCCTCTCTTGCCTCGACGCATTAGCAGATGTCTCGTTTGTATGGTGATGAGAAAGCGAAAGTGGTGGCTGGTGGAACTCGGGGAAATACAACCTCACCTGGATTTAACCTGAAGCGACGGAGGAGGAGGAGGAGGAGGAGGAGGAGGAGGGGGAGAACAAGACCTGGGATGACTGTAATAAAGAGTAAGAGAAACTGCAACTATTTTTTTCCCATTTTCCTTTGTCTTTTTTTATTTTATTTTCCTATGCTTCTCTCTCTTTTATCCTTCCAATTGCCTACCATTCATGTCTCTTGCCTGTTCCTTCTTTCTTGTACTTTTTTATATTCTCTTCCGTTTTTTCTTTACATTCTATTCCTACGTTTCTTTCTTTCTTCTTCTTCTCCTCCTCCGTCTTTTTATCCTTCCACACGAGTATTTCCTCTACTGTTTGGTTCGTGTTCCGTCGCTCCGGCTCATAAACTCTTGAATTTGTGTGTTTCGTCTACTCTCGCGGAGAATATTCCAGTCCCCGCCCTCATTATATATTCTTTTTGATGGCAGAGTTTGGGTTGGGTTATTCATGGTCCTGGTTTTGGTATTTTGATTATTAATTTGAATATGTTATGGAATTTATTTGTTTTGTTTTCTTTTTTCCTTTCTTCTTCTTCTCTTAATTTTAACTCTTTCTTCCTTTCTTTATTTTTGACTCTTATTATCCTTTTCTTCATTTTAACCCATCTTCTTTTCTTCATTTTTAACCCTTCTTCTTTTCTACATTTTTAACCCTTCTTTTTTTTCATTTCTGACCCTTCTTCTTTTCTTCATTTTTAGATCTTTTTCTCTTTTTCATTTTAATCCCTTTTCTTCTTTTCCTCATTTTTAACCCCTAACATTCTTTTCTCCATTTTTAACCCTTATTATTCTTTTCTTCATTTTTAAATCTTTTTCTCTTTCATTTTAATCCTTTTTCTTCTTTTCCTCATTTTGAACCCCTAATATTCGTTTCTTCACTTTTGGATAAGATTTGTGAAGATGCATCTTTGTCCTCTCTTTTTCTACTCGTTTTGTTTATTCTCTTATTTTTTTTTTACTGTCAATTCATTCTTTTATTTTATTTACAAGTGATTTTTCTTTTACCAATGTTATTAAACCGCCTTTTGTTATGTTTCTACTGTATGTTTTCTCTTCACATGTTTTTTCTTTCCATTATTCTCCTCTTTCATTTTCATCGTGTCTATATTCCTAATCCTAGCTTATGTCTTTTTTTCTCCTTTTATCAAACTTCCACTAATACCTGCATTTCCTCTTCCACAGGTAGGTGCTTGTTACCTGTGTGGCTGATGCAGGTGTGTGAAAGGTGTAGAGGCTTGGAGAGGTATGCACAACGCTCCTACGATTAGGTAATATTAATCCTAAAAGACTTCCAGGGGCGTCAACAACCCCGAGTCTAGTGTTCCCGTGATCCCAGCTCGGCCCTTGGCGCTGGCGTTGCGGCGTGGCGTATATGTGGGTTCCTATTTCTGGTCGTGTGGAAGAAGATCGTATCGTGTCGCTCTCTCGGTCGTGCTGGGTTCTAAGGAGGGTGTTAAGGAGGGTCTTGACGTTCAAGTATCCGCGGGAGATCAGAGAAGGTTAGTGGAGGAGGCGGCGGCAGAATGATCAGGCCGGGTGATAAGTGGCGGCGGTGGGAGTGGACACCGTCAGGCCGCGGCGGCAGCAGAGGCTCATCGCCCATCCGTCATTAGCTGCCAGGAGTGTCATCTGCACCGCCTGTACCGTCCTCTAACGTGCCGGGGCTGTTGACACGGGGTAAATAAACGTGAATTTTGTCTTTTGCTCAAAGGTCGTATTTTTTTAGAACATTACTATAATGATTTTTGTTCATTAATTGTTGATAGTGGTAAAAGTTTCTCTTATAATTTTCATTACTAAAACTGTCCCAAAAAATGTAGTCTTTGTTTTGCGTTCTTCCGTAGAGCTCCAGTCAGCGCCGGGAGGCTGTCGCGGCACGGCTGTGGCTCCCGCGGCCTGGCGTGTGGCTCAGCGATCACCGCCTCGGCCTCGGCTTGACCGCGATTTTTTGTTTAGTCGTGAAGTAAATCTTTGTATTTATTTTATTTTTGTTGTTACCCCCAAGGCATTCAGTCATTGTTATTAGTATTGAAAACAACAAACGAAATTAAAGTACAGAATACGTATTTTATTTTATTTTACATTCAATAAACTTATATATAAATTTTAATATTGTTTTTCCCAAAAGTGGATATTTTGGCCCACGCAAGTGTTTACGATGCTCGGCCGCGGCGAGAGTGCTCGAGGATTAGGAACATAATTACATTTTATGTGTTTCAGTGGAGGGAGATTTAATTTATTGCACTGGCTACAACATCATTAGCTATCCTTTCACAGCATCGTCTTTCGCTTCACTTTCACCTCTTCCCTTTATCACCTTTCACTGTTCTACGATTGAACGACCACAAACTGCTCTTTTATTTTCTTATTTTCTCTGCATCTACTCTCTTGTTCCTTTTGTAGCGGAGCGGAGGAGAACCCAACGGACTCAAATCATTACATTATCATCCCTCCTTCTCCTCTCTTCAACCTCCTCTTTCTTTCTCCTTTTCGTCAGTAAGAGGAGAAAAGTTAAAGTGCTGCATTGTTACATCATGTTTCTTCAGCCTCCTTCCTTCAGCCTCTTTCTCTTATCATATTTTCTACTCAACAATAGGAAGAGAAAATGTCAAGCTCTATATCATCTCTCTATGGCTCTCTAAACGTCATTCATTACCTCTATTCACCATTCAGAGGAGGAAGAATAACTAAACTATATTGTTGCATTATCCTCCTACCTTTTCCTCTACCTTCTGTTTTCTCCTTCAGTTCACTATTAAGAAGAACCTTAACTCTTACATTGTGACATTATCCTCTTACACGTTCTTACCTTACCGTCTCTCTCCTTCCCTTAGCATACCAGACTACAGACCTACCTTCTATTTATCCCCTTCTATTCACCATTAGGAAGAAAAACCTTAACTCCTGCATTATCCTTTCAACCCGTCTTACCTTCTCGTTGTTCCATTATCCTCTCACCCTTTTATGCTATCTTTCTTCTACTTCTTTTCTCTTAGCATCCCGGAGACTGAAGAGACGGGTACATTTTCCAGTCCAGCTCTTCGCTTCTATTCTTGTCCTTCTTCACTTCAGCTCCAGCGAGTAAGAGAGGCGGCGAGTGGCTAAGCTTATTGAGTTTTTGAGTCTCCTTGGCTACACGAGAAGGCCTTTGTAAACCTTAGGACGCGAGAGGGAGAGAGAGAATGGGAGAGAGAGGGAGGGAGGGAGGAAGAGTAACTGGAGAGGGAAAGAAACAGAGATAAATAGATAGATAGATAGAGCATAGCTGGGCGTTTTCGCGATAAGTTATCGCGATACTTTATCGCTGATAACAAAATCGGGTTATCGGCCATCCGCTACTTATTTAAATATATATATCGGTATCTTCGTTACTTTCGTAACCAAACTAGCGATAATCGCTACTTTTTTCCGCTGACAGACAGGAACACAAACACTCGGACGAAAATCTAGACAATAAGAAAGGTAAACAGACATACATTTAATTAAAGACAAGCACATACAATAACAGCAAAAAATAATGAGTGATAAAAAGATAATAAAATAAAAAGATAATAAAAAAGTAAGAAATGTAAGAAAACGAAAAATAAAAATAGTAATAAAAAAATAGTAATAAAAAAAGAAAAAAAACAAGAACAGCAGCAGTAACGTCGCAACTTACAAACTTTCACTTTTCCCAGGTAATAAATTCCAGGTGTGTTGTGCGCAGGTAACGCGTCAAAACAGGTGTTGCTTCAGTGTGTTGCCCGGCCTGTCTGTTAAGCCTGAATACTAATGTGCTATCCGTCTGTCTGCCTGTCTGTTTGTCTGTCTGAAATATTTATGATTTTACAAAGTGAGGAAGAGGAGGAAGAGGAGAAAGGAAAAGCAGGAAAGAAGAAAAAGGAAATGTGTGTCTGTTGGGGAAGGGGGACTGTGTGTGTGTGTGTGTGTGTGTGTGTGTGTGTGTGTGTGTGTGTGTGTGCGTGTGTGTGTGTGTGTGTGTGTGCGCGAATTACCACTTCAAACTAGGAAGAGAATAATGAATAGCTTGTCCGTATTGGAGGAGGAGGAGGAGGAGTGAGAGGGAGGAGGAGTTTGTTTTACTTCTCATTTGATACTTATTTCCTCTTCCATTTCCCTCCATTTCCTCTTTTTTCTTTTATCTTCTCATTTTCCTCTCCCTATTCTCAATCTCACTTCCCTTTCCTTCCATCTTCATCTACTTTTCTTTACCTTTATTTCCCTTTCCCTTTCTTTTACTCTACCTGTTATTACCTGTCTATCTGTACCTGTCTCATCATTGCACTTTATCCACCTGTCTTTCTCTGTCTGTCTGTCTACTGTCTTATCCTTCTTTTCGTTACCTACCTGTCTCTCACCTGTCTGTCTCTTTGCCTGTTTCCTCCTCCCACTTTTCAACCTGTCTTTCCCTGTCTGTCTGTCCATTGTCTCATCCTACTCTTCGTTACCTACCTGTCCTTTACCTGTCTGTCTCTTTGCCTGTTTCCTCCTCCCACTTTTCAACCTGTCTTTCCCTGTCTGTCTGTCCATTGTCTCATCCTACTCTTCGTTATCTACCTGTCCATTACCTGTCTGTCTCTTTACCTGTCTCCTTGCACTTTATCTACCTGTCTCTCCCTGTCTGTCTGTCTACTGTCTCATCCTACTTTTCGTTACCTACCTGTCCCTTACCTGTCTGTCTCTTTACCTGTCTCCTTGCACTTTATCTACTTGTCTCTCCCTGTCTGTCTGTCTACTGTCTCATCCTACTTTTCGTTACCTACCTGTCCCTCACCTGTCTGTCTACCTGTCTCGTTCTCGCTTCACACGTTAATTACTTTCTCTCAGGTGTGACGGCTGTCCTATGTAAGTCGCCGGCGCATATAAACTACACATTAGCGCAGAGACTGATTAATCTAAAGCCTTTGAAAAACTTGAAAAGGCGCCCTCTATTTCCTTTCTCTCCTTTTTTTTGTGTTATTTTATTTTTGTTGTTGTTTTAATCCAGTCCCCCCTTTTTTTTGTAAGTTTTCTCTTTCTTTTCTTATTCGTCTTTATCCGTCTCTTTGAATCTTCCTTCCTTCCTTCCTTCCTTCTTATTTTGTCTTGCTTTTCCTCAGGTTTTTTTTTTTTTATCTTGTGTTCCAGTTTTGTTTTGATTCGGATTTTCTCTTCGTTTGTTTTTTGTAGATTTTCAAGTTATTTTTCTCTCCTCTTTGAATCTCCCTTCCTCTTCATCTTTGGTATTTTTTCTCTCCTCTTGAAATCTTCCTTCCTCCTCCTTTTTGTTTTCTTTTTCTTATTTCTTTTAATCTTCTTTCCTCTTCTAATTTGTTTTCCTTTTGATCATCTTTCTTTTCATCTTCCTCCTCCTCGTCCTTCTCCTTTTCCTTATTATTCATCTATTTTCAGCTTTCCTCCTTCTCCTCTTCCTCCTCCTCCTCCTCCTCCTCCTTCTTATTTTCGTGTTTGTCAACCTTCTCTTCTTTCTTCATTTCCCGTTTTTTTCCTCACTTATTTCTCCTCTTCCTACTCGTATTCCTCCTCCTCCTCCTCCTCCTCATCCTCCTCCAAACTCGTTACTCTCCTCTTTTATTCCCCTTTGCCCTTTTTTCCTTCCTTCTCCTCCCAACGGTCCTCCTTTGAGTCTCTTTTGTTTATTTTTCCTCCAATTTTTTCCCCTCTCCTTTTTTCCCTTCCCTTTTTTTCCTCCCCATTTTTTCCCTTCACTGTTCATTTAAAGACAGTTTCGTCCCTTCCTGTCTCTTTTCGGTGAACAGTTTGAAATGTTTTTTTATTAAGTGGTTTTTTTTTTATAGTCTTAATTGTGTTTCTCTACTTGGATGGTAGTAGTAGCAGTAGTAGTAGTAGTAGTAGCAATAGTAGTAGTGGTAGTAGTTGTTGTAGTAGTAGTAGTAGTAGTAGTAGTAGTAATAGTAGTAGTAGTAATAGGAGTAGTGGTAATAGTAGTAGTAGTAGTAGTAGTAGTAGTAGTAGTTCTTCATAACTTTTCATAGCTTATCTTTTTACCTCATTTATCACATTTTTTTCCTCTTTTTCTCATTCTTTTTCCTCTTTTTTTACTTGTTTTTTCTTTTTTTTCTCGGCTATCTTCTTCGTTCTATCCTTCCTCCTTCTTTTCTGATCTCACTGTCTTCACTCTTTCCTTATATTCCTCCTCCTTTCCTCACCTTTCTTTCGCTCTCATTTTCCTTATTTTCCTACTTTTCTGCATCACATATCATTAACCTATTTTTGTTGGTTATTTTTTCCTCTTTTTTCCGTTTTCCTAGCATTCGTTTCACCCTTTTCCTGACGTTGTGTTATTTTCCTTCTTTCTGTTAGTTTTCCTTTTTCCCATCTATTCCGTTTCCTTCTTTTCCCTCTGTCTTCATTTTCCTTCTTTTCCTGATGTATTTATATTAGTCTTCTTTTCCTTCTTTGTTTCTTTCATTTGATTTTCCTTTTCCCTTTTTCTTTCTTTCCTCCAAACTGTATTTTTATCCTTTTCTTTTCTTGTCCATTTCTTTTTTTTCTTTATTTTGTTAGAGCGAGTGAGAAAAGTTTAATATCCGTTTTCTTTTTATTTTCTCCGCCTCTCACTTTTTTCTTTTTTTTCTTTTTTGGATTCTTCGAACTGTGTATTGCTTCTGTTATCTTCCAACGTTTTTCTTTTTTTCTTTTTTCTTTGTCTCCAATATTTTTCTTCCTTTCTTCCTTCCTCCTTTCTGTTTCTTCCTCGGTATTTCTATTTTTCTCTATTTCTGTTTTCGTGTGTTATTATTATTATTATTATTATCTCTCTCTCTCTCTCTCTCTCTCTCTCTCTCTCTCTCTCTTTTATTTCCTCTTCTATTCTTTCTCGGTTTAAAGAGGCGACAATGAGCGCCGTCTGATGCGTGAACTGACTAAGAAGTGAAAGAGGAGGAGGAGGAGGAGGAGGAGGAGAGGACAGAGGTGCCAAGAATGAAGGAATGACTACTACTACTACTACTACTACTACTACCACATCAATAAACCACAACTTGGCAAGCGTGTGCACCTTTCCAAACTTCCACAGGTAAACACACACACACACACACACACACACACACACACACACACACACATGGAATCACCCACTCAAACACTTGTCCATCTTATATTACAAACTTCCTCCTCCTCCTCCATATCCAATCTGACAGAGTGGATCAAGGACTGGCTCACTGGAAGAAAACAACGAGTTGTACTCAACGGACAGGCCTCCGAGTGGGTCCCGGTCACAAGTGGAGTGCCACAGGGGTCAGTGCTGGGACCCATACTTTTCATCATATATATCAACGACCTAGAACTAGGGTTAAAATCCAATCTTTCAAAATTTGCCGACGACACAAAGGTGGGTGGGTAGGCCCTCACGACGGCAGACTGCGAAATTGTCCAGAGAGACCTGGACCAGATCACTCGGTGGTCAGAAAAATGGCAGATGTCCTTCAACACTGCCAAATGTAAAGTAATGCATATCGGATCCAGAAACAGCAACCACATATACCACATGGGTGGCGAACCACTACATGTTGTGCAAGAGGAAAGAGACCTCGGGGTCACCATCAGCAGTGACTTGAAACAAACAAAACACTGCAAGTCCGCCTGTAAGAAAGCCAATACAATGCTTGGATTCATAGCGAGGAACTTCGATTACAAGACGCCGGGAGTTATGTTATCCTTGTATAATTCGCTGGTAAGGCCCCACCTGGAATATGCCGTGCAATTCTGGTCTCCAAATTACAAGAAAGACATTGAATTAATTGAGAGAGTACAGCGCCGCGCCACGCCGCGCCACTGAGGACGAAGCCCTACGAAGAGCGACTCGAGCGACTCAACCTCTTCACGTTGGAAAAGAGACGACTGCAGGGAGACATGATACAAGTCTTCAAGTACCTGAAAAGGCTCAGCAATGTTGATCACTCAAAACTCTTCACGCCACAAACCAACCCGAGGACAAGAAACAACGGAAAAACAATTCAAGCAAAGCGATGCAATACCGACATCGGCAGGAGTTATTTCTCGAATAGAGTTGTCCGCCACTGGAACAGCCTTCCTGCAGAAGTGGTTAGCGCAGAGACCATCAACTCCTTCAAGAAACGCATTGATCGACACTTTGCTGCATCGGGAACGTATCCAAGAGTAGGTACACAAGTGCTTTAATCCTTCCCTGCAAGCCACTCCTGTGGCAAACGGATTGATTAAATCACTGAAAGCAGGCAGCCTAGTAATGAGCCAACAGGCTTTCTGCTGCCTGCTAGTCAATGTTTCCATGTTTCTATGTTTCCCCCTCCTCCTCCTCCTCTTTCTTATTAGCAAGACAAACGCCAACTTAAGGAAACACAAGCTTGATGGGAATAAAAACTTGCCTAAGAGGGAAAGTTGGTAAAGGTGATGAGGCGAAGGTAAATATTTTGATTGCAGGTGAAAGGAAGGTGAGGGAGATTTGTGTTGGGGGAGGTTTTTCTTATTTTTTTTCTTTGTTTGTCTTTGGTTGATGTTGTTGTTGTTGTTGTTGTTGTTGTTGTTGTTGTTGTTGTTGTTGTTGTTGTTGCTGTTGGAAGGTTTCTTTCTCTACTCCTCCGACCTCTTTCTTTTTTTCCTTCCTCCTCCTCCTCCTCCTCCTCCTCTTCTTCTTCTTAATGTGTGTTTTTTGTTCTTTCTAATTATCTGTTTTTTTCTACTTCCTCCTTCTCCTTTTTCTTCGTCTCCTCCTCCTCTTTCCCTTATTTATCTCCCCATTTCTTCTTGTTTTTATTTCTCGCCATTTCATTTTCTTACTCTTCTTTTGTCTTCTTCATTACTTCCACCTCCCCCTCCTTCCTTTAATTACTTCTCTCTTTTTCTTCCTTTTCCCCTCCCATTATCTACTTTTCCTGCTCGTCTTTTTTATCTTCTTCATTACTTCCTTTTCCTTTTTCTTTTTCCTTTTCCTCGTTCTCCTTCCCTCCTGGTCCTTGTCTCCCTCCTCCTCCTCCTCCTCCTCCTCCTCCTCTTTCCCGCATCAGCCAATTACGCCTCCCGGGCTTCATTTCGAGTATTTTTGAAACGGTTCGAAGCTTTGATGTCTCGAAGCACCAAAGACTCACCGCCGTTCGAATCCCGCTCCGAACAAAGGCGTCGAGACACTCCGAACCTTTGCCTCGCGAAGGAGAGAGAGAGAGAGAGAATATAATTAAAAAGACAAAGAAATGGAATAAGAAAAGGAGAAAGACGAGAGAGAGAGAGAGAGAGAGAGAGAGAGAGAGAGAGAGAGAGAGAGAGAGAGACTTTTCTTTTTGGATCTCTACCTCATCCCGTTTTCTATTGGTCTGGATGCGCTTTCTTTGTCTCTTTTTTTTTGCTTTGAAAGGGGAGACTGTTGAAAAGAATGGTTTCTCTCTCTCTCTCTCTCTCTCTCTCTCTCTCTCTCTCTCTCTCTCTCTCCATTTTCCTATCAGTAAGGTAAAAATTATGAGTTCTGAGCACGCAACTCATTACAAAGCTCATGTGTGTGTGTGTGTGTGTGTGTGTGTGTGTGTGTGTGTGTGTGTGTGTGTGTGTGTGTGTGTGTCTCTCTCTCTCTCTCTCTCTCTCTCTCTCTCTCTCTCTCTCTCTCTCTCTCTCTCTCCTTCCCCTAAATTTTCCGGAAGCCTCGAAAGGTTTTCCAATGCCATATTTTATACGTTTCCGATCTTTAAAATAGTTTGCCTTCTATTATTTTATGTTTTCCTTTCTCTCGCCGTGCAATATCTCCTCCCCCATTCTCTCTCTCTCTCTCTCTCTCTCTCTCTCTCTCTCTCTCTCTCTTATTATTATTATTATTATTATGATTATTATTATGATTATTACTTCTCTCCATCTTAATTATTTTTCATCATGGAGTTTGTAATCTCGAGTTAATTAACAATTATGCAAGGGCGCTTTCATTATTTATAAGTGTATATGTGTGTGTGTGTGTGTGTGTGTGTGTGTTCGGACTTAAGCTCATCAAAAATATTTAATCTCTCGCTGTTAAATCAAGTCAATGTATATTTAGTAGGATTATTATTATTTATATTATCATTATTATTATTATCATCATCATCATCATTATTATTTGCTATCCTCTTTCTTCTTTCCATTAATCCTTCTTATCACAGCTTATCCCATTCCTCTGTTTCCTATTGTTCAAGCTCTCCGATTTTTTCCTCTCTTTCCTTTTCCTTGGGCGAGAGAGATTGGTTCGGAAAAGGAAATGAGACAAGGAAAAAACTATCTATCCCTTTTTTTCTTGTTTTTTATTTTTATTTTCCCTTTTCCCTTGGTGCGAATGGGATTGTGAATGGATTAAGTCCTGAGAGAGAGAGAGAGAGAGAGAGAGAGAGAGAGAGAGAGAGAGAGAGAGAGAGAGAGAGAGAGAGAGAGAGAGAGAGAGAGGTCGTCTACGGATGAGTTTAAGAAAGAAAGAAATGGAGAAAGTGAAGAAAAGAGATAGGCAAAAGAAGAGAAAAGGAGAATGAGACGAAAGAGAGAAGATGAAAGAAAGAGAAAAAAGTAAAGAAAAAGAAAGAGTAAAGAGAGCAGGAAAAAGAGAAACCATATATATATTTCGTGTACGTGTGTATGTGTGTGTGTGTGTGTGTGTGTTCGTGTGTACAGCTTTACCCTCGAACCAATATCTCATTCAGCATAGTCTCCCTTGACAACAGAAAACGGGGAAATTAACACAGGCTGAAAGGGAAAAAAAGGGGAGGAAAAAAATTGTTGCCGGAGTAAATAGATTCCCCTTGTGTGAGTTTTTTTTCCCTTCTCTGGGCTGACACGTTGAATGATGAAAGACTAATGGATGGGGAAGGAAGGGGAGGAAGTAGAAAAAAGTAAAGGAAAAAAGGAAAAAAATAAGTAATAAAGTAAATGTAAAAGTAACTGTGGAAAAAGGAATGTAAGAAAGTTTGTAGAAAAGACTAATGGATGTGGAAGAAAGGGAAGGAGGTAGAAAGAGTAAGTGGAAAAAGGAAAAAAAGTAGTAAAGTAAGTAAAAGTAACTATGGAAAAAAATTATGGAAGAAAGTTTGTAAAAAAAAGACTAATATATGTGAAAGAAAGGGAAGTAAGTAGAAAAGTAAGATTGAAAAGTAGGTGAAAAAGTAGCTATGGAAAAAAAATGTATGCTAAAAAGTATCCTCAAAAGCGTAATGGATGGGGAAGGAAGGGAAGGAAATAGAAAAAGTAAGTGGAAAAAGGAGAAAAAAGTAAGTAATAAAGTAGGTGTAAAGTATATAAAAGTAACTGTGGAAAAAGGAATGTAAGAAAGTATGTAAAAAAAAATATTGATGGATGAGGAAGGAAGGGAAATAAGTAGAAAAGTAAGTGAAAAAGTAAGATAAAAAAGTATGTAAAAGGAACTATGGAAAAAAATAACGTATGTAAAAAAAGAGACTAAAAGAAATAGGGAAGAAAAGTATACTAGAGAGAGACAGACAAACACAGACAGACACAAACAGACAGAGCCCTCAATCAGATACACAGACAAACGAACCAAGACAGGAAGCAGACAGAAAAACACACACAAACACACAAGAAACACACACAAACAGACTGACAATACAATAAAAAAACACAAAACCACACAAACAAACAAACACAGACACACACACAGAACCCTCAAACAGATACACAGACAAACGCATCAAGACAGGAAGGAAACAGAAACAAACACACACAAACACACACAAGAAACACACACAAACAGGCTGACAATAGCAAAAATACAAACACAAAACACACACACAAACACAGAAACACACACACAAACACAGAAACACACACACAAACACAGAAACACACACACAAGCACAAAAGAAACAAACACAAACAGACTGACAGTACCAAAAATACAAACACAAAACCACACACACAAACACAGAAACACACACACAGATTGACAGCAAGATCTCCCGTAGCAGCATCCAGCATCCATCACGCAGCATCAAGGGGTTCTGAGCTCATTCAATATTGAGAGGAAGTTTGTCATCACCGGCTCACTCGCTGTCTGTACGCGTGATAGCCTTCGCCTCCTCGCCTCCCGTGGCTAAGGCTTGACCGTAAATAATGCGTGAAGCTCCTGACGTGCGGTGAAGAGAGACGGAAAGCGAGAGAGACAGATTGCAAGAGAGAGGAGGAGGAGGGTTGAGAAAAAGAGAGATGTTGATAGCAGTGAGTGAGGAGAAGGAGGGAGAAAACAAGTGTATAGTAAAGGAGGGGAAGAAGTAGAATGATAGATGACTGGAATACGAGACAGATAGCAAAAGAGAAAGGAGGAGGAGGAAGGAAAAGAGAGAGAGAAAAAAGAAGTGAATAGTTAAAGAATGAAAGTAGTAAAATGACAGAAAATGAATGGAATAAAATAGACAGAAAGCAAGAGAGAGCAGGAGGAAGGAGGGAAGAGAGAGATATGGCCAACCAGGGCGTGAGAGAGGAGGAAGAGAGAGAGAAAAGAAGTGAATGAGAGAGAGAGAGAGAGAGAGAGAGAGAGAGAGAGAGAGAGAGAGAGAGAGAGAGAGAGAGAGAGAGAGAGAGAGATGTGGGCAGCCAGAGTGTGAGAGAGAGTGTGGAGAAGGAAGAAAGGAGAGAAGGAAATTGTGGGAAATCTATAGCATAATGAATGGAGGTAAAGAAAGGAAAGGTAGAAAGTTGGGAAATAAAAAGAAATACGAAAAGTAGATGAGGGAAGAGGTGGAGAAGGAAGAAGGGAGAGAAGGAAGGAGTGGGAAATCTAAAGCATAATGAATGAAAGGAAAGAAAGGAAGGTAGAAAGTAGGAAAATAAAAAAAAATATATACGAAAAGTAGAAGAGGGAAAGGATAAAAAGTGTGGATAGCAAATGAATGAAGGACGTGGAATAGGTAAAAGAAAAGAATAAGGAATCAAAGTAGAGACGTTAGAAAAGGTAGAAAGGGTGAAATAAATAGGGTTAGACAAAGAGTAAGAGTAAATATGGAAAAAGGAATGTAAGAAAGTATGTAAAAAAAGATTGGTGGATGAGGAAGGAAGGGAAGGAAGCAGAGAAAATAAGTGAAAAAGTAAGATAAAAAAGTATGTAAAAGAAACTATAGAAAAAAAAAATAATGTAAGTAGGTAAACAAAATAGACTTACGGATGTGGAAGAAAGGGAAGTAAATAGAAAAGTAAGTGAAAAAGTAAGATACAAAAAGTATGTAAAAGAAACTATAGAAAAAAAATAATGTAAGTATATAAAAAAAATAGACTAACGGATGTGGAAGAAAGGGAAGTAAATAGAAAAGTAAGTGAAAAAGTAAGATAGAAAAGTAGGTGAAAAGGAATAAGAAAGATGAACATAAAAAAGATAACGAAATCGATACCAAAGAAATAAACAAGACAATGAAAAAGAAGTAAGAGAAAACCTCAAAAACATACAACCAATAACACCAAAGAAAATAAAAAAAGAAACCAGGAAAAGGAAACGAACAAAAGAAGAAAACACTAGAGAAACCGAAAGAGCGTGTTCAAGTCTCCTAAGTCTCGTTCAGTTGGCGGCAAGTTTCGTTTCACTTCACGTTTCTTACCCTCAACACACACACATACACACGAACACACAAAAACGTTACCCAAGAAAACGTTTTGGTCTGGAAACGTTCGCACCAACAACAAAACAAAACAAACAGCAACAGGAACAGGAACAGCACGAGGCCAATACACGAACGCACACCTGGGTAACGGTGAGCTGATTTATGGGACAGGTAGCGGGGAGCACCTGGCTGGCGTGAGGGGCAGGTGTGAGGGAGGGGTGGAAGGGGCGCGCGAACGTTTGTGGGTTGAGGAAGAGCTTGTGAATGGGAGGAAGGGAAGGTGTGTGGCCCTGTTGTGGTTTTGGTTGAGATATGTTTTGTTTGCGAGTGTGTGAGGGGAGGGAGGGAGGGAGAGGTGGTCGTGTGTGTGTGTGTGTGTGTGTGTGTGTGTGTGTGTGTGTGTGTGTGTGTGTGTGACCCTCTCCATCTCTCTCTCATCAACTTCTTCTTCCTCTCTGCTTCTCTCTCTTTCTCCTTCCTCTTCCTGTTTTCTTTTCCTCATTTTTCTCGTTCACATTTTACTCTTTCTCTTCCTCCTCTCCTTCAATTTCCTCTACTCTTTTTTCTCCTGCTTTCTCCTCTTGTTTCCCTTATCTTTCTTCGATTACTTTACAGTCCTCTTTTTTTCCCTGTTTCTCTTCCTCCATATCCCATAGTCTCCTCTTTCCTCTTCCTCTTTCTCCTTCTCCTCCTCCTCTTTCATCATCTTACTCCCTCCTCCTCATTCCTCCCTTGTTGTCATATCCTTCTTATTCATTCGTCTTCTTTCCCCATACTGTCTTCCTCCTTCTCCTCCTCCTCCTCCTCTTCTTCCTCCTCCTCCTCCTCACTACCACTTTCCTCGTCCATAGAGAAATAAGTGTCATCGGAGTTAAAATCATTCGCGTGTGACGTTATTCTTCCTCGTAAATTTGGGAACCCTAAATCATCTTCTTCCACCCAATGATTTTCTTTTCCATTCACGCCTGATTCCAGCTTTCGAATATTTGCCCTAACTTACTTTTTCATTAATTTATTGTCAAAACTTATAAGAAAGACACGCACAGACGGACAAAGAGAAGGACAGAAACACACAAAGACGCAAGTTGAACAGACTGACAAAGGGAGAAATATTAAGACAGACAAAGAAAGCGAGACAGATATAGAGACACGAAATTAGCACACAGACAAGACATAGCACCGAATTCTATAAACACTTTGACCCCCATGCACATATATTTTAGAAGGCTTTCGTAGGCGGTGTGATACTTTCCAGGGATAGTTTTATGACCCTGGTGGTAGTTTGACCCTTCTTCTGTACCATGAACCTAAAGAAACGCTCATTTGACAAGGCTTTCGTAGGATTTTTGGTCATTTCCAGGGGTAGTTTTATGACCCTGGTTGTAGTTTGACCCTTCTTCTGTACCATGAACCCAAAGAAATACACATTTGACAAGGCTTTCGTAGGAGTTTTGGGTATTTCCAGGGGTAGTTTTATGACCCTGGTGGTAGTTTGACCCTTCTTCTGTACCATGAACCTAAAGAAACACACATTTGACAAGGCTTTCGTAGGAGTTTGGGCATTTCCAGGGGTAGTTTTATGACCCTGGTGGTAGTTTGACCCTTCCTCTGTACCGTGAATCTAAAGAAACGCTCACTAAAACCCGATTCATCTCCTTTTTGGTCTTAGGAAATTGTTAATGTGTGATGCGGAAGACGTCTAACAATACTGAAAATGAAAACAGACACACACTGACCAAAATACAGAGAGCAAGGCATAAAAATATTAGTATTATCGCAATATTGATGTTATTTCAATATTTAACAGTTGAAAAATAAATCATCGGCACATAAAAAGCCATAAAAAGAGAAATCAAAAAGGTGAAAAGGAAAACTAAATAGAGAAAGGCCAAAACTGTTCACATCATCTCAGAAACACAGGTAACTCCCAAATGAATAGAAGCAGGTGCGATCAATATACAGGTAACTTTGATGAGAGCAAGTGACAGAAATAGAAAAATGATAAAATGAAATATGAAAAGAAAATAATGGAGAGAAAAAAAAGGCAATAGTGAAAAATATATGAAAAATGAAAAAAATGAAGTACAAATTAATGGAGAAGAAATAAAACTTGAAATAATGAAGTATAAATTAAAGGAGACAAAAAAAGGAAAAGAAAAAATGAGGAACATATTAATGAAGAAGAAATAAAACTGGAAAAACTGAAGTATAAATTAAATGAGAAAAAAAGAATAAATGAAAATATGAAGAAATTAATGGCGAAGAAATTAAAATGAATAAATGAAGAAAAAAAATGATAAGAAACGAAATAAAATAAATGAAAAAAATAGTGCAAGAGAACAAGAAAGAATTAAGGTGTGCAAATAAAATACAGGTGAGAATATAAACACCTGAGTTATTAGGGAAAGTGGGCGGCAGGTAAATTCCCCCTCCCCCTCCCCTCTCCCTCTCCCCCTCCCGCCCCTCCCCTCGACCTAAAAAAAGAAAAAAATGTAAAAAAGAAAACGGAAACAAAAGCGGGGCACTAAAATTTAACAACCGAGTGAAAATACGGCGGAAATAAACACACAAAGAGAGAGAGAGAGAGAGAGAGAGAGAGAGAGAGAGAGAGGCTTGACTTCACTGCAACCTTCCACAGACACTCTCTCTCTCTCTCTCTCTCTCTCTCTCTCTTCTCTCTTCTCTCTCTGAGCAAAAGGAGGAGAAGGAGGAGGTGGTGGAGGAGGAGGAGGAGGAGGTGGAGGAGGAGAGATTATCAAGGAAACTCGTCGCCCGGAAATACTACAGATATGGAGGAAAAAGGAGAGAGAGAGAGAGAGAGAGAGAGAGAGAGAGAGAGATGCTGTGGAGGAGAAAGATTAGAACGTGGTGAAGAGAATGAGAATGATGGAGGAGAAGGAGGAGGAGGAGGAGGAGGAGGAGGAAGAGGAGGAAGAAAGCCGGAGAAAAGGAAAATGGAAAATGGAAAAGAGAAATAATATAATGGTAGAATGGAGATAAAGAACGTGGATAAAAAGATAAATAGCAAGAATAAAACAAAGGAAAGGAAATAAAGAGGAATAAAAGAGCAAATAAGAACAGCGTAAAGAAGAAAGAAAGATAAACAGAAGCAAATGAAGTGAGTGATGATAATAAAAGAGAGATAAAGAGAAAGAGAGAGAGAGGGAGATCAGAAGAAAGAGATAAAGGAGAATAAGAATAAAGAGGGAAAAGAGGAAGAAGGAGAATGATTGAAAGGAAGACAAATGATTTTAACGAAGGAGAAAAAAAGTTTTATAATAATGACGAAAGGAGAAATAATGACTTAGAGAGAGAGAGAGAGAGAGAGAGAGAGAGAGAGAGAGAGAGAGAGAGAGAGAGAGAGAGAGAGGTATATTGAAAAAGAGCGAGAGAGATAGAAAGGGAATGGAAGACAAGAAAAGGAAGAAAGGGAAAGAAAGAATAGGAAGAAAGCAGAGGTGAGGAAAGAGAAAAAGGGAGATAGAGAAAATGTTGATAATAATAATAAATCGAAGAAGAGTTTTAAAAGAGGAGAGAAAGAAAAAAGAAAGGAGACAAAAGGTTACAATGGAGAAAGAAACGTAAAAGATGCATAAGAAGAGAAAAAGAAAAAAGAGAGAAAGGAAGGAAGGAAATAAAAGATAAAAGTTGAAAAGTCGAAAAAGAGGAAAGAATAGAATGAAAGAATATAAGAAAGGCGAGAGAGGATGAGAATGGACTGTGAATATCAAAGAGAGAGAGAGAGAGAGAGAGAGAGAGAGAGAGAGAGAGAGAGAGAGAGAGAGAGAGAGAGAGAGAGAGCATAATGGCAGCCACCCAGAAAGACAGAACCATGAACGAGAGGAATAAAAATTGAGACCAAAAATAAAGAGGAAATGAAAGAGAAGGGAAGCAAAAAAGGGAAGAATATAAATTAAAAGAAAAATAAGCAAATGAGGATTACAGGACACTGAGGAAAATATAATCATTGAATACAAGAAAGGAAGGTTAAGAAGAAAGGTAGATAAAGGCGTAAAAAGAATAGAAGAGGAAAAAAGAAAAAAATGGATAAATAGAGTAATAAGGAAAGGATATAAACGTGGATAAAGGAACACTGAGGAAAACAGAAACATAGGGAAATAGAAAAGAAAAGAGAAGACAGAAAAAACTGGATAATAACGTAGAAGGATTAAAAGAGTGGGAAGAAAATATAAAGAAAGATTAAGGAAAAACAAAACAAACTTGGATTATAAATTAGTAAAGGATAAAGAAAATATTGAGAAAAGGTGAAATAAACGAAGGATAAAAAGGAAAATAAGAAGACAATTACGTAGAAGGAATAGAAGAGAGGGAAGGATAAAAGAAGAAAAATATAGATTGAAGGAAATACAAATAAATGTGGATTATGGCGTAGTGAGGATAAAGAAGCATAAAAAAAAAGATGAAGGAAGCGAAGGATAAAAGGAAAAAAAATGGAAAAGGGCTTGGAGGGAATAAGAGAAGAGAGGAGAAAGAAAAACGAATAAGAAAAAATATTAAGAAGAAAATACTGAAAAGAAAATGTAAGAAGGGAGAAAGAAAAAAATTAGGGAGAAAAGAGAGAAAAAAAATGGAAAAGGGCTTGGAGTGAATAGGAGAAAGAAAGAGGAGATGAAAACGATTAAGAGAAATATTGAGAAGAAAAACCTAAAAAGAAAATGTAATGAGGGAGAAAGAAATAACGAGTCTAGATCATCACCACCACCACCATCACCATCACCATCATCATCACCACCACCACCACCATCACCTCCACACAATACCACCTACTCCTAACCACCACAATCACCACCTTCATCACCATACCCTTATTATCACCATTAAAATCACCACCATCACTACCATCCTCACATTACCACCACCATCGCCACCACCATCACCATCATCACCTCACCTGTATAATACGTAAGGTGGCGGCCAGCTCACCTGCCCTCCCTTCGCCACCTGTGAGAAAGATCATCCAATTTATGCCGCGGGAAGTATCGGAAATCAGTGTTCGGTGTTGTTTCCCCTTGCAGCGAGCGCGGTCAGCTGGGGCGAAGAAAACGGGAAGTGGCTTAAGTGGCCGGTGTGAGTGCAGGGCTTGAGAGTTTCGTGTTCCGTTTTATTTTGGTTTCATTTTATTTGGGTTTTGTTTTTTTCCTGTTCGTTTAATGTTTTTTTTTCGTAATCATTTTTTTTTTCTACTTATACGAATATTCATTTTTTTCTATTTTTTTTTCTTGGTTTGTTTTAGTGTGATTTATTATATGATTGTTATTCCTTTTAGTTTTATTTATTCGTGTTTTAATGTGATTTTTTGTTCTGTTTTTCATTTCCTTTTTCTCTTTTTTTCTGCTTTAGGGCGATTTTTTTTTTTTGTCTTTTTATTTTTTTATTTATTTTTTTTTGTTTTGTTTTAGGGTGATTTTTTTTCATTGTTTTTTTCTTGTTTTTCTTGTTGGGGAGTCATTTAATATGTTGAGAAAAGGGGATTGTTGGCTTGTTGAGTTTTTGGGGGGGGAGTGGGGGGATTTATTCTGTTGTTTCTTGTTTTTTTGTTGTTTTATTGTTGTTGAGTTTTGTTTGCTTATCAGGGGTCCTGTGTTTTTTTCTTAATTGCTATTTTTTTGTTTGTTTTTCGGTTTCTTTCTTTTCTTTCTGATTCTTGAGATTTTTTTCTTATTTATTGCTGTTTTTTTTCATATTTTTTATACTTTTCCTTATATTCTGATTGTGTCTCATTTTTCTCTATTTCATTTCACTTCCTCGAATATAATTGATGAAGCTTTTTTTTATTTCTTGATTTGATTTTTTTATATCCGCGTAAAAATAGAAATATACGTAATCAAGAAATGAAAACTCGCCACAAAAACATCAACAACGATATATAAAACGAGCTAGAAAGACATAAAGGAGCAAACACAATATCGCTGACAATAGCTCCAGGAATCACGGCCTGAAAGGAATAGAGAGAAAACGGGAATCGAAAGAGAGAAAACGGAAGCAAAATAAAAGAGAGTGGGAAGGAAAAACAAAGAACGGGAAGCAAAAGAGAGAAAATTGGGAAGGAAAAACAAAGAAAATGGGAAGCAGAATAAAGAAAATGGGAAGCAAAAAAAGAAAACGGAAGCAAAACAAAAGAGAGTGGGAAGGAAAAACAAAGATCGGGAAGCAAAAGAGCGAAAATGGGGAGCAAAACAAAGAAAATGGAGAGCAAAATAAAGAAAATGGGGAGCAGAATAAAGGAAACGGGAACCAAAAAAAAGAAAATAGGGAGCAAAACAAAGAAAATGGGGAGCAAAACAAAGAAAATGGAGGACAAAACAAAGAAAATGTGGAGCAAAATAAAGAAAATGGGAAGCAGAATAAAGGAAACGGGAACCAAAAAAAAGAAAATGGGGAGCAAAACAAAGAAGATGGGAAGCAAAACGAAGAAGAAAACGCGAAAACAAAAGAAAGAAAAGAAAGGAAAGCAAAATAAAAAGCAAATTAGAGAAAATGGGTATCAAATGAGAGAAAACGGAAGTAAAACAAAAGAAAACGGGAAACCGGCTAAAGACAGACCCACAATTTACCTTTCCCTCACCCAGAAAATACTCTTCCGAGCCGACCAAAAGGGAGAGACAACTTCCCTCCACTCCTCCTCCTCCTCCTCCTCCTCTTCCTCTGCCTTTATTTTCCACCCCTCGGTCGCCTTTCATCTCGTTGTATTCCCTTTGTTTTATTCGTTCTCTCTCTCTCTCTCTCTCTCTCTCTCTCTCTCTCTCTCTCTCTCTCTCTCTCCTTGCCTCCTCTTCTTCTTCTTCTTCTCTTCCCTTCCCTGGTTTTCTCTTTTTTTTATTGTTCTCTCGTCTTTGTCTCCTTGTTCTTCATCTTATTATTATTTTTCTTCTTGATTGTCTTTGTTTGTCTTCTTTGTTTCATTCTCTTGTTTCTTTGTCTTCCATTAGATTGTGTGTTTAGTTTATTTATTTTTTTTTTTTTATTTTTCCCTTCTGTTCGTTGTCTTTTAGTGTCATCCTAAACTCCCTTTCCTTGTATTCCCTTTCTTTCCTTCTTTCCCTTCCCTTACAGTTCATATTCTTTTTTCCTTCTATTCCCTTTCTTTCCCCTTTTCACTTCCCCTTCTCTTTATATTCTTTTTCCTTCGATCTCTTCCTTCCTTTTCCGTTCCTCCTCTCTTCCATTTCGTTCTCTCTTTCATCCTCATTTCTCTCTTTCTCTTACCTCCCCTTTCCTTCATTGCCCTTTCCGTTCTCATCTCTCCTTTCTCTTACTTCTTTTCTCTTCTCTTCCCTACCTTCTCTTGCCTTTCCCTTTCCCTTCTCATCCCTTCCATTGCTGCCCCTACCCAACCGTTCTCTTTTGTCCCTTTCCTTCCCTTCCCTTCCCTTCCCTTCCCTTCCCTACCCTTCCTTTCCCTTCCTTTCCCTTCCCTTCTCTTCCCTTCCCTTCCCCAACCCCTGTCTCTCTGTCTTTCTCTTTGCTTTCCTTCTCTTTCCCTTCCCTTCCCTTCTCTCTCCCATCCCTTTCCCTTCCTCCTCCTCCTCCTCCTCCTCCTCCTCCTTCTCTTCCCAACCCTTCTCTTTCCTACCTTTCCTATCCCTTCCCTTACCTCTCTCAACCTCCGCCTTTGGCACCGCCCGTGTTAAATTTACTCGAAACATTAGCTTTCAGGAGATTCGAAGTGGAGAGTGTGTGGAGTGTGGAGAGTCGAGGGGCGTTTGGTGAAGCATGTTTGAGTACTGCTTTTAGGAAGGACTGGACCTTTACCTGTCTGGAACGAGTCAGGCTGAAGAAGAGGAGGAGGAACTAGTGTATTTTAGAGGCTGGTTTGAGTTCTTTAATGTTTCTTTCTCTCTTCGTTTCCTTTTTTGTGTGTGTGTTTAAAAGAAGGAAAGAATGAATGCGTGAATGAATTATTACTTTTTTACTCCTATTTTTTACCTTACTTTTCTATCACCTTAGAGTAAGACAGACAGACCGAGAATAAATGTGAAAGTGAGATACAGACGACAGTTAAACAGACAGAGGGACAGATATTTAGACAGAGAGAGAGAGAGAGAGAGAGAGAGAGAGAGAGAGAGAGAACTGAACCTTGTGCTTTCAAATAAGCTAAAAAAAGACTTTGCGGAATAAAAGAAAAAAAAGAACATAATAATTTACATGTTTGAGGAGAGAGAGAGAGAGAGAGAGAGAGAGAGAGAGAGAGAGTGGATCTAATGCATAACAATGACGGTGCATAAGAAGTTGATTTGAGGAACGACTCGCCTTTGAAAAATGCCTTTGAGAACGCAACGAAAAAAAACAACAACGAAATAAAAGAAGCAAAAAAAAAAAAAAGAATAGAAGAAAGGTAAAGCGATACGAAGGGAGTAAGTTTTTTTTTTCTTTTTCATTGTATAGTTTTTTTTTTTTTTGGTGCGAATGTTTTTACTTTCCCAAAATCCGAAAAAATAAAACCAGATGAGAAATGTGGAAAAAAAAGCTTCATGTTTACTTGTTTTGATTGAAAGCGAAAAAAGATGAATAAGAAAAAAATGAATGAAAGTATAAATAAAAAGATAAAGAAAGAAATACGAGTTGCTTTCTTCTTCTCTTTTTTCCTCCTTTTTCTTTCTATTGATAAATGATTTTTCTCACACTTTTTTCTCATGTTTTTCTTTCCTCTTAATTTCTTTCCTTATTTTCATCTCTTTTTTGGGAGGCATAATAAATATTTTCCCTCAACTTTCCTTTCCTTCACTTTCCTCGCTTTCCTTTTCCTCTTTCGCTCGCTTCCTCGTGCTCCTCCTCCTCCTCTTTATGTGTCTTTCAACTCTTCCTCTCCTTCCTCTTTATCGTCCGCGGCTCATATTTCATTCTCTATTCCTTCCTTCCCTCCTTACCTCCTCTCTTCCCTCCACGATATATTTTTTTTCCTCCATCTCTATTTTTCTTTCCTGTTTTGCTCTCTTCTTCATCTCGAACCCTAACGCTAAGTACCTCTTCTTCCTCCTCCTCCTCTTCTTCCTCATCTGACACCCTTGTAATGCTCTTTCCTCTTGCTTTTCGTAGGATCAAAGAGTCTTGGGATTGGATCTTCCTCTCGGTGACCTCTTGTTGACCCCTCGTGACCTCTTCGTACCCTATCCCGTTTTCTTTTATATTAAGTAGAAGTTCGCAGAAAATGGGAAGTTATTTATATCGCAAACTTTTCCATTTTGCTTTCTGGATTTATTTTAGTGTGTGCACGTGTGTGTGTGTGTGTGTGTGTGTGTGTGTGTGTGTGTGTGTGTGTGTGTGTGTGTGTGTGTGTGAGATACACGTACACATGTGGATCTGTGTGGATTTTCAAATTTACATTCATCTCTATGCATGCTAATCAGAGAGAGAGAGAGAGAGAGAGAGAGAGGCAGACAAACACAAAACAAATATGACACGAAAAAACATAATAACAGAGAGAGAGAGAGAGAGAGAGAGAGAGAGAGAGAGAGAGAGAGAGAGAGAGCGTGCTGCGGTGAACTACATGACGCACACAATTAATGACTCCCATTCATAACACTCGTTCTAAGCGTCGCGGGGTAATGGGTCGACCTTTAATCACACACACACACACACACACACACACACACATACCTGCCCTCTATTACGCAGGTGACACAATAGCCGGCAGGTGAGGTCACGGCGCCAGGTATGAAGCGAGTTGCCATATGTCAGTGTGGTTGCGATATGTTACTTTTTGGGGGCAGTGTTTAAAGCGGGGTTGCCATGTGTTGCTTTTTTGGGGCAATATTTAAAGTAGGGTTGCCATGTGTTGCTTTTTGGGGGCAGTATTTAAAGCGGGGTTGCCATGTGTTGCTTTTGGGGGGGGGGCAGTGTTCAAAGTGGGGTTGCCATGTGTGTTGCTGTTTTGGAAGGTATGAAAATCGAGGTTGCCATATTATAGTTTTCTGTATGATATTAAAGCCTAGTTGCCATGTGTTGCTTTTTTTGGACAGTATGAAAATCGAGGTTGCCATATTATAGTTTTCTGTATGATATTTAAGCTTGGTTGCCATATGTTACTTTTTGGGGGCAGTATTTAAAGCACAGTTGCCATATGTTTGTTTTCTGGATATAATCAAACGTACGGATGCCATGTATTAGCGTGGTTGCCATATGTTACTTTTGGGGGGCAGTATTTAAAGTTGGGTTGCCATACGTTTGTTTTTTGGACATTATCAAAAGCGGGGGTGCCATGTGTTTGCAGGGTTTCCATATGTTACTTTTCAGGACAATGTTAAAAGCTGGGATGCCATTTGTTACAGTTTATTTAGTATTGCATGTAGTTAAATTTTTATTGAGTGAGGAATCGACGTTTTTTTAAGTAATAGTAAAGTAAGCATTTCAACGTTAAAACAATAAAAAAAAAATAAAAAAATGAGCCGTTAAAACACTGGCGTAGAAGCAGACAGACAGACAAACAGAGATAGACACAAACAAGGAAGTAAAAAGACAGATAGGATAAAAGAAAGACAGACAAACAGACAGACAGACGTAAGTATAGCGAGGCAGACAGACATAAACAGACATACAAGTCAATAAACAGACAGAAAATAACTAGGAATCATTCTAACACACACACACACACACACACACACACACACACACACACACACACAATACCCCAAGACAGGAAGGAGACAGGAACACAAAACAATAACCGGTCTGAAACACGTAGGAGACAGGAATCGAAGGAACAGACAGAGAATAACTAGAACACACACACACACACACACACACACACACACACACACACACACACACAAACAAACACAATACCCCAAGACAGGAAGGAGACAGGACCACACAACAATAACCGGTCTGAAACACGTACGAGACAGGAATCGGAGGAACAAACAGAGACAATCGGAGCGCAGAAATGCCCTTCCCCTAAAAATCTACAGCAGCGGAGAGTCATCGTCGATTGCATTGTGAGGCTGACGGGATGGAAACCAATTTTGGGAGGTGAAAAAGGTCTCGTGAATCGGTTCCAATATTAGATGCTGAGAGGAAGGAAGGAAGGAAGGAAGGAAGGAAAGATAGGAAAGGTAAACTAAGGAAGGAAGGAAACTGGGGTAGGGAAATGAAAGGAAAGGATTAAGGGAGATGGGAAAGATAGGGAAAGGAAAGGTAGAGGAAATGGAGGGAAGTTAAGGAAAGGAAAGGAAAGGAGAAGGAACGAAGGAAGGAAAAGGAACGGAAGGGAAGAAATAAGTAAGGAAAGGAAAGGAAAGGAGATGAAAGCAAAGGAAAGGTAAGGAAAGGAAGAAAGGAAGGTAGGAAGGAAGGGAAGGAAAGGGGACGGAAGGGAAGAAAGAAGTAAGAAAAAGAAGGTAAAGGAAAGGAATGGAGACAGGCGGAAAGGAAATATTAAAATAGATAGAGGTGAAGGAAAAATGAAAAAGAGATGAAAATATACGAAATAAACATCGATAGACAGACACAGTTAGATAGATAGATAGATAAACAGGCTCTTTTTCACTTACTTATAGTCTCCACGCGTCTATAGTTTTGCCGGAGCGGGTTTGACAAAGTTAGTCGAGGCATCAAACAATTAGGAAGTTTGCCAAGGGAAGATAAAATAGGCGGGCAAGATTTTATTAATGAGTCTGATGGAGTTGCTTAAACGGGTCCGTCGTGTTGTAATGATGATGATGATGATGATGATGATGATGATAAGAAGAAGAAGAATGAAGATACATGCTTGTAATGATAATGATGTGATACCCCAAAAAAGATAAATAAAAAGAAAAATTAGAAAAAAAACAAGAGAAAATATGAATAAGAATAAAAAAGAAAAGGATGACATTAAAGAAGTGAAAGAAGAAGAGTAAGTAAAAGAATATGATAACGCAAAGAAGGAAAAAAATAAGAAGAAAACAAAAGAGAAGAATAGGCATAAGAGTAAACAGAAAAGGGATGAAAATTGTGAAGTAAAAGAAGATAAGTAAAAGAATATGATAACGCAAAGAAGAAAAAAAGAACAAGAAGAAAACAAAAGAAAAAATAGGGATAAGAAAAAAATAAGAGATGGAAATTAAGAAGTGAAAGAAGAAGATAAGGATGTAATAGAATAATGTGAAAATTTAAAGAAGAAAGAGAACAAGAAGAAAACAAAAGAAGAATAGAAATAATAATAGAAAAGTGTATGAAAATTAAGAAGCAAAAGAAGATAACTAAGTAAAAGAAGATAGTGAATAAGAAAGAAAAAAACAGGGATAAGAAGAAAAAAGAATATATGAAAATTAATAAGTAGAAGAAGAAGAAAAATAAGTAAGAGAAGATCCTGGAAAAAAAAAGATAAATAAGAATTGAAAGAGGAAATACGTAAAAATTAATACATATAACACTACTACAACTACTATTACTACTACTACTACTACTACTACTACTACTACTACTACTAATAATAATAATAATAATAATAATAATAATAATAATAATAATAATAATGACGAAAATTCACCTCATAATAATAATCTTTTTCCATACAATTTATTTTTTCCTACCTTTTACCTGCGTCTCCTCCCCCCTCCCCCCTCCTCCCCCTCCTCCCCCTTCTCTTCTCTCATATGCTAAGTAGTTTCTATCGTATTATAATTTCAACTCTAATGAATTTTTTCCCCTCCTGTTCTTGCTCTGGAGGAAACACTTAATATTTCTCTCCATTTTCCTCTCCATTTGTCTCTCGCTGTCTTTCTGTCTCTCTTTCTCTCTCTTTCTCTCTCTCTCTCTCTATTCTAAGATATTTTGTTTAGTCTCTTTATCATATGTTTTCCTCTCTTCCTTCCTTTCTTCGTTTCTCTATTTTTTTCTTTTCATTTTTCTCTTACTTTTTCTTGTTTTTTCTTATCTTTTTTGTTTTATTTTTATTTTTATTTCCTTATTTTTCGTTCATGTCATTTGCAAACCTTTCATATGAGTTTTGTTTTTCCCTCTTCCTCTCTCTCTCTCTCTCTCTCTCTCTCTCTCTCTCTCTCTCTCTCTCTCTCTCTCTCTCTCTCTCTCTCTCTCTCTCTCTCTCTCTCTCTCTCTCTCTCTCTCTCTCTCTCTCTTCCTCAAAACATTCTTCCTCCTCATTTTTTGTACCTTCCTCTCTTCCTCCTCCTCCTTCTATAAAGTTTCTCTAATGCTCCGTCTTCTCTTCCTCCTTCTACTCTTTCTCCTTCTCCTCTTTCTCCTTCTCTCTCATCTTCGCTTTTTTATAATAATCTTCATCTTTTTTGCTTTTTTTCTCCTCTTCCTCTTTTCATATCTTATTTCTAACGTTCCTCTTCATCTTTTCTTCCTCCATCTCCTCTTCCTCTTACTCCTCCTCGTCCTCCTAAGTCATTCTCCAAATATCCTTCCTTCCTATTTTTCTCCTCCTCCTCCTCCTTTTCCTTCTCCTCCTCTTCCTCTTCTTCCTCGTCATCGTCATCTTCCTCTTCCAGTATATTTGCCTTAACTCTTCTTATATTATCCCCTCCTCCTCCTCCTCCTCCTCCTCCTCCTCCTCCTCCTCCTCCTGCCGCAAACACACACATACATATCCATCAAAGACTCATCTCCTTGTCCTCCCTGTCCATTCATCTTCTCCTCCTCCTTCTCTTCCTCCTCCTCCTCCTCCTCCTCCTCCTCTTCCTCCTCTTCCTCTTCTTCTGACCCTATTGAAGGTTGTAAGAGTCAATCATCTCTGTTTTGGTGGTCTTGAAGAGGAGGAGGAGGAGGAGGAGGAGGAGGAGGGAAGAAAAACAAGAGAGTAAGTAATCAAGAGGAAAAGAGCAAAAAAAAAAGTTGTTTTGGTATAAGAGAGAGAGAGAGAGAGAGAGAGAGAGAGAGAGAGAGAGAGAGAGAGAGAGAGTTTGTCCTTTTTCCCTCCTCTCTCTCCTCCTCTATTCTTAGCCTCTCTCTCTCTCTCTCTCTCTCTCTCTCTCTCTCTCTCTCTCCATTTATTCCTTCTTCCCTCTTCTCCTCCACCTTCTTTTTTTCTTTCTCTCTCTCTCTATTCTGTATTATTTCCTTCCTTCTCTTCCTCTCCCTTTCTTTCCCTTCTTCCCTTCTCTCTCTCAATCTTTTTTCCTCTCTCCTCCTCTCTCTGTTTCTCTCTAGTCTACCTTTCCCTCCTTCTCTCCATCTCCCTCCCATTTCCTCCCTCTCTCCTCTCAACCTTATTTTTCTCCCCTTTTCTCTCCCTTCTTCCTCCCTTCCTTCCTCCCTTTCCCATTTCCTTCGTTCCCTTCGCGTCCAATCTTTTCTTCCCTTCTAATTCCTTAATCTCATATCCTTCCCTTGCCTCCTCCCTATCCTTCCTTCCCCTCCTCCCTCGCCTTCCCTTTCCTCCTCCTATCTTCCCTTTCCCATTTACTTCCCTTCCTTCTTTCTCAAACTTTCTTCCTCCCTTTTCCTGTTTTTTTTCTCTCCAATCTCCCTCTTTCCCTCTCCATCTCTCCTTTCCTCCCTTCCTTACCCTTCCTTATCTCCTTCTTTCCTACCCTTTTCCCCTCCCTTTCCCTCCCTTTCCCTTTCTCTTTTCCTCCCTCTTCCCCTCTTTATATTCTCAACTCTCTCCCTCCTTTCCTCCTTCTCCCTTCTTCTCCTTCCTTCCCTCCCTTCTTTCCTCCTCCTTTCCTTTCTCTCCCATTTCCTTCCCTCCCTTTTTCCATCTTTTTCTTCTCTTCTAATTCCGTAATCTCATATCTTTTCCTCCCCTCCTCCCTCCCTCTCCTTCTCTCCCTTCTTTCCTCCTTCTTCTCCCTCCCTTAATTCCCTATTACCTCCTTAAGCCACCCATATTTTCCCTCCCCTCTCCCTCCTTGAAGACATTAGCAGCTATTATCTCCCTCCCGCCAGCATCCCTTCCCCGCCCATTAGCATCTCATCTCGCGGACTCATCTCATTCTCTCTCTCGCCTCGCCATCCTTGTCGTCATCACTTCCATCGCCTTCGCCTTTTCTAACTGATGGTGAGTGATGTTTTTTTTTTCGTCTTTTCCTTTTATTTCTTTTTTATGGTATGTTTTTTTTCGTCTTTACCTTTTATTGATTTTTTTCTCTAATTTTTTTCTTTGTATTTTTTTTCCTCTTTTCTTTTTTTCTTCATTTTTTTGTTATACTCGTCATCCTTTTCATCTTCTTCATCGTCCTTTTCTTTTTTGTTTTTCCTCCTCTTCCTCCTCTTCTCTTCTTCCTCCTCCTCCTCCTCCTCCTCCTCCTCCTCCTCAGCAAATGGGTCTTGTCAAACACACTCTTCTTCTTCACAGGTGTTAGTTATTACTGAATCCTCCTCCTCCTCCTCCTCCTCCTCCTCCTCCTCCTCCTCCTCCTCCTCCTCCCTCTGTCTCTTTCCGTCTACCTTTTTTTATGTTCTACCTTCGCCAACATTCCTTCCCCCTTCACCCACCTCTCTCTCTCTCTCTCTCTCTCTCTCTCTCTCTCTCTCTCTCTCTCTCTCTCTCTCTCTCTCTCTCTCTCTCTCTCTCTCTCTCTCTCTCTCTCTCTCTCTCTCTCTCTCTCTCTCTCTCTCTCGGTCTCGCTCTCAAATTTCAACACAAGTCTCTTTTCATCGATTGTCTAGAGAAATATTTGTTGACCGACCACCTGAGGGAATATCTTGTCTTCCTCCTCCTCCTCTTCCTCCTCCTCCTCCTCCTCCTCCTCCTCCTCCTCCTCCTTCTGGCTGGTTAGGAATCGACGTTTCTTCTTGTCTAAACATTTTCTTTTTTTATCTGGTGTTTGGGATCTTTCCTTGTTTTCTTTTGTCTTGTTTTCTTTTTTCTTTTTTTGTTTTAGTTTATCTTTTTTTTTTTTTTTTGTGTGTGTGTGTGTGTGTGTGTGTGTGAATGTTGTTTTTTCGAGTGTTTATTGTTTGTTCGTTTGTTTGTTTGTTTATCTTTGTTTTACATATCTACTTATATTTTGCTTTTGTTGTCTTTGTTGATGTATTTGTTATGTCTGTCTCTCTATCTACCTATCTATCTGTCTATCTCTCTCTCTCTCTCTATCTATCTATCTATCTATCTATCTGTCTACTTTCATCCCTCCCTCTCTCACTCTCTCCCTCTCTCTCAATTTTCTCTCCATCCCTCCCTCTCTTCTTTCCTACTTTCCTCCCTCCCTCCTTCCCTCCCTCCCTCCATCTCTCCCTACCTTCCTCCCTCCTTCCCTCGATCTCTCCCTCTATCCCTCCCTTCCCTCCATTCTTCCTCCCTTCCTACCTACCTCCATTCCCTGTGTGTGTGTGTGTGTGTGTGTGTGTGTGTGTGTGTGTGTGTGTGTGTGTGTGTGTGAGGGAATCGAATCGCGTATCGGGATGAAAAATAAAGGTTCAAATTCAATCCAGCGTCGCCTCGTCCTTGCGCTGAGTTGACAAAAAAAGATTTAAGTTCATTATAAACTTTTGTGGATTGCGTTTTTCGAGGAGACCTTTTTTTTTTGTATTGTTTTATGTTTTTTTTTTTCGATTCGAGAGGAATAGCAAAGGTTGAATGGCAGGCAATTATTTTTTTTTTTTTTTGCTGTATTATATTTTTTGGTTTGATTTTACTTTATTTTACTTTATTTTATTTTATCTTATTTTTTAGTTTATTTTTTTCCGTTTTTTATTTTACACATTTATTTTATTTTATTTTATCTTACTTTACTTTAAGTTAGTCCATTTCCCTCATTTTATTTTACTTTTATTTTATTTTACTTTACTATATTTTCCATTATATTTTACTTTCTCTACTTCTTTTTCATCATTTTTTTTCTTAGTCTACGTTGTGTTTTCCTCCTTTTCTTTTCCTATCTCCTTTCATCTCTTTTCTCCTTCCATTGTGTTTTTCTCATTTTTCTTCTTTTCTTCTTTGTCCTTCTGTCTTTGGCGTGAATTAGATACGAAAAGGGAGACAGAGGAAGGAAGCATTTGAATAAAGAAAGATTAGGAGGATTAGATATAGGAGAGGCAAGTAAAGCAAGATTATGAACAGAGAAAGATAAAGAAAAGTTTGAAAAGAAGAAACAAAGAAAACAAAGGTATAGAAAGAGGAAAATAAAGGGAATTAGGTGTGGAGAGGAGACAAACATATATAAAGATAGATAGATAGATAGATAGACGAATAAGAAGAAAATGAGATAGAGAAAGCAAATTGATAAAAAACAAGTATAAAGAGATCTAGTTACGTTTGAAAGCTAAATGAAGAATACAAAAAACAAACAAAAACAAATAAAAAAGAAACAAGAACCAAACAAAACAGAGAAAAAAAAAAGAAAAATCTAAATATTCACAAAAAAACAAAACCGTACATAATCTAACGGTCATCTAGCACAGGTAAATCTTAGGAGTGTCACGTTGATTAACCAGGTAAACCACATAATTAGAGCCCACGCGCAGGTATTAATTATGAGGCGAATATTACCTGCCCTTCATAGCTCCCACGGTTACCTGGAGACTAATTTATTCTTGCATACCTGACCTTACCTGTACAAACTTAGCCACCTACCTGTATACCTGCTTACCTGTACTGTACTTGTTCTCCTCCTCCTCCTCTTCCTCCTATCTCTCCTCTTCTTCCTCTTCCTCCTTGTTCTTTCTTCTTCCTCCTCGACCCACCCACTTGTTAACTTGTGTACCTGTTCCATACTTGTTTCAGCTCCTCCTCTTCCTCTTCCTCTTCCTCCTTCTTCTAATCTTCGTCCTCATCTTCTTTTTCCTACTTCTTCTTGTTATCCTCGTCTTCCTCTTCCTCCTTTTCCTCCTCCTCCTCGTCTTCGTCTTCCTCTTCCTCCTCTTCCTCTTGCTCCTTTTCTTTCGTCTTCTCATATTTTCGCATTTGTCGTTCTCTTTTTCTGTTTAATTTGTTTCTTTTTCTTAGTTTATTTTGTTTTTTCCTTTTTTTCTTCTACTTTTTCTTCCTTCGTCTGTTTTCCTCCTTTTTCCATCGCTCTTTTCTTCCTCTTTCTTTCTTTCTTGGTTATTATTATTTTTTTTCCTGTTTTCCTCCTCTTTTCTTTCCTATTTGGATCTTCATATGACCTCCTTTCATTATTTTGACTTCTCCTCCTCCTCCTCCTCCTCCTCCTCCTCCTCCTCCGTCCTTTGCCTTTCCTCCTTCCTACCTCCCTCACTAACGAGATCTATAGAGGTCCTTCACTTTTACACACACACACACACACACACACACACACACACACACACACACACACACACACACACACACACACACACACACACTTCATTTAGCCTCCAAACGATATCCTTTCTCTCTCTCTCTCTCTCTCTCTCTCTCTCTCTCTCTCTCTCTCTCTCTCTCTCTCTCTCTCTCTCTCAATGTCCACAAATCCACCGAAAGTTATCAAACTACACTAAGGTTCAAAGTCCCTCTAATTCGATGCAAGCTCTCGCCCTTAGAGCCCTTAGAGGTGGAGGAATGGAGTGAGAGAGAAGTAGAGGAGGAGGAGGAGGAGGAGGAGGGAGCGTAATGGAGGAGGAGGAGGAGGAAGAGGAGAGGGAATATATGAACGTGGTTTGGCAGTAAAAGGATGGAGATAAGTTGAGGAATAATGAGATAGAGAGAAAGAGAAGAGAGAGGAAAGGAAAGAGAAGGAAAGAGAGGTGGAGAAAATACATGGAGAAGTGGAAGATGGATGCTGGGAATAAGGAAATGGAAGTGGAGGCTTTGGGGAATAAGAGTAATAAGAGGAGGAGGAGGAGGAGAAGGAGAGAGAGGAGAGGAACGAGGAGGAAATAGTGGAGGAGAATTAGCGAAGAGAGTGAATGGAGGAGTCGGAAAATAAATGTGGGTTATAAAGAAGTGGAGGAGAAGAAGAGGATGAAAGAGATAATGAGGGAGAATAAAGGAGAGGGAGGGAGAAGAGGGAGGAGAAGGAGGGAGAGTAAATAAACTAAGTGCTTGAGAAAGAGAGGAAAGAGATAAAGAAATAAACAGAGAGAAGGAAATGGAGGAGAGAAAGATCATGGGAAGGAAGGAAGGAAGGAAGGAAGGAGAGAAAAACACCAAAAAAAATATGGATGGAAAATAAACGGAGAGAGAGAGAGAGAGAGAGAGAGAGAGAGAGAGAGAGAGAGAGAGAGATGCAAGAGAAATAAACAATGATAGGGAAAGAGAGGAAAGAAAGATAATGGAGGGAGAAATGAAATAAAAGAGAGAGAAAACAAACAAACAAACAAAGAGGAATTTGGCGAAGTGACTGACAGACAAATGATCAAAGTTTTAAATGGAGAGGAAAATAAGAAGGACAAGAGGAAAGGGGAAGAGGCAAAGAGGAAGGAAGTGAGGAAGGGAAGGAGAGGAAGGGACTGGGAAATATATAGAGACCGAAACGCAAGAGAAATGAATAATAAAGAAAGGAAGGATGAAGAGAAGGGAAGGAAGGAAGGAGGGAAGAGGGAAAAAGTGGTAGTGAGTTAGAGAGAACTGAATAAAGAGAGAGACAGTAGGACAGAAGGAAAGATAAAAAAAGGAAGGAAGAGAATGAAAAAGAATGATTGAAAGGAAAGAATAAGAAACACTGGAAGGAGATGATAAAAGTCAGGAAGAATGGAAGGAGGGAAGAGAAGGAAAGGTAGAAAGATATTAAGAACGAAAGGAGAAATAAAGGAAAGGGAGGAAAAAAGGAACTCAGGATGGAAAGACAGATGAAAAGGATGAAGGAAGGAAAAGAAAATAAATTAAAAAAGAAAGAAAAATATGAAAAACAAAAGTATGTCTGTTTATATGATTAAGGGAATATGTGACAGGTGTAAAAAATGATACCTGTAAGAGAGAGAGAGAGAGAGGTACCTGGTTTCCCATTTTCTCGTTAATTAATTATAAATACCTGACAAATCACCTCCACCACAACCACCACCACTACCACCACCACCACCACTACCACCACCACAACCACCACCACCACCACCACCACCACCACGACTACACCGAACGAGACCACTAACTAAGACAAACCGAGGCTCGCTTCCTCCCTAACTCAATTTG
>NC_066515.1:19301900-19451900 GCF_024679095.1 Eriocheir sinensis | reverse complement strand
TCTCTCTCTCTCTCTCTCTCTCTCTCTCTCTCTCTCTCTCTCTCTCTCTCTCTCTCTCTCTCTCTCTCTCTCTCTCTCTCTCTCTCTCTCTCTCTCTCTCTCTCTCTCAAGGTAGAGTGGTCAAGGCTTGCTATCATGAAAGTGTAATTACGTCCATCCAGGTATACACACACACACACACACACACACACACACACACACACACACACACACACACACACACACACACGCACACGCACTCATCAAGTCGGTCAGTGATGTGTGTATTGGCTTAGATTAATGTAGGTCAGTGCAAGCTACACACACACACACACACACACACACACACACACACACACACACACACACACACACACACACACACACACACACACACACACACACACATACACACACACACCTGGCCTTTACTAATGACCTCTTGCCCACCTGTCATTAGTGATGGATTACCTGAGTTCCATTACGTGATTCGCTGGCTGTTAATTAACCTGCCCTAAATATTACTACCTGTTGACCATGATAACAAGCAAGGTGAAAAAATGACAGGTACACAAATACACCTGGGTCTTTTCTTTGTTTTTGTTTGTCCGTTTGTTTTCCTTTCTATTTCCTTTTTTTTCTCTTTTCTTTCCTTTTTTTTAGTATAATTCATGATTCTGTTTAGTTTGAAATGTGTGCTTAAAATATGTTAGGCCTTTATTTGGAGAGAGAGAAATTGCTCTTGTATTAAATATAGTTTAGTTAATAGTTTCTCTTTATTACTAACTACCTTCATGATTCTTTGTGGCTTGAAATATGTGCTAAAAAGGTTATATATGGGAAGAATGGACGTTTGTTTTGTGTTATCATATTACGTAGAAGAGATGAATTACAGTATTTATGATTTAGATAGAGTCCAGTTAATTGATTTTAGTGTATTCATTTTGCTTCTCTGTCGTTTGAAATGTGTGCGAGAAATGTTATATATGGGAAGAATGGACGTTTGTTTTGTGTTATAATATTAGAAGAGATGAATTTCTGTATTTGTGATTTAGATAGAGTTCAGTTAATAGGTTTGTGTGTTCTTTATTTTGCTTCTCTGTCGTTTGAAATGTGTGCGAGAAATGTTATATATGGGAAGAATTGATGTTTGTTTTTTGTTAGAATATTAAGAAGAGATGAATTTCTGTATTTGTGATTTAGATAGAGTCCAGTTAATAGGTTTGTGTGTTCTTTATTTTGCTTCTCTGTCGTTTGAAATGTGTGGGAAAAATGTTATAAATGGGAAGAATGGACGTTTGTTTTGTGTTATAATATTAGAAGAGATGAATTACGGTATTTGTTATTAAGATAGAGTTCAGTTAATAGATTTGTGTGTTTTTTATTTTGCTTCTCTCTTGTTTGAAATATGTGCGAGAAATGTTATACATGGGAAGAATGGACGTTTGTTTTGTGTTATAATATTAGAAGAGATGAATTACGGTATTTGTTATTAAGATAGAGTTCAGTTAATAGTATTTTGTGTATTCATTTTCATTTTGCTTCTCTGTTGTTTGAAGTCTGTGCTGAAAAAGTTATATATGGGAAGAGTAGCCGTTTGTTTTGCTTCTTTTTTTTTTTTTTTTTGCTTACTTCCTTTTACATCTTCCCTTTTATTTATTTTTCTCCATTTTATTTTAAGGATATATGTGGGAAGAGTTGGCGTTTGTTTTGCTTTTTTTTTAATCCTTTTCACATGTTCCCTTTCATTTCTTTTCTATTTTTTCTTTTTTTCTACATGTTTTACATGATTCTTCTATTCCAGCTTTCTTTCTACATCCTCCTCCTTCTGCTCCGTCATTTTTCTCATTTTATATTAGAAGATAGATTACTTTATTCGTTATTTACATAGACCTCCGTTAATAGTTTTGTGTTATATATGGGAGGGAAGGATGTTTGTTTTGTTTTTCGTTATTCAGATTTTGTTCAGTTAATAGTTTTGTGTTATATATGGGAAGGAAGGATGTTTGTTTTATTATTTGTTATTCATTTTTGTTTAATAGTTTTGTGTTATATATGGGAGGGAAGGATTTTTGTTTTATTATTCGTTATTCAGATTTTGTTCAGTTAATAGTTTTGTGTTATATATGGGAGGGAAGGATGTTTGTTTTATTATTCGTTATTCAGATATAGTTCAGTTAATAGTTTTGTGTTATATATGGGAGGGAAGGATGTTTGTTTTATTATTTGTTATTCAGATTTTGTTCAGTTAATAGTTTTGTGTTATATATGGGAAGGAAGGATGTTTGTTTTATTATTTGTTATTCAGATTTTGTTCAGTTAATAGTTTTGTGTTATATATGGGAAGGAAGGATGTTTGTTTTATTATTTGTTATTCAGATTTTGTTCAGTTAATAGTTTTGTGTTATATATGGGAGGGAAGGATGTTTTTTTTGTTTTTCGTTATTCAGATTTTGTTCAGTTAATAGTTTTGTGTTATATATGGGAGGGAAGGATGTTTGTTTTGTTTTTCGTTATTCAGAGATAGTTCAGTTAATAGTTTTGTGTTATATATAGGAAGAATGGACGTTTGTTTTGCGTTATTAAATTAAAGGAGGTGTATTACTTCATTTGTTATTTAGATACAGTTCAGTTCATAGTTTTGTGTTTTCATTTCGTGTATAAACTTGTTAGTAAAAGTTATTCATATTAAAAGGGTTGTGTATCTTTTTTAACTGAGTGTGTAAAGAGCAGAAAATAAAAATCTCAATCTGTTTTTGTATTTTATTATTTTTTTTTATTAGAATCGAGTGAGGTAGAGAGGGAGAAGAGCGGACACTTATTTATTTTCATTGTCTTATATTTACTTATTGAGAACATTGTAATGCATTTTCTTCTTCTTCATCCAAAATTGATCTCCTTATTGAACTCTCTTTTATTTTTATTTTACGCGTTATCTTCCTCTACTCCATCTTGCTTCTTCTCAGTCTTTTTTTCAACTACATCTTTTTTTTTTCTCTCTCTTTTTCGTTTTACATTTTTTCCCTTTTTTTCCTTTTTTTTCCCTTTTATCTTTCTTGTTTTCATGTAACCTTTTTCTTCTTCATCTTTCTTCTACGCATCTTTCTTTCTACTCCTTATTTTCATTTTCATATCATTTTTTCTGTTTCCTTTTTTTCCTTTTTCCTTTTTTTCTTTTTTTATATGTTATCCTTTTCTGCTCCATCTTTCTTCTATTCCATCATTCTTTCTACTCCATCATTTTCCCTTTTATATGTTATCTTCTTATACTTCATCTTTTTTTTCACTTTTTCCTCTTTTAATCTTTTTCTGACCTTTTACTTTCTTTTGTTAACGTGGGAGATGTGAAGATGTTTAAACTCCCTTCCCTTACAGAGTCTTTCTAATTTGAAGTCTTTTGTTTACTCTTAATCACATCCTTGTTAGCTTATGAATAGACTTTGTGCCTTAGTTTAATCAGGAAAAGGGTCTGGACTCTCTTTGCCTTCTACTTTCTTTCATTTCCTTCCTTTCCTTTCCCTTCCTTCCCTTTCCTTTCTGCTTCTTTTCATTCCCTTCCTTTCCTCTCCTTTCCTTTGCTCTACATTCCTTTCCTTTCCTCACCTTTCCTCTCCTTTCCTTTCCCTTCCTTCCCTTTCCTTTCTGCTTCCTTTCATTCCCTTCCTTTCCTCTCCTTTCCTTTGCTCTACATTCCTTTCCTTTACTTTCCTCACCTTTCCTCTCCTTTCCTTTCCCTTCCTTCCCTTTCCTTTCTGCTTCCTTTCATTCCCTTCCTTTCCTCTCCTTTCCTTTGCTCTACATTCCTTTCCTTTCCTTTCCTTACCTTTCCTCTCCTTTCCTTTCCTTTCCTTTTCTTTTCTTTCCTTTCCTTTCTGTATACTTTTGTCTTCATATTTTCCTTTCAAACACACTTTCTTGCATCTCTCTCTCTCTCTCTCTCTCTCTCTCTCTCTCTCTCTCTCTCTCTCTCTCTCTCTCTCTCTCTCTCTCTCTCTCTCTCTCTCTCTCTCTCTCTCTCTCTATCTCTCTCTCTCTCTCTCTCTCTCTCTCTCTCTCTCTCTCTCTCTCTCTCTCTCTCTCTCTCTCTCTCTCTCTCTCTCTCTCTCTCTCTCTCTCTCTCTCTCTCTCTCTCTCTCTCTCTCTCTCCTGGATTACCTAAAGTCAGGGTCAGGAATCAAAACAATAACATGCAAATCTCAGTTTCATCTTCTCTTCTCTTCGCTTCGAGTCTTTTTCTATCAAGTTTTCTTCTATATTTAACTTTTGTGAGTGTGTGTGTGGGAGGGAGGGAGGCAGGGGGGGGTTGTGTGTAGGGGGGAGGGGGGAGGGAGGGTTATGTGTGTGTGTGGGGGGGTGTATATATGTGTGTGTGTGTGTGTGTGTGTGTGTGTGTGTGTGTGTGTGTGTGTGTGTGTTACATCTCTCCTCCTTCCTCCTTCTCTTCCTCCTCCTTCATTTTCCTTCTACTCCTCCTCCTCATTCTCATTCCTTGTTCTTCTTCTCTTCTTGTTTTATTCCCTCTCTTCCATTTATATTCTTTTGCTTATTGTTTTTCTTCTTGTTTTTGTTCCAGTTCTTCTTTCTCCTCCTCCTCCTCCTCCTCCTCCTCCTCCTCCTCCTCCTCCTCATCCTAGACCTCCTTTTTCTTCTAACTCTTTTCTTTTCCTCCTCTTCTTTTTCTTCCACTTTCAACACCACCACTACCCCCTTCCCCTCCTCCTCCTCCTCCTCCTCCTCCACCTCCTCCTCCTCCTCCTCCTCCTCCTCCTCCTCCTCCTCCTCCTCCTGCCACATGCGGGCGTACTGCAGTGTCAGGGAAGTTGCCAGTCGTGTGATGCTGCGACACTCATCTCCTCCTCATCTCCCTCTTCCTCCTCCTCCTCCTCCTCCTCCTCCTCTTCTTCATCTCTTCCACCTGTTCCCTCATTAGATCGTGATGGGAGGAAAGGTGAGGAAGGGAGGAATGGAGGAAGGGAGGAGAGGAGAGAAGGATGCAGAGGAGGGAGGGAGAGAGAGAGAGAGAGAGAGAGAGAGAGAGAGAGAGAGAGGGAGAGAGGGAGGGAGAGGACAGAGGAGGGATCAATGTAAGGCTGCCCGGGACTGATATCTTGTTGTCGTTGTTTGTTGTTGTTTTTGGGGTGGGTCTTTTTTTTATTTATGTTTGTTTTTTCTTTATTTTCTGCTCTTTGTTATCTATTTTGTTTTCTTTTCTTTTTTCTTCCTTTTATTTTCTTCCTTTTTTATATGTGTTGATTTTCCTCCTTTTTTTCTTCCTTTTTTATGTGTTGATTTTTCTCCTCTTTCTTCCTTACTCTGCCTCAGTTTTCCTTTATTTCCTCTTTTCCTCTTTTCTTTTCCTCTTTTTTTCTTCTTTTTGCTTATTTGTTGCGATCATAATTTTCTTTTTTCTTCGTTATTTTGTTTTTTCTTCTTTTTCTTGTCCTTTTTTTCTTTTCTTTCTTTTCTTTCTTCTTCCTTTTCCTTTTTCCTTCATCCCTTTTTCTCACGCTTCGCTTCCCAAGGTAGGATGGTTCACCTCTCTCTCTCTCTCTCTCTCTCTCTCTCTCTCTCTCTCTCTCTCTCTCTCTCTCTCTCTCTCTCTCTCTCTCTCTCTCTCTCTCTCTCTCTCTCTCTCTCTCTCTCTCTCTCTCTCTCTCTCTCTCTCTCTCTCTCTCTCTCTCTCTCTCTCTCTCTCTCTCTCTCTCTATATCTCTCTCTCTCTCTCTCTCTCTCTCTCTCTCTCTCTCTCTCTCTCTCTCTCTCTCTCTCTCTCTCTCTCTCTCTCTCTCTCTCTCCTGCTTATCCCTCAGCGCACCTTTAAACGCACACACAGTACACATGTCAAGGTACACACACGCACACACACACACACACGTACACGCACACGCACGCACGCACAAACATTAGCCAAATTTAGTTAGACACACGAACTCAAAAAAAGTAGATTGAGAGAGAGAGAGAGAGGTAATACTTTCCAATAGGTAACTTTCTCTAACTTTCCACTCAGCTACTTTCGCGACTGTCCTTCCTGCTAACTTTTCCAGTATTTTTCAGTCTTTTTTTTTTCCTCGTGACCTCTCGGGGAAAAAAAAGATCAGAGGGAAAATCGCAGGACATTAATTTTCCTTTGCTTGAGTTAAAAATTTTCCTCAGTTTTTCAAGTTCTTTTCCTTTTTTTTCATTTACAAACGTTGGATTTTCGAAGTCGTTGGTTACTGTCTTTTTTTTATGATCGTTTTTCCTAGTTTTATTTTTTTTCTAATAGTGGATTACAATAGTTTCTTTCATGCTTCTTATTTCCTATTTTCCTAATTTCTATTATATTCAGTTCCTACCTATAACTATTTTCCCATTTTCCTATTTTTTTATTTATTCCTTGTTCTATATCATTTTTTTCTACTAATCTCCTTTCTCCTATTTTCTCTCCTGTACTTTGTGGTCATTTTCCTCTTCTATTCTACCTCTACATTTTCAACTCTCCTTTTTCTTCTATATTATTTTCAACCTTTATTCTTCTTATTAAATATCATTCCTCCTCCTCCTCCTCCTCCTCCTCATCATCATCATCATCATCATCATCATCATCTCCTTCGTTTTCGGTCTTTCATACTTTCATTCTTCTACCTTTCTTTATCCTCTCCCTAACTCTCTCTCCTTATCTCTCACCTTTCTTATCATCTACTTCATCTCTGTCCACTATCTCTTATCCCTCTCTTATCTCTATCTTCTATCCCTATCTCTATTCCAATCCTTTCCTTAACTCACTCTACTTCTCCTGTCTTTCACAATTCTCGTCTAACTTAACTTTCTCTCTCCTTTCCTTCTCCTTTCATCTTTCTTCGTGCAATTTGCGGCCGGAATAATTTATCACCAGGCCTGTTCTCTGTCCAATTGTGATGCAGTTTAATTTAGTTCAGCTCTTGAAGGATTTGTGTATATTAAGTTACCGGAGTACAGAGAGAGAGAGAGAGAGAGAGAGAGAGAGAGAGAGAGAGAGAGAGAGAGAGAGGTAAATAATAAACAAAGAAAAACAATGATAATAGAAATAATGATGAAAACAATAATGGCGATTCTACTACTACTACTACTACTACTACTACTACTACTACTACTACGTTTTTCCTTGATACTCACTTGCTTTACTTTTCTGCTCATATTTTCTTTGTTTTCCTCTTTTCCTATTGTTAATTTTTCTTTCTTCATTTTTTCCTCATTTTTCTTTTGTTTTCTACTTTTTATCAATTGTTTTTTTCCTTTTTTAACTTTTTTCTCGATCTCTATGACTACTACTACTACTACTACTACTACTATTATTAATACAACAACAACAAATACAGTAATAACAACAATAACTCCTCCTAACATCTGCCATTACGGAACTCGATCGTAAAGTCACCCACCAGAACGTAACCTTTCGCAGCCTCGCCTCATAAAACCGGGTCGTGTAACGGAGAGAGAGAGAGAGAGAGGAGAGATGTAAAAGTGAACGGATTGATATATTGTTTAAAGAGAATGATAATGATAAGGAAGAGGAAATAAAAGAAAATAAGAAGAGAAAAGAAGAGAAGAGAAGAAGAAAGAAAGAAAGATAGAGAGATAGTAAGGAAAGTTAAAGATGAAATAGTAGATAAGGAACATAAGGAATAAAGAGAGTAGCAGAGAGAGAGAGAGAGAGAGAGACTTGTTTTCTTTCGATCAATGAAGGAAAATATCGAATCTTTGGGTTCCTTTGAAATACTATTTGGGGAATGTCTTCAAGAACAAATAAATTCTCTCTCTCTCTCTCTCTCTCTCTCTCTCTCTCTCTCTCTCTCTCTCTCTCTCTCTCTCTCTCTCTCTCTCTCTCTCTCTCTCTCTCTCTCTCTCTCTCTCTCTCTCTCTCTTATGCTGTTTATCTTCTTTTTTTCGTTCTTTAACTTCTTTATCTCTTTATCAATCTTCTTTCTTCTTTTCTCTTTTCTTCTTCTTCTTCTTCTTCTTCTTCTTCTTCTTCTTCTTCTTCTTCTTCTTCATCATCATCATCGTCATTCTCTTAAACCAATTCGTCGACCACTCAATCCCTCCTCTCCGGCCTCTCTCCCATGCCTCTCTCCTCCTCCTCCTCCTCCCCCTCCTCCTCCTCCTCCTCCTCCTCTAAATGATTCTCCGCTAAATGGTCCAGAGAGTCACCGTTTGCCATCATTTCCCCTCGCAGGAAGGACACAAGTGGAGCCTCCTTCCTCTTCCTCCTCCTCCCTCTCCTCTTCCTCCTCCTCCCTCTCCTCTTCCTCCTCCTCCGTAGACAGAGAGACGAACAAGGGAAGGAAGAGAAGCGAGAATGTGTTGGAATTAATAGTTTCCTAATATCCGAGGAGGAGGAGGAGGAGGAGGAGGAGGAGGAGGAGGAGGAGTGCCAGGTGGTTAGTGTAATGGAAAGGCAATTAGAGGAAGGAGTGGGAAGCGTGATTTAAGGAGATAAAAGAAGATTAATTAGAGTAGTAGTAGAAGTAGTAGTAGTAGTAGTAGTAGTAGTAGTAGTAGTAGTAGTAGTAGTATTTGTAGTAGTAGTAGTAGTAGTAGTAGAGGTCAAGAAAAGTAAAAAAAAATAAGGAAAGCAATGAAAGAAAAGGAGAAAACAAATGAAAAGTGAGAAAAGTAACCTGAATAAAAGAAAATAAACAATAAGAAAAGAGAAAAAGAAAGAAAATATGACAATAAAAACTTAAATCAGTAAAAAAAGAAGAAAAAGAAAAAGAAGAAGTAAGAGAAGCAGACGAAAAAGAAAAAGAAAAAAAGTAAGAGAAGCAGAAGAAGAAGAAGAAGAAGAAGAAGAAGAAGAAGAAGAAGAAGTTACCAGTGTGTTACCTGTCTATGGTTAATTAATGAGGGGAGAAAACACCTGTGGAAGACCTTTTTAGGGGCGTGGGAAGATAATCTGGAAGGGAGAAGGTGAGCTGAGGGAGAAGGGGGGGGTGTAGATCTCTCTCTCTCTCTCTCTCTCTCTCTCTCTCTCTCTCTCTCTCTCTCTCTCTCTCTCTCTCTCTCTCTCTCTCTCTCTCTCTCTCTCTCTCTCTCTCTCTCTCTCTCTCTCTCTCTCTCTCTCTCGCTCTCAATACTTATCTCTCTTCTTTACCTGTTGAAGAGTACGTTAATTAGCAAGTCCATGACCCCCCTTTCCCCCCTTCCTCCCCCCCCTCCCCCTCCCCCTCCCCCTCCCTCTCCCCTACCCCCCCACAGGGATCAATAGGCCGACAAAGGTAAGTGTCTACACCTCTTTGCACCTTAATGACTGACTCTCTCTCTCTCTCTCTCTCTCTCTCTCTCTCTCTCTCTCTCTCTCTCTCTCTCTCTCTCTCTCTCTCTCTCTCTCTCTCTCTCTCTCTCTCTCTCTCTCTCTCTCTCTCTCTCTCTCTCTCTCTCTCTCTCTCTCTCTCTCTCTCTCTCTCGTTCTCGTTCTCTCTCTCTCTTCTGTCACTCCTCTTGTCCTTCTATCCTCTTCTTTTCTCCTCCTCCTCCTTCTCCTCCATCTCCTCCTCCTCCTCCTTCTCCTCCTCCTCCTCCTCCTCCTCCTCCTCCTCCTCCTCCAATCAGGTTGCAGATCGGTTCTTGTTTGCCCTCGACGCCTGACCAATCACGTTCAAGGTTCGGTTCCCTTGGTGATGAGATTTTAGTGTTGATAGAACCTTTTATTTTTTTTTTTTTTGTATTTGCTTTTCAGAGATGTGCTTCTATTTCTTCTTCTTTTTTTCTTTGCTCTATTGAATGTTTTTTTCAGTCTTTTTATTCACTTATTTTATTTCTTCGTTTGGTTTCTTGTTTTCTTGATTGTTTTTTTTTCGGTTTTGTTTTTGTTGTTGTTTTTCTATTGCGTTTTTTTTGTTGTTGTTGTTTCTTATTTTATCTCTTGTTGTGTCTTATGGTTTGATGTATTTTATTTTTCTTATTATTTTTGTTTATTTGTGTTTATTTTCTTACATTGGGTTTTCTTTTTTTTCTTTTATTTTCTTTCGGATGGCTCAGTTTTCTCTTCTCTTTCTCTTTCTCTCTTTTTTTCCTCAAATTTCCCCTTCTACTTATTCCTGAAACTTAATTATTTTCCTATATTTTTTTTTTCATTTTTCTCTTCATTCTATTTTTTTTTCTATTTTTTACTTAATTATGCTTATTTTCATTCATTGTTTTCTTTTTTCTTATTTTTTTCCGTATTTTTTTTCGGGTGGATCATCTTCCTCTTCTTTTTTTCTTTTTTTGGGGGGACGGGTCAGATGATGTTTTTCTTTATCTTCTTGTTCTTCATTTTCTCGCCTATTTTCTTTCATTGTTTTCTTTTTTTCTTCATTTTTTCCTTATTTTTTTTCTTTCGTGTGGATTATCTTCCTCTTCTTTTTATCTTTTTTTTTTTTTTGAGTGGGAGAGATGATGTTTTTATTTATCTTCTTATTCCCAATTTTCTCGCTTATTTTCTTTTATTGTTTTCTTTTTTTCTTCATTTTTTCCGTGTTTTTTCTTTCGAGTGGTTTATCTTCCTCTTCTTTTTTTTTCTTTTTTCTTTTTTGAGTGGGGCAGATGATGTTTTTCTTTATCTTCCTATTCTCAATTTTCTCGCTTATTTTCTTTTATTGTTTTCTTTTTTTCTTCATTTTTTCCGTATTTTTCTTTCGGGTGGTTCATCTTCCTCTTCTTTTTATTCTTTTTTTTTTTTGAGTGGGAGAGATGATGTTTTTTATTTATCTTCTTATTCTCAATTTTCTCGCTTATTTTCTTTTATTGTTTTCTTTTTTCTTCATTTTTTCCGTGTTTTTTCTTTCGGGTGGTTCATCTTCCTCTTCTTTTTATTCTTTTTTTGGGAGGACGGGGCAGATATTTTTATTTATCTTCTTGTTCTTCATTTTCTCGCTTATTTTCTTTTATTTTTTCTTTTTTTCTTCATTTTTCACGTATTTTTCTGTCGGGTGGTTCATCTTCCTCTTCTTTTTATTCTTTTTTTGGGAGGACGGGGCAGATATTTTTATTTATCTTCTTGTTCTCCATTTTCTCATTTATTTATATCTTCCAATACCTCTTCTTATCTCTCCGGCTTCCTCTCCTCTTCCCTCCCTTCCTCCCTCCTCCTTGCTTCTCTTCTCTTCCTCTTCCTCATTTTTCTTCATTTCTTCCGTCCATCAGATTTCTTCTCACTTCATTTCACCCTTTCCATCCATCCCTCCTTCCTCCTCCTCTTCCTCCTCCTCCTCCTCCTCCTCCTCCTCCTCCTCCTCCTCCTCCTCCTCCTCCTCCTCCTCCTCCTCCTCCTCCTCGTCTTACTGAAGTGAAGATTAATGATGGAGAGAATTAACGAGAGTAGAAACAGGTGGTTGAGAGAGAGAGAGAGAGAGAGAGAGAGAGAGAGAGAGAGAGAGAGAGTAATCCACCACAAAACAGGTGAAACATACAAGGATTCTCCCACAAGAGGGACAAGAAAGAAGAAGAAGAAGAAGAAGAAGAAGAAGAAGAAGAAGAAGAAGAAGAAGAAGAAAAAGAAGTAAGGGGAAGGGGATGGTAGAAAGGGCAGAAGGGGTGACGAGAGAGAGAGAGAGAGAGAGAGAGAGAGAGAGAGATTACCTGCATGTCACCTGGTCCCCGATGCGGCCCTTCACCACCTGGATTAAACATGACAAATCCCTGAAGCTCATCTCCCACACCTGTCCTCCTCCTCCTCCTCCTCCTCCTCCTCCTCCTCCTCCTCCTCCTCTTCCTGCTGCTGCTTCTTCTCTACCTTGTTTTATTTTTTCTCCTTTTTTTTCTTTCATGTTCTTTTTCTTGTAATTCTCGTTTTCATTTCTTTTTATTTTTCTTATTTTTTTGTAATCTTTTCTTGTTATTTTCCTTCTTTATTTCATTTTTCCTTTCTTGTTCTTGTTTTTTATATCTATTTTTTCTTTTTTTTATCTTTTCCTCTTAATCTTCCTCTTCTTTTTCTCTCATTCTTCTTCTCCTCTTCTTTATCTTCCTCTTTTTCTCCTCTTTTCTCCACGTTTCATTCTCTTCCTATTCCTTTTCATCCTCTTCTCTTCCTTTTGCTCTTTATACCTCTCTTCTCCCTCCTCTTCGTCTCCATCCTCCTTCTCTTCTTCCTTCCGCCTGCAAGTCCGCCTGTAAGAAAGCCAATACAATGCTTGGGTTCATCGAGAAACTGAGACGCCAGGGAAGATATTCGTTATGTTATGTTGTATTCGCCCGCCACCTGGAATACATGTGCTGGTCTGGTCTCCTAATTTTCTGGTCTCATACAAATTAATTGACAGAAGGTACAGCGAGAGTACAGCGCCGCCCATCACCTGAGACCCAGCGCTATGAAGAAAGCGCAATCAAGCACAGCGAAAAGCTTCACGTTGGAAAAAGAGAGACATGATACAAGGGAGACGTACCCTGTCTTTAGTCAGCGAACAAGCTCAGCCAATTTGATCACGCTACCAATAACGCAAAACAAAAACAACGGAAAACAGACACAACAAAAAAAAAAACAAAGCAAGACATCGGAATAAGTTATTCGTCGAATAGAGTTTATTTCTGCTGGAACAGCTGCAACCACTGAATCAACCTTCCTAGCGCAGAAACTCCGCAGGAGACCATCAACTCCTTCAAAGTCGCCACTTTGCTGCATCTTGATTGAATCACTGAACGCGGGCAGCCTAGTAATGAGCCAACAGGCTTTCTGCTGCCTGCTAGTCCATGTGTTTCCATGTTTCCTCCTCCTCCTCCTCCCCCTCCTCCTTCTCTCCTTCATCACATTTCTTTATTCCTCTTTGATTAGATCTAAGTTCCTTCTTCCTCTCCTCCTCCTGACTCCTCCTCCTCCTCCAATACCCTTCCTCCTACCTCCATTTCTCATTCATTCACATTTCTCTCCTTAATGAAATCTTCCTCCTCTTCCTCCTCCTCCTCCTCCTTCTATTCATCTCCCTCCCCTTCCTCCTCCTCCTCCACCTCCTTACGTCTCATATCTTCCTTATTTTTCCTCTTCTCCCCTTTCTCCTTCCCTCCTTTCATTTCTTTCTTTCTCATTTAATCTTCCTTGAAATTATTCCTCCTCAGACTTGCTCACTTTTTCTCTTCCCTCTTTCTCCTCTTCCCTTTCGTTCTTTCCTCTTCGTATTATTTTTATCTTGTTTTTAGTCTCCTTGTCTTTCCCTCTCTTTGCTAACTCCACTTTTCTGTTTCATCTTTTCTTTTTCTTTCATTATCAAGTCTCTTTCATCTCTGTTTGTATTTCTCTCTCTCTCTCTCTCTCTCTCTCTCTCTCTCTCTCTCTCTCTCTCTCTCTCTCTCTCTCTCTCTCTCTCTCTCTCTCTCTCTCTCTCTCTCTCTCTCTCTCTCTCTCTCTCTCTCTCTCTCTCTCTCTCTCATCCTCATTCTTGTTAAATTTATCTCTATTTTCTTCATTTTCATCTTTTTATTCTTCATGATTTAGGTTTTTTTTCATTTTTCGTTTTTTTTATTTACTGAAGTTCGTATTTTTAGTAGAACATCCTTTTTTTCATCTTTTCTCTCTCATTCTTATTCATGTCTAATTTATCTCCATTTTCTTTACTTCTTATCTTCCCTTTTTTTTTCGTTTTCTTCATATTTTTGGCATTTTTTTTTTCATTTTCCGACATTTTTTATTTATTTTCTGAACTTCATATTTCTGAGTAGAACATTCACTCTTTTTTTTCTCATTCTTGACTAATTTATCTCCATTTTATCAACTTTTTATTTTCTCTTTATATTTCGTTTTCTTCATATTTTTGGCTTTTTTTTTCATTTTCCGACATTTTTTTAGTTATTTTTTTAACTTCATATTTTTTAGTAGAACATTCACTCTTTTTTTCTCATTCTTGACTAATTTATCTCCTTTTTCTCTACTTATTATCTTCCCTTTTTTTTCGTTTTCTTCATATTTTTGGCTTTTTTTTTTCATTTTCCGACATTTTTTATTTATTTTTTGAACTTCATATTTTTGACTAGAACATTCACTCTTTTTTTTCTCATTCTTGACTAATTTATCTCCATTTTCTCAATTTTTCATCATCATTTTTTTATATTTTAGTTATTTTTTTTCGCATTTTTCGAAGTTATCTATTTTTATTTAAGTTCATATTTTTAGTAGCACATTCTCGCTCTTCCCTTTTGCTTTTTCCCTTCCAAACTCTTTACTTCCCCACATTATTAGCTTTCATAACATAAATTTGGGGGTCCTTACATATTTTCTACTTAAGCTTCATATTTATTATCTATCTTATTTTACCACAAGCACCTAATTTTCTATCTCTTCTTTTAGTCTATAATTATGCACACACCCTTTATCCTGTTTAGCGTCCCTTCCTCTTCATTCTTATCTTTATTCTTCTCTTCTTCTTCCTATTTTTCTTCCTCTTCGTCCCCATCTTTTATATTCGTCCCTCCTTTCCTCTCTTCTGTATCCTTCTTGTTTTTCTTTCTGCTTTTTATTTTCTTTCTCTTTTCGTTTTCTTTATTCATATTTCTTCATCTTTTACCTTCATTTGCACTTTTTTTACCTGTTTTTTTCTTCCTCTCATTTATCTTTCCTTTCTTCTTTTCGTCTTTCCTTTTTTTTTCCTCCTTTCTTTCTTTCATTATACGTTTCCTTTTCTTCCTCTCCTTCGTCTTTCATTTCTTCCTTTCTTATCCATTCATTCTTTGTCTTCGTGTTTTTTTTCTTCTTTTACTTTTCATCATGTATTTCGTTTTTTTTTTATTCCTCTCCTTTACCTCTCTTTCTTTCCCTTTTTACCCAATCCTTCTTTTTCTTTGTTTTCTTTTTTTTTGTTTTCATCACATATTTATTTTTTCTTCCTCTCCTTTCATTCTTTTATTCCTTTCCTTCTTATCTATTCCTTCTTTCTCTTCCTCTTCCTTTCCTTTCCGTTTCTTTTACTTCTCTTCTTTTTGCTCTTCTTTCTTCCTTTCCCTTCAATTGTTTATTTCTTTCCTTCTTATCCTTTCCTTCTAATCCTTCCTATTTTTCTATTTTCCTTCCACGATATTTTTCATCCACATATTTTCCCGGACATCATATTTATTTCCTATTTGATAACATTTACGAAAACATACTTGATCATGTTGTTTTTATAGTTTCGTCTCAGTCACCAAATTGCTTTCACCTGTGCTGCCGTTCCTCAGGTGTGTCCAGTCAATTAGACCTCCTTACCTGTTGACGATACCTGCGAGAGAGAGAGAGAGAGAGAGAGAGAGAGAGAGAGAGAGAGAGAGAGGGAAATTCCTTATATCCACTATTCCTTAACTTTCTCTTTTTCCTCTTTATTTTCATTTTCTTCCTTTTCTTCTTCTTCTTCTTCTTTACTTTCATTTTCTTCCTTATCCTCTTCTTCCTTTTCTTCCTCTTTACTCTTTCTTTTCCTCCCAATCTCTCCCTTCTTTCTTCTTACCCTCTTCTTCTTCCTCTTTACTCCCTTTTACCTCCCAATCTCTCCCTTCTTTCTCATCCTCACCCTCTTCTTCTTCCACTTCACTCCTTTTCATCTCCCAAATTCTCCTTTCCTTCTCTCCCTTATTTTTTTTCTCTCCCTCCTTTTTAACTTTCCCTTCTCTTCTCTCCCTTCGTCTTCCTCTCCCTTCTCTACGCTTCCCAAACTTTCCCTTCTTTTCCCCCCCTTTTTTTCTCTCTCTCCCTTCCCTCCCTTCCTCTCCCTTCTCTTGCTTCTCTACTCTTCCCAAACTTTCCCTTCTTTCTCTAACTAACTTTCTTTCATCTTTTACCTCCATTTATACCTTTCTCCTTCTTTTGCTTACTTCCTCTTCTTTATCTCATTCCTTTCTTCTTTTCCTTCATCCTTTTTTTCCTCTCATCATTTATCTGTTCTTTCTTTCCTTTCCTTTCCTTTACCTCTCATTCTAACTAACACTAACTCAAGAAAATGACATCCCACAGTTTTGAGATATGAAGAAAAATTAAGAAAAAAATAGTGTGTGTGTGTGTGTGTGTGTGTGTGTGTGTGTGTGTGTGTGTGAAATCTCAGCTCATTAATGTGAAGAGTTACCTGGGCGGAATGAGGGTGAGGAAAATACCTGTGTGAAAAATTGGGTCCTTTCCTCCAGGTATTTCCAGGGGTAATTGTGGGTAGTTTATTGCGGGAGATTATGGTTAGTGTGTCTTCTCCTCCTCCTCCTCCTCCTCCTCTCTTTCTTTTTTGTCTTTCTATTTCCTTTTCACCTTCTTTTCTTTCATTTCTTCTGTTTTCTTCACCTCCTCTTTCCTCTTTTCCTTCTTCATGTTCTCGTAGTTGTTTCTGTTTGTTCCTCTTTAATCTTACTAGTCTTCTCTTCCTCCTCTTCCTCTTCCTCCTTCTCTTCTCTATCTCCTCCTCCTCTTCGGTTCTCTTTCTCTCGCTCTTCTTAATTTGGCAACGAGTGAGGCTTAAGAAAAGTGAGAAGGAAGAAAAAAAGAAGAAAAAAGGAGGAAAGGAGATGAAAGAAGAGGCATAGCATGAAAATCAAATAAACAAAAATACATAAAAATTAAAAGCAAATTGTCTAATCTCGTAGATATAAAAATGAATAAATACCAATAAAATAAAATAAATATAAAAAAAAACAAATTACTGATGGAAGAGAAAAATAATGTAAGTAAATAATAAAAAAAAAACATTAAAAAGAACGCGGGCTTTTTTTTCATTAATATTTCCTTTTTTTTTTACCTTGAGATGTTTCCTTTGCTGTAAAAAAAAAATAATACTTAAGAAGACAAATGTACTGAACAGGTAACTCAAAGATCATGAAATATATACCTGTAGTAGAAAGGTAAATCAAGTCACAGGTGCGTTCCTACAGGTAAATCGAAACAGGTAATTCGTCATTATAAAAAAAAAACTTAAGAAGACCAAATGCACTTAACAGGTAACACAAAAATCATGAAATACTTGTAATAGAAAGGAAAATCAAGTCACAGGTTCGTTCTTATAGGCAAATCGAGACAGGTAATACGTGATTATAAAAAAAATATATAAAAAAAGAACATACATAAAATAACAAATGAACTGAACAGGTAACAAAAATAACTAATGAAATACCTGTACTAAAAAGATCAATCATGTTAAAGGTGGGTTCCTACAGGTAAAAAGAAACAGGTAATTCGTGATTATAAAAAAGGAACATACTTAAAACGAATGAACTGAACAGGTAACAAAAATAACTAATGAAATACCTGTCCTAAAAAGATCAATCATGTTAAAGGTGGGTTCCTACAGGTAAAAAGAGACAGGTAATTCGTGATTATAAAAAAAGGAACATATTTAAATGAATGAACTGAACAGGTAACAAAATATAATTAAATGCCTGTACTAGAAAAATCAATCATGAGACAGGTGCGTTCCGACAGGTAAATAGAGACAGGTAGGTAATACGAGAAGTAGTTTCAATTAAGGGCAAAGCAATTAAGGGAAAGTTTCGTTGAAAAAAAAATAGTTTCTCCCGTTTCGTTTTGCAAGAGTCGCGTCGTTTCCTCTTTAAAGCGAGACTCACGACCTGTGTATGAGAGTGTATTTTCTCTCTCTCTCTCTCTCTCTCTCTCTCTCTCTCTCTCTCTCTCTCTCTCTCTCTCTCTCTCTCTCTCTCTCTCTCTCTCTCTCTCTCTCTCTCTCTCTCTCTCTCTCTCTCTCTCTCTCTCTCTCTCTCTCTCTCTCTCTCTCTCTCTCTCTCTCTCTCTCTCTCTCTCTCTCTCTCTCTCTCTCTCTCTCTCTCTCTGAAAAAGTCGTTTACATTTGGGTACGCACATGCCAGACGCTGTGTACGTGTGTGTGTGTGTGTGTGTGTGTGTGTGTGTGTGTGTGTGTGTGTGTGTGTGTGTGTGTGTGTGTGTGTGTGTGTGTGTGTGTGTGTGTGTAGGATAAGAAAAAAAAAGACTAGAATCGATGAACGTGAAATAAAGTAAGAGGAAGAGGAAATGGAGGAAAAGAAGGAGGAGGAGGAGGAGGAGGAGGAGGAGGAGGATAAGCTTAGGTAAAAGAGGAAGAGGAAGAGGAAGAGGAGGTGATGGATGAACCTTCCCTGTCTATTTTCACTACGCCGTGGATGAAGTATTTTCCGCAGTCTGTCCTGAAAATAGTGCGAAGAAAACGGAGGAGGAGGAGGAGGAGACGGCGAAGAAGAAGACGAAGGAGAAGGAGGAGGAGGAAGAGGAGGAGGAAGAGGTGGTGACTTACTGCAGCTGTTACGACGAAAGAGGAAGAAGCAAAAAAATAAAAAATAAATAATGTTGAAACGGAGTGAAAGGAATGGCAGGAAAAAGGGAAAAATATATAATGCTTGACTTTAGTTTTGATGGAGTGGTTTTAAATGCATACAAGTCTCAGGTTGACGAAAGAGAAGAAGAAAAAGGGGAAATGGAGGAGGAGAAGGAGGAGGAGGAGGAGGAAAATGAAGAGAAGAAGAAGGAGGAGGAGGAGGAAGAAGAAGAGGAGGAGGAGGAGAAATAAGCGAGGAAAAAAACGGAAATGAAGAAAGTAGAGAAGGTTGACAAACACGAGGATTAGAAGGAAGAGGAGGAGGAGGAGGAGGAAGAGGAGGAAAATAAAGAAAAGACATATTTGGAAAAGTATAAATGTAATATTCTTTTTTTTTAGTATTCGTTTCCGTTAAAAATACGAAGTGAAAGCAAAAATAGATTGAGGAATAAATAGATTCAAAGAAAACTTATATGTGAAACCTGATAAGCCTTCCTCCTTCCCTCCTTCCCTCCTTCTCTATGTCTCTCTTGACCTCCTTTTCCTTCGCCTTCCCTTTCCTTCCTTTAATCCATCACAAACTACGACTGCTCCTTCCATTTCATTTTCTCGCAACTTTTCTTTTCATTCCTTTTTTTTTGTTTCTATCTCAGTTTCTCTTCTTATTTTCCTTTGATATCCTTTCTCTCTCCCATCTCTTTCTTCCTTCATCTATCTATCAATCATTTATATATCTATCTGTCTATCTCAGTATGTCTCCCTATGTCATCCAATTCCTTTCCATATCTTTCTATCTATTTTACTTTCTCTTCATGTTTTTCTTTTCTTCCCTTTCTTTCCTTCCTCCATATCTACCTCATTTTTTCTCTCTACTTTCTTTCCTTTCCTTCCTTTCTCTCGCTCCCTCACTCTATCTTCCTATCTTCCTTTTCTTTCTACTTTCTTTCCTTATATTCCTTTTCTTCCTCTCCCTCTCTCTGTACCCAATTCTTTCTTCCCTTCCTAATTCCTATTATTTCCATTCTTTCCTTCCTCTCCTTCCGCTCCCTTTCTCTACTTTATTTTGTCTTTATCCCTCTTTCTAATTTCTTATGTTTCCTTTCTCTTCTTCGTCTCCCTTTCTTTGCCTTATTCAGTCTTCCAATTTTCCTTTCCTTTCTACTTTCTTTCCTTCCATTCCTTTCCCTCCTCTCCCTCTCTCTGTATTTCACCCTCTCCTTCCCTTCCTCTGCAAAACACTCACATCTCTCTCATTCTCAAATCTCTCTCATAAATCTTTGAAACACACTAAACACTACCTCTCAAAAGCTACCCTGAATGATGAATGAGTAGCCCAGGGTCGAAGGAAGGCAGGTATGGAGAAAGGGGCCCCCGGTAAGTGCAGGTAAAAGGGAGACCTAATTAAACCTGTCAATACCTGGAGGACGGCCGTTGAGGGTTACCTGGTGTGAAATTGGTTGAGTCTCTGCTTGAAGTTTTAATGAGATGAGGTAACCGTTTTCTTTTGAGGCCCTGATGGATTTTTGAAGGGGGAGAGAGAGAGAGAGAGAGAGAGAGAGAGAGAGAGGGTACTTTGAGGTCTAGTTTTCTTTATTATTTATTTCGTTTAATTAACAACCACTACCACCATCCCGTCCTCCTCCTCCTCCTCCTCCTCCTCCTCCTCCTCCTCCTCCTCTCACCTCAATCCACTTAATTAATCCATAACTCACCTGTGATTATTCTCTCTCCTCTCCTCCTCCTCCTCTTCCTTGTCCTCCTCCTCCTCCTTCTCCTCCTCCTCCTCCTCCTCCTTCCTCTGTCAGTTATTCCCACTCCTTCCCTTTCTCCATTCGCCTCTCATCTCCTCTTCACATATTTCACTCTTTACCTCCTCCTCTTCCTCCTCCTCTTCCTCCTCCTCCTCCTCCTCCTCCTCCTCCACACAAGTAATAATTAATCCCAGGTGTCCCTCTTTCTCTCCCCTCTTCCTCCTTCTTTCTCCTCCCTTCTTCCTCTCCTCCTCTCTTCTCTCCTTCTCTTCCCCTTTCCTTCCTTCCATTTCTCCTTCCCTTCAACCCTTCTGTCAATCTCGTCTCTGCGTCTCTTCCTCTTTATCCGTTTTCTCTTCCTCTTCCTCTTTCGCTTCTTTATCATTTTTTTTTTATCCACATCTTCTTTTTCTTCTTCTCTTTATTGTTTTGTTGTCTTTTCTTTCATCATTGTTTTCTTTCCCACTAATCTATTTTCATTCTTTACTTCCCTTCTTTTTTTTCTTCCCTTATTTTTTGCCCAACTTTCTTCTTTTCTTCCTTTTTTTCGTTTTCTTTCCATTCCTTCTATCTCTTTCTTTTCTCCTTCCCATTTTTCCTAATTATCTTTCACAATTTCTCTACCTTCCTCTCTTACATCGCTTCCTTTCTCTCTTCTTTCGTTCCTTCCTGCATTCATTCTTCCTTCTCTCCCTCCCTTACTCCCTCCCTTCCTACCTGTCTCATTTCTCCTTTCTCTACTCTCCTCTCTTCCTTACCTACTTTCCTCCTTCTCTTCCTCTCTCTGTATCTTTCTCTCTCCCTCTCTTCCCGTCTCTTCATCTCTTATCTTCCCTTCTCTCTCCCTACCATTCTCTCTCCCTTATCTACTTTCCTCCTCCTCTCGCTCTCCCTCTCCCTCTCTCTCCCTCCCTACTTACCTGGCCTTACCTGTTCTAAGTGACTCTAAGTAGCTGGCCAAATATTAGGTAAGAGGGTTGTGTGTGTTTGGTGGGAGAGAGATTGTGTCCACCTGTCCAAATTTACCTCTCTCTCTCTCTCTCTCTCTCTCTCTCTCTCTCTCTCTCTCTCTCTCTCTCTCTCTCTCTCTCTCTCTCTCTCTCTCTCTCTCTCTCTCTCTCTCTCTCTCTCTCTCTCTCTCTCTCTCTCTCTCTCTCTCTCTCTCTCTCTTTCTCTCTCTCTCTGTTTCTCTCTCTCTCTCTCTCTCTCTCTCTCTCTCTCTCTCTCTCTCTCTCTCTCTCTCTCTCTCTCTCTCTCTCTCTCTCTCTCTCTCTCGTTCTCGTTCTCTCTCTCTCTCTCTCTCTCGTTCTCTCTCGCTCTTGCTCTCTACCTGTGTTTCACCTTGATGAATTTACAACAGAGATAATTCAATTGCCTCCTTAACCTCTTTTCCTTCTTCTCCTCCTCCTCCTCCTCCTCTGGTGTGTTCAGATGTAAAAAAAAAAAATAATTGTATAGGTGAGCAAATTTTACCTGTGTTACTAGTGTCTGTTGAAGGTGATGTTTTGGGGGGAAAGTAAATATGAAAATAAATTGAGTTTGCTTATGATTGTTTAACTTTTTAATTTGTATTCTATTTTTACGTCGCTATGTAAACAACCCTTCTCTCTCTCTCTCTCTCTCTCTCTCTCTCTCTCTCTCTCTCTCTCTCTCTCTCTCTCTCTCTCTCTCTCTCTCTCTCTCTCTCTCTCTCTCTCTCTCTCTCTCTCTCTCTCTCTCTCTCTCTCTCTCTCTCTCTCTCTCTCTCTCTCTCTCTCTCTCTCTCTCTCTCTCTTTTATAATTGACTTTTAAAATAATCCGAAAACTATTTACCAAAGTCCGTTAAATTCCATCCGTTGTTTTATCGTCCCGTCATTTCATTCTCGTTTTTATTTATTTTTTTTTTACATTATTTTCCCATTTCCCGTTGAATAATTTGTTTTTCACTTTTCTTTAACCATTTTTTTTCCCTTTTCCATCATTTATTTTCCTCTCTGCACTTCCTGTTTGTCCTTTTTCCTTTTTATCTGATATTTTGTGCTTATCTATAATTTTTTTCTTTAATATTTTCTTTTTTTTTCGTCAGTTTCCTTTTTATACTAAGTAATTTCATTTATTTTCTACTCTACCTTGTCTTTTTTTTCTATAGTATTCTTTCTTTTCCTTCAGTTCCTGTTGTCTATCTATTTTCTATTTTATCAGTTTCTTATAGTTCACGATTTCTTTATGGTAGATTTTCCTTGTAGTGTGTCTTCCGTTTTCTTCAGATAATTCACTTGTCCATTTTCTAATCCTTAACTTTCTTCCTGTTTTCTTTCCCTCACCTTATGCTTCGGTTTCACTCTCTTAATCATCTTCCGTTTTCTTTCTCTTAACCTACCTCCCATTTTCTTTCTCCTAACTCATCTCCCATTTTCTCTTAAGTCGCCTCCGATTTTCTTTCTCTCAACTCACCTCCCGTTTTCTTTCTCCCAACTCACCTCCCGTTTCCTTTCTCCCAACTCACCTCCCATTTTCTCTTAACTCGCCTCCCATTTTCTTTCTCCCAACTCACCTCCCATTTTCTCTTAACTTGCCTCCCATTTTCTTTCTCCCAACTCACCTCCCATTTTCTCTTAACTCGCCTCCCATTTTCTTTCTCCCAACTCACCTCCCATTTTCTCTTAACTCGCCTCCCATTTTCTTTCTCCCAACTCACCTCCCATTTTCTCTTAACTCGCCTCCCATTTTCTGTCTCAACTCACCTTCCGTTTTCTTTCCACAGAACCTGAAGGAGCAGATCATGACCACGAACGTTTGGGTGGACCACGTGAGTACCTGTCCTTCATTAGTCCTCCTTTCCTTACCTTACCTGTTACCTCACCTGTCTGATGGGAGGGGGGACTTAATGAAACACCTGTATGCCTGTCTTCCATGGGTAACTTTTTTCTATCTGTTTTTTTGAAGTTTTCTTTGTTTTTTCTTCTTTGTTTTGTTATATTGTCGGTTTACTTTTTACTTCTCTACTTTTTTTGTACTAATTTCCTTCTTTCTTTTCTTTTTTAATTTTTCCTCTTTTTTTCTTTGTTTTAATTTTCTCCACTAACTATTTTTACATTTTCCTTTGTTTTGTCTTTATTTTTTGTCTATCTATTTTACGTTACTTTTCTTGTAAATATTTTGTCCTATTATTTTATTCTCTCTTATCCGTCGTTACATATTTTACTTTCCTACACCTTTTTATTAATACGTTTTTCTTTTGTTTTCTCTATTTTCATAAGTATGTGTATCTTGCATTTTAAAATTTTCCCTTGTTTTTTTCATTATCTCTCCATCTTTTATCTCTTTCTATCTCTTTATCTCTCTCCTTTGCCTCCCTATTTTCATATATGGTATTTCTCTGTATCTCTTTATTTATCTCTATCTCTCAGTTGCCTCTACATTTATCTAACGTTTCCTATCTCCCTTTCGATTATGTATGCATGTATGTATGTATGTATGTACGTATGAATGCCTGATAATAATTATGTAAGAATGTATATGTTTGTGAATGTATGTATATATGTATGATAATTAACGCTCCTATGTATATTCCGTCATCTCATTACTCATATCACCGGCAACATGGATTAAATGACCCTTTATTATGTGCCTGTGTGTCAGTAATTAAGGTCACTAATTGGCTCCACACCTGGCCTTATTAATCTATTTACCTGGCCGCTGCTGATTGTTAATTCCCTCGAGAGTGTAATTAAAGTAAACAACCGGGTCACGTGACGAAGATTAAGCTCACAATTAACCTGGGTTTGAGCGGGAATTAGGCTCAGTGTTACCTGGATGTTGAAAGGTAAATATTGACGTCACCTGTGGAAAATTAAGAATACTCAGGTGATATATTTTATTTGTTTTATTATTTATTTTATTGTTTTCATATTTTTTTTGTCTTTCTTGATTTCTCTCTCTCTCTCTCTCTCTCTCTCTCTCTCTCTCTCTCTCTCTCTCTCTCTCTCTCTCTCTCTCTCTCTCTCTCTCTCTCTCTCTCTCTCTCTCTCTCTCTCTCTCTCTCTCTCTCTCTCTCTCTCTCTCTCTCTCTCTCTCTCTCTCTCTTTATTTGTTTTCATGTATAGATTTTTTTGTCAATCTGTCTCTCAATCCGTATTTATCTCTATCTCTATCTCTCTATCTCTTTATCTCTCTCATCTGCATTCCCGTTTTCTTTCTTTCAACTCGCTTCCCATTTTTTTTAATAACTCCCTTCCCATTTTCTATTTTTTCAACTCCCTTCCCATTTTCTTCCTCCTAACACATCTCCCATTTTCTTTTTTCTCTCTTTCCCTTTTTCAAGTGTTTCAATATTTATCTAACTTCTTCTCTCCCTTTCTTATGCTCTCTCACTCTCTTCTTCCTTCTTCCATTCCCTCTCTTCCCCTTCTCTTCCTCCTTCCTCTCCGCTTTTTCCTCCTTCTCTCTTTTCCCTTTCCTTTCCTACTCCTCTTCATCCTCCCTCAGACCCTTCTCCAAACTTTTTTCTTCTCTTACTTCTCTCCCTCCTTCCCCTCCGTTTTTCCTCCTCCCTTTTCCCTTCCCTCTCCTATTCCTCTTCATCCTCCCTCAGACCCTTCTCCAAATTTTCTTCTCTCCCTTCTCTTTCTTTTTCTGCTTTCTAACTCCCTTGCTCCTCCTGTCTCCATCTTCCTCCTCCTTCTATATAAATCTTGTCTCTCCCTTCTCGTTCTCCTATTTAGATCCCCTCTCCTCCTCCTCCTCCTCCTCCTCCTCATCCTCCTCATCCTCTTCTTCTTCTTCCTCCTCCTTAGACATTATCCTCGGTTGTGTGGGCACGAAATCCTATTCTTGATCTACGCTATAAAAACTAGATTGACTTGGAGTGTGTGTGTGTGTGTGTGTGTGTGTGTGTGTGTGTGTGTGTGTGTGTGTGTGTGTGTGGCTCTAAGCTCTCTCTCTCACACACACACACACACAGGGGTCCCCAGGTGTTGGGTTCACCGTCGTTTCAGCTACTGGGAACTCGTTGGAACCAGGAACGTTTTACTCCAGAGTTTTATTTGTTTTAGAAAGAAAGAAAACGTGGAAAAGAAACTGGAAGGGAAACAGGAAATAAAACTTGTAGGAGAGGGAGAAGAAACGGGAGAAAAGGGAACACGGGGAGGACAATAGGGAAGAAACTTGTAGGAGAGGGAGAAGAAACGGGAGGAAAGGGAACACGGGGAGGATAATAGGGAAGAAACTTGTAGGAGAGGGAGAAGAAACGGGAGAAAAGGGAACACGGGGAGGATAATAGGGAAGAAACTTGTAGGAGAGGGAGAAGAAACGGGAGAAAAGGGAACACGGGGAGGATAATAGGGAAGAAACTTGTAGGAGAGGGAGAAGAAACGGGAGAAACGAAAACGGGGAGGATAATAGGGAAGAAACTTGTTGGAGAGGAGAAGAAACGGGAGGAAAGGGAACACGGGGAGGATAATAGGGAAGAAACTTGTAGGAGAGGGAGAAGAAACGGGAGAAAAGGGAACACGGGGAGAATAATAGGGAAGAAACTTGTAGGAGAGGGAGAAGAAACGGGAGAAACAGAAAACGGGGATGATAATAGGGAAGAAACTTGTCTTGTCTTTTTAATAACTCACCTCCCATTTTCTTTTTAGTAATTCGTCTCCCACTTTCTTTTTAATAACTCATTTCCCATTTTCTTTTTAATAACTCACTTCCCATTTTTGTAATAACTCACTTCCCACTTTCTTTTGTTCAACTCACTTTTCATTTTCTTTTTAATAACTCACTTCCCACTTTCTTTCGTTCAACTCACTTCCCATTTTCTTTCTTTCAACTCACTTCCCATTTTCTTTTTAGTAACTCCTTTCCTCTTTTTTTTCAATAACTCATCTCCCATTTTCTTTCTTTCAACTCACTTCCCATTTTCTTTTTAGTAACTCCTTTCCCATTTTCTTTCCAATAACTCATCTCCCATTTTCTTTATAGTACGTAACTCACTTCCCATTTTTTTTCTTTCAACTCATCTCCCATTTTCTTTATAGTACGTAACTCCCTTCCCATTTTCTTTCTTTCAACTCACCTCCCATTTTCTTTCTTTCAACTCCCTTCCCATTTTCTTTCTTTCAACTCCCTTCCCATTTTCTTACTTTCAACTCACTTCCCATTTTCTTTCTTTCAACTCACTTCCCATTTTCTTTCTTTCAACTCATTTCCCATTTTCTCTTTAGTGACACCTCCCATTTTCTTTTATATAACTCCCCTTCCTTAGTCTCCCTCTTGGTTAGTCTTGGTCTTGGTCTGAGCATCGGTACACCTGTTGGGAAGGGACGTCATTCGCATCACACCTGTACCATTAACGTCGCCATTAGTCGTGAGTCCTTTTGTTCGTGACTCATAAAAGTGCAATTACGCTAAATGGGCGGGACGAAAATAGCTCCCGCGACTTATTTTTCCGCTCTTTAAAATGATTGATTATTCGTGGGATGATGGAAGAGAGAGAGAGAGAGAGAGAGAGAAAGGAATTGAAAAGATAGAGAGATACGAGTAAGGAAAATTGGAAAAATGGAGGAAAAAAGAGGAGACAAGAAGAGAGAAACTATTAAGAAAAGAGAAGAGGGAAAAGAGAGAAGGGGAAAGGAAATAAAAGTGAGAATAGAGGAAAGAGAGAGGCTAGGGAAGATGAAAGAAGATGGAAGGAGAAACAAACAAATAGATAGACAGACAGACAGACAGACGGACAGACAAACTATTCCCAGCAAAATTTAAACTCCCAATAATTCCTTTTTTCTTATGATGTGAATCTCGTTGAAACTGATTTATTGCAGGTAATTTAAGCAGCTAAATCACACGCACCTCCATTGTTAATTAAGGCTGAAGATGATTAAGTGCCTCAGGTGTAATAAAGGTTCTTAATGACTGGGCTTCGGTAATTAATGAGGAAATTCTTAAGATAATGAGGCACTGAAAGCTATTTGTCTGCACACTTTTCTTTCAACTTTACTTTCATATTTAGCTTTACTTTCAATTTTACTTTCATCTTTCAATTTTACTTACATCTTTACTTTCAACTTTACTTTCATATTTAGCTTTACTTTCAATTTTACTTTCAACTTTCAACTTTAGTTACATCTTTACTCTGAACTTGACTTTCAACTTTGCTTTACTTTCAATTTTACTTTCAACTTTCAAATTTACTTTTAACTTTACTTTCAACTTTACTTTCATATTTGACTTTACTTTCAATTTTACTTTCAACTTTTAATTTTACTTTTAACTTTACTTTCAACTTTATTTTCATATTTAACTTTACTTTCAATTTTACTTTCAACTTTTAATTTTACTTTTAACTTTACTTTCAACTTTACCTTCATATTTGACCTTACTTTCAATTTTACTTTCATCTTTCAATTTTACTTTTAACTTTACTTTCATATTTAACTTTACATTCAATTTTACTTTCAACTTTCAAATTTACTTTTAACTTTACTTTCAACATTACTTTCATATTTAATTTTACTTTCAATTTTACTTTCAACTTTCAAATTTACTTTTAACTTTACTTTCAACTTTACCTTCATATTTGACTTTACTTTCAATTTTACTTTCATCTTTCAATTTTACTTACATCTTTACTTTCAACTTTACTTTCATATTTAACTTTACTTTCAATTTTACATTCATCTTTCAATTTTACTTTCAACTTTACTTTCAACATTACTTTCATATTTAGCTTTACTTTCAATTTTACTTTCAACTTTCAATTTTACTTTTAACTTTACTTTCAATTTTACTTTCAACTTTACTTTCAGTTTTACTTTTAACTTTACCTCCAACTTTAATTTCACCTTTACTTGAACTTTCAACTTTACTTTCACCTCTCAACTTTACTTACATCTTTACTCTGAACTTGACTTTCAACTTTGCTTTACTTTCAACTTTACTTTCTCTTCTTTATACTTTGTCAATTTGTATTTTTTGGGGGGAGGTTATTTTCTCATATTTTTTATTCACTTTTAATAAACTCTTAGGGCAAAAAGAAGATATATTTAAAAACAGATTATTTTTTTCACATTTCTCCTTATGAATTAAAATAGGTTCGGTTTTTTATTGTTTGTCTGTTAATTTTCCCCTCAAGAAAATCTACGGACATAAAAAGATGCATTCAAATATACTCATTTTATTTTATTTTTTCATCTATTGTCTTCTCCTTTTATTATTATTCAAGTTTTATATAGTTTAATTTTCCATACAAACAATTTCCAGTTTTTTTTCATCTATTTTCCCCTCATGAATATCTACGGACAAAAAAAATACATTCAAATATAAACTCAATTTTTTTTTTCATTTATTTTCATAGTTCATCCCTTTCTGCCTGACATGAAAGGGTTGCTCTGCTTGCCAGGTCGAGGGGAGACTAATGATTATTGGACAGCCACAGACAGACAGACAGGCAGAGAGAGAGAGAGAGAGAGAGAGAGAGAGATTAGGCGAGAGGAGAAGGAAATAGATAAAGAGGAGAAGAGGGAAAATGAAAAGAGGAAAGAGTAGGTAAGAAAAGGAAAGGAAAAGAAAAGAAAAGAAAAGAAAGGAAAGGACATAAAATAAAAAGATATATAAATGACAAGGAATAAGAACATAAGAACATAAGAACGCAGGAGTCTGCAAGAGGCCGGTAGGCCTGTACGAGGCAGCTCCTTTGACCCTAAGCTCCCGTGTATCTAACCCCACCTAATATCGCTGTCCATGAATTTATCTAGTCTATTTTTGAATGTGACAATTGTATTGGCACTCACCACATGACTGCTAAGCCTATTCCACTCATCCACCACCCTGTTAGTAAACCAATTTTTGCCTATGTCCCTGTTGAATCTGAATTTATCCAGTTTAAACCCGTTACTTCGTGTCCTACCCGGTTCTCTTACCAACAAAACCTTATGAATGTCTCCCTTATTAAAGCCCTTCATCCATTTATAAACCTCGATCATGTCTCCACGCACCCTTCGCCTTTCTAGAGAATGCAAGTTTAACTGTTTGAGTCTTTCCTCGTATGGCAAGTTTCTCAACCCCTGAATCATCTTAGTCATCCTCCTCTGCACCGATTCTAACATTTTGATATCCATTATATAATAGGGTGACCAGAACTGAACCGCATAGTCAAGATGAGGTCTAACTAATGCTAAATATAGTTTGAGGAAGACTTCGGGGCTTCTGTTGCTTACGCTCCTTGAAATAAATCCCAGTACCCTATTAGCTCGATTTCTAGCTTGAATGCATTGTGCCCTTGGACGGAGATCAGAGCTCACTAAGACCCTAAATCCCTCCAGACCTACTTATGAGAGTGTCATTTAAGCAATAGTTATGTGAGGGGTTGTTCCTACCTACACTCAGAATACTGCACTTCCCTACATTGAACTCCTGCCATTTATCCGCCCAGTCATATAATCTGTTGAGTTCACCTTGGAGAATACTAGCGTCCTGATCCGACTCAATTACTCTACCGATCTTGGTATCATCTACAAATTTACTAACATCACTACTAATTCCTGTGTCTAAGTCATTGATATAAATAATAAACAAAAGTGGACCTAATACCGAACCTTGTGGGACCCCACTCGTAACACATCCCCAGTCAGATCTTTTACCATTGATTTGCACTCTTTGCTTCCTATTGCTAAGCCACGCCTTGACCCAGTTCAAAACTTTACCCTCTACTCCGTGAGCCTGTAATTTAAGCAACAGTCGTTGGTGAGGATATAATAGGTGAGGAGGAATAAGAGAGAGAGAGAGAGAGAGAGGGGAATTATTGATGAGTTAGAGAAAAATATAATGAAGTAGAGAGTTTAGAAAAGATGAAAGAGTAGAGAGAAAGAGAGGAGAGGAAAAGAGAAAAAGAATGGAGAGAGAAAGACAGAAGACTATGATGGAAAGAGAAGATAGATAGATAAATAGATAGATTTAGAAAGAGAGAAAGAGAGAGAGATTTACTAACTAAGAATATTAAGATTGATGTTGGGATAAAACACGTAAAAGTGATTTGTAGAAACTGTCTGATATTATTGAACCCGATCTCAAGGGAAGAGGAAGGGAAGGGAAGGGCAAAGAAGGGAAGGGAGCCAAAGGGAAGGGAAGGAAAAAGAAGGAAACGGAAATGAAATGAAAGGAAAGGAAAGGAAAGGCAGAGAAGGAAAGGTAAGCAAAGGGAATGGAAAGAAGGGAAAGAAAAGAGAAAGGAAGGGAAGAGAAGAGCGGGGAAGGGAAAGGAAGGGAAGGGAAGAGCAGGGAATGAAAAGGAAGGGAAGTAAAGGGATTGGAAAGAAAGGAAAGAGAAGAGAAAGGAAGGGAAGGGAAGAAAAGGGAAGGGAAGAGAAGAACAGGGAAAGAAAGGGAAGGGAAGGGAAAGAAAGGGAAGAGAAGGGAATGGAAAGGAAGGAAACGGAGCGGAAAGAAAGGGAAGGCCAAGGAAGTGAAGGGAAGGGAACTGAAGGGAAGAGAAGAAAATGAATGGGAAGGGAAAGGAAAGGAAAGAAAGAGAAGGGAAGAGAAAGAAAGGGAACGGAGTGCAAAGAAAAGGAAACGGCGGGAAAGGAAAGGGAAGGGAAGCAAAGGGAAGGTAAGGGAATGAAAGGAACGAGAAGGAAAAAGAAGGAAATGAAACGGCAAGAAAAGGAAAAGAAAAAAGAAGGAAACGGGTACCAAAATTTAGTAATGAAAAAAAATGGAGGTAGAAAATGATGTATCGTTCACATTTTCATTCATATCCATTACTCCTTCCCTCTCGTCGATTACCTGTCCTTACCTGCCCGTCTTTACCTTGCCGTGCTTTAATTAGGCGATGCTTCAGGTAATTTCCTCCACTAATTGAGTTGTCATGAGCCGCCTTTCAGAGTTCAGTATTTTTTTTTCTTTTTTTTTTCGTTTTTGTATAGGTTTTGGCAGCAGGAACACGATTTGAAAAGATGTTGGTGATTTTTATTTTTATTTTCTCTCTCTCTCTCTCTCTCTCTCTCTCTCTCTCTCTCTCTCTCTCTCTCTCTCTCTCTCTCTCTCTCTCTCTCTCTCTCTCTCTCTCTCTCTCTCTCTCTCTCTCTCTCTCTCTCTCTCTCTCTCTCTCTAAATTGTCGAGTAAGGAGTTTATGTTCTTCCTAAAAATTCCGATAAACGAAACTTTTTAATTATTCTCTCTCTCTCTCTCTCTCTCTCTCTCTCTCTCTCTCTCTCTATCTCTCTCTCTCTCTCTCTCTCTCTCTCTCTCTCTCTCTCTCTCTCTCTCTCTCTCTCTCTCTCTCTCTCTTATTCTTTCATTATTTCATTTATTTTTTCTCTCTTTCTCTATATTATTATTTTCTTTCTTTTTTTGTTGTTTTGGGAATTCATGACTCGTGAACCGTTTAAATTGGAGGGGAAGAGAGAGAGAGTTCAGCTATTCAGTCTCCTTGGTTCTCTTAGGATTTAGATAAGGAGAGAGAGAGAGATAGGAAAAGAAAGGAAAAAGGAGGCAATGTCATTTTTTCCTTACTTTCCTTTCTTTCCTTTCTTCATTTTTTTCTTTTTTCTTTTTCTTTTTTTCTTTTTCTTTCCCCTTCTCACCCTTTTTCTCTTCTTTTATTCCCTTACATCATTTTTATTCTTCTAATTCTTTTATTTTCTCTCTCTCTCTCTCTCTCTCTCTCTCTCTCTCTCTCTCTCTCTCTCTCTCACCCAAAGCTCATTTCCGTCTCTCCTTACAACAACTGCCCTCATTACCTCCTCCTCCTCCTCCTCCTCCTCCTCTTCCTCTTCCTCTTCCTCCTCCTCTACCTCCTCCTCCTCCTTCTCAACCACTTAAACATTCCCTCTCTTTTCTCTTTCCCTATCTATCTATCTATCTATCTATCTCCCTCCCTCTCTCTCCCTTCATCTCTCCCCCTCTCTCTTTCTTCCTCTTACATGACCTATTTATCTATTTATCTATCTTTATCTATCGCTCACTAACTGTCACCACCACCACCACCACCACCACCATCAGCGTCTCCCTTCCTCCCCCTCCCTCCATCTTTCTCTCCATCCCTCCCTCCCTTCACTCACTCCCTCTATCTCTCTCCCCCCTACAGGAATGGTGTGATCATAAGTTTCAGTGGGATCCTGACGAATACGGGGGCGTTAAGGAGCTCTACGTGCCCTCAGAAATTATATGGCTGCCTGATATTGTCCTTTATAACAAGTAAGTAGATCTGTAAGTAAGTATGTAAGTAGATCTAAGTAAGTAAGTAAGTAGATCTCTCTGTATTATTTTGTGTTATTTCATTCTCTCCCATTTCTTTTCTTTTCTCCTCTCCTCCTCTTCATCTGTAAGTAAGTATGTAAGTAGATATAAGTAAGTAGGTCTCTGCATTATTTTTTTCTGTATTATTTCATTCTCCCATTTCTTTTCTTTTCTCCTCTCCTCCTTTTCATCTGTAAGTAAGTATGTAAGTAGTTCTAAGTAAGTAAGTAGGTCTCTGCATTATTTTTTTCTGTGTTATTTCATTATCTCCCATTTCTTTTCTTTTCTCCTCTCCTCCTTTTCATCTGTAAGTAAGTATGTAAGTAGATATAATTAAGTAAGTAGGTCTCTCCGTATTATTTTCTGTGTTATTTCATTCCCTCCCATTTCTTTTGTTTTCTCTTCCTCTCCTCCTCTTCATTCTCGTTCCCTGCTTCACCTCTCCTTTTTCTTCTGTTTCTTTTTTTACTTCTCTGCTTCTTCCCTTCCTCGGTAAGTTTTTTTTCTGTCTTCTTTTAATCGTTTTCATCTTCATTCTCTCTTATTTCTTTTCTTCTATCTCCCATTGCTCTCTTCATTCTCGTTCCCTGCTTCACCTCTCCTTTTTCTTGTTTCTTTTTTTACTTCTCTGCTTCTTCCCTTCCTCGGTAAGTTTTTTTTCTGTCTTCTTTTAATCGTTTTCATCTTCATTCTCTTATTTCTTTTCTTCTCTCTCCTCTCCTCCTCTTCATTCGCGTTCTCTGCTTCACTTTTTCTTATTCTTCTGTTTCTTTTTTTACTTCTCTACTTCCTTCCTTCTTCAGTAAGTTTTTTCTCTCCCCTTTTATTCGTTTTCATCTTCATTCTCTCTTATTTCTTTTCTTCTATCTCCCATTGCTCTCTTCATTCTCGTTCCCTGCTTCACCTCTCCTTATTCTTCTGTTTCTTTTTTTTTTACTTCTCTGTTTCCTTCCTTCATCAGTAAGTTTTTTTCGCTCTTCTTTTAATCGTTTCCATCTTCATTCTCTTATTTCTTTTCTTCTCTCTCCCCTTCCCCTTCTTCATTCTCGTTCTCTGCTTCACTTCTTCTTTTTCTCCTGTTTCTTGTTTTATTTCTCTACTTCCTTCCTTCCTCAGTAAGTTTTTTCTCTTCTTTTAATCGTTTTCATCTTCATTCTCTTATTTCTTTTCTTCTATCTCTCTCCTCTCCTCTTCGTTCTCGTTCTCTGCTTCCCTTTCTCCTATCTCTATCTTTTTTTCTACTTCCTTCCTTCCTCCTTTCCTTCGTTCCTCCTCCTCCTTCTCCTCCTCCTCTCTCCTTGCTTTCATTTCAATCGTTCTGTCTATTAATATCAGTTTTTTTTTCTTTCGGTAATGTCTTTGTTTTATTAGTGGTTAGTGGTAGTGTGATAGTACTTAGTTAGAGGTTAGTGAAAATATGAAATGATGTGATAAGGTTTTTCTCCTGGTTAAGTTAGGTTAGATTAGGTTAGCTTAAGTTAGGTTAGGTTAGGTTACCTTAAGTTAGGTTAGGTTAGGTTAGGTTAGGCTAGGTTAGGTTGGGTTAGGTTAAGTTAGGTTAGGTTAGGTTAAGTTAGGTTAGGTTAGGTTAAGTTAGGTTGCTCTCTCTTTTATTCTTTCTTTTTCTTTCCAAACTGTTGCACATGGCATTTAGAATTTACCCATTGTGTGTGTGTGTGTGTGTGTGTGTGTGTGTGTGTGTGTGTGTGTGTGTGTGTGTGTGTGTGTGAGTGTGTTGGGATGATTGATGACCCTAGGAATGGGGTCTCGTCTTGGGAATGGTTCCTGTGAGGGTTGGAATCTCTACAATAGGAATAATGGGAATGAGAGAGAGAGAGAGAGAATGAACGAATAATACAAAAGTGAGAAAGAAAAAAGAATAAAAATAAGGAAAAAAGAGAGGAAGAGAGAAAATTATGAGAGAGAGAAAGAATGTAAAAAGAAAAAAGAATAAAAAGAAGGAAAACAAAAAAAAATCAGAGAGAGAGAGAGAGAGAGAGAGAGAGAGAGAGAGAACAAAAAAATAGATAGGATGAAATAAATGGGGCCGCAATAGATGAAATAAATGGACGAAATAGACAAAATTAATGACGCAATCTTTTTTTTGTTACAGAGAGAGAGAGAGAGAGAGACTGTTCACGCTATATATTCGAAAAAGTCACCCCCATAAAAACTCTCAAAACATTACCTAGAAAACGAGAATCCCCTAAAAAATAAGGTGAAAGAAAACGACGTAAAAGAGAAAATGGGAAAAAATATCCTGCTCGACACGTGTCCAATACAGGTCAAAAACAGGTTCGAATACCTTTTACGATCCTTTTAAACGTGTCTGGAATTCCTTTAAACAGTTCAAATTCCTTCCAAAATTAGCTTAGTGTCCACTGTCAGCCTGTTGAACTTTTTTTTTTTTTTTTTTACCTCCGTTTTCTCTCCTCTTTATCTCTTCTTTATCATTGTTTTCTCTCCTCCTTTCCTCCGTACTCTTTACCTCCTTGCTTCTCCTCTTTATGCTATTTCAAACCTTCTTTTCTCCTCTTTCCTCTTCCTCTTTCTCTTCCTCTTCTTCCTCTTTCTCATCCTCTTCCGTTCCTCCTCTTCTTTATCTACGTTTCCTCCATCGCTTCACCTCTTCTCTCTTCTTTTCTTTCTCTTTCTCTTCTTTTCCTTGTTCTTTATCGCTTTCTCTGTTTCTTCATCACTTTCCTCTCTTTGTCTTCATTTAAGCCTGTACTTCTCTTTTTTTTTCTTTTTCCCTTCGTTTCCTCTCCTCTTTGTCTCCTCTTTATCATTGTTTTCTCTCCTCCTTTTCTCTCTGCTGTTTCCTCCATCTACCTCTTGCTTCTCTTCTTTTTGCTCTTTCAATCCTCTTTTTTTCTGTGTGAGGAAGAGAAAGGGGGGAGAGAGAGAGGAAGAGAAAGGAGGAGGAGGAGGAGGAAGAGGAAGAGAAATGAGTTTGTTTCGCAAATAAAACAAGAACAATAAATAGAAGCGAAGGTTAAACGTAGGTGTGTGTGTATGTATGTGTGTGTGTGTGTGTGCGTATGTGAATGTGTACCTTTGCCATGCGTACATCACAACCTCACACACATACACACACACACACACACACACACACACACACACACACACACAAATACCAAAGAGAGGAAGAGAAGGCGAACACAGAAACACAAGAAGAAGAAGAAGATGAGCAAGAAAACGAATAGCAGGGAGAGAAACGAAGAAGAAGAAGAGAAGGAGGAGGAGGAGAAGGAGGAAAAGGAAGAGGAAGAAGAAGAGGAACCACGGCCCATTCCCTTTACTACTGGTCCTATATCCAAGCCTACAGGACCATTTAGAGGGCAGAGTGAGAGTCCCGCCGAGGTCATAGATTAGCATAGTGCCCCCTACATGCTACTTTCCCGTCCCCCTGAGCTCCCTACGTTACTGTTGATGGAGAAGATCGAGTGTTTCGTTCCCTGTAAGACGTCCATGGCTGCTTAGTGACTTATTAAAGGGGAGATATGGTAATGAGGAAGGTAGATAGGTGTGAGGGGAGGAAGGGGGGAAAGGGGAAAGGGGGAGTAGATGTGATGGATATGGTAGTAGTAGAAGTAGTAGTAGTAGTAGTAGTAATAGTAGTAGTAGTGTGACGAATAACTTCTATGTATAAGTTAAGAAAGAAAATAAAAGAGAAGAAAAGAAAGAGAAAGAAAAAAAAGGAAGAAGAAAGGAAAGAGTTGTAGTAGTAGTAGTAGTAGTAGTAGTAGTAGTAGTAGTAGTAGTAGTGACACCAGTCGTAGCTGTCGCAATAAAAAGTAGTATTAAAAGTAGCAGTAATAGGTTTTATGGTTACTAATGCTACTACTACTACTACTGTTACTACTACCGCTACTACTACTTCTACTACTATAAAATGATATACTACGATTACAGAAAAGAACAGAAACACATAACAAACATTGAGGGAAGAAGAAGGAAAACAGAAAAAGAACAAAAAAAAATACAAAAAAAAACGATTACGAAAAAAAGCAAAAATCTGAAAAAGAAAACAGGAAAGACGAAAGAAGAAAACGAGAAGACAATACTAAGAAAGACAAAGATAGGAAGACAAAAAACAAGAAAAAAAATAAAGGAGAGAAGAAGGAAAGGAAAAGAACAGAGAATAAAAAGACAAAAAACAACAACGGCGAAAGAAAATAAAACAAGAAACACATAACCCCAAAACAAAAGGAGAATCGAAGAAAACAACAACAACAACAACAACAAAACAACAACAACAAAACAAGAACAACAAAACAACAACCCCATTACTTTCCCCATCACCATCTTAAGTGCAAATCGTCCTATCTCCTCCTATTGTGATTGCTCAGCCCATTACCCACCGAGGAAGGGGAGTGAGGGGAGGGAAGGGGTGATTAAGAGAGAGTGGAAGGGGAGGGGAAGGAGAGAAGGGGAGAACGTGAAAGGAAGGAGGAGGGGAAGGGCGGGAATGGCTCTAAGGGGAGGTAATGGAAGGGGGAGTGGAAAGGGGAGGGAAAGAAAGGGATGAGGGGAAAGGGGAGGAAGGGGTGACTAAAGAAAGGTGAAAGGGAAGGTGTGAAAGGGGATGAGGGAAGGGGGGAAGAGGAAGGAAGGAGGCTGAGAAAGAGGAAGAGGAGAGGAGAGGAGGTGAAAAAACGGAAGGAAGGGAAAGGGAGGATGAGGAGAAAATAGTTAAAGGGGAAGGGGTTGAAAGGGGGAAGGTGTGAAAAAGGGAGGGAAGGGGAGGAAGGAGGCTAAGGAAAGGGAAGGGGAGGAGAGGAGGTGAAAAACGGAAGGAAGGGGAAGGAAGGATGAGAAAAGGGTTAAAGGGGAAGGGGTGAAAAGGGGAATGAGGGGAAGGAAGGGAAGGGGAGGCTAAGGAAGGGAAAGGGGGGAAGAGAGAAGGTGAAAGACGGAAGGAAAGGGTATGGAGGATGAGGAGAAAATGGTTAAAGGGGAAGGGGTGAAAGGGGAATGAGGGGAAGGGGAGGGAAGGGAAGGGGAGAAAGGGGAAGGGGGGAGGAGAGGAGGTGAGAAACGGATGGGAGGGGAAGGGAGGATGAGGAGAAAATGGTTAAAGGGGAGGGGGGTGAAAGGGGAATGAGGGGAAGGGGAGGGAAGGGAAGGGGAAGGGAGAAGGAGGTGAGAAACGGATGGGAGGAAGGGAAGGAGAAATAAAGAAGGGAGTAGAACGGATAGCTAAGGAATGGTAAAGGGAATAGGAATAGGAATAGAGAGTGGGAATGGATGAAATGAATATGAATGGTAAAAAAAAAAATAGGAATGGGAAGGGAGGGGGTGGGAGGGAGAGCTAAGGAAATGGGGTGAAGGGGAGAAAGGGGAGTGATAGGGGCGTCTCCTTATCTCTCTCCCCTTGATAAATGGATTCTTACGTCTCATTAATCTACCCGCGATGAGAGTGGCTGCTCCTGGGAATGGGAATGGGAATAGGAACAAAGGAATGGGAATAGAGAGTGGGAACGGGAACGGGAATGGGAACAAAGGAATGGGAATAGAGAGTGGGAACGGGAACGGGAATAGGAACAAAGGAATAGGAATAGAGTGGGAACGGGAACGGGAATAGGAACAAAGGAATAGGAATAGAGTGGGAACGGGAACGGGAATAGGAACAAAGGAATGGGAATAGAGTGGGAACGGGAACGGGAATAGGAACAAAGGAATATGAATGGAGTGGGAACGGGAACGGGAATAGGAACAAAGGAATAGGAATAGAGTGGGAACGGGAACGGGAATAGGAACAAAGGAATGGGAATGGAGTGGGAACGGGAACGGGAATAGGAACAAAGGAATGGGAATAGAGAGTGGGAACGGGAACAGGAATAGGAACAAAGGAATGGGAATAGAGTGGGAACGGGAACAGGAATAGGAACAAAGGAATGGGAATAGAGAGTGGGAACGGGAACAGGAATAGGAACAAAGGAATGGGAATAGAGTGGGAACGGGAACGGGAATAGGAACAAAGGAATGGGAATAGAGTGGGAACGGGAACGGGAATAGGAACAAAGGAATGGGAATAGAGTGGGAACGGGAACGGGAATAGGAACAAAGGAATAGGAATAGAGAGTGGGAACGGGAACGGGAATAGGAACAAAGGAATGGGAATGGAGTGGGAACGGGAACGGGAATAGGAACAAAGGAATAGGAATGGAGTGGGAACGGGAACGGGAATAGGAACAAAGGAATAGGAATGGAGTGGGAACGGGAACGGGAATAGGAACAAAGGAATAGGAATAGAGAGTGGGAACGGGAACGAGAATAGGAACAAAGGAATGGGAATAGAGTGGGAACGGGAACAGGAATAGGAACAAAGGAATGGGAATGGAGTGGGAACGGGAACGGGAATAGGAACAAAGGAATAGGAATGGAGTGGGAACGGGAACGGGAATAGGAACAAAGGAATGGGAATAGAGAGTGGGAACGGGAACAGGAATAGGAACAAAGGAATGGGAATAGAGTGGGAACGGGAACGGGAATAGGAACAAAGGAATAGGAATAGAGTGGGAACGGGAACGGGAATAGGAACAAAGGAATGGGAATAGAGTGGGAACGGGAACGGGAATAGGAACAAAGGAATAGGAATAGAGTGGGAACGGGAACAGGAATAGGAAGAAAGGAATAGGAATAGAGTGGGAAGGGAAAGAAAGGAAAAGGAATGGTAAAAAAGAATAGGAATGGGAAGTAAGTTTTAGGAATGGGTGAAAAGATATAGGATTGGGAGGAAAGGAATGGGAATGGATGGGAAGAAAGGAATGGGAATAGGAATAGGAGTGCGAAGAAAGGAATGGAATGGGAAGAAAGAGGCAGGAATAGGAAGGAAAGGAATATAAGGAAGAGGAGGAATATTGAAGAAAACGAAGACTGTAATTAATGAGAAAAAAATGGAAAGGAAAGAAGAAAAATATAGAAGAAAAAGAAAAATAAGAAAAAATAAGAAGAAAAGAAAGAAAATATTAACACCAATACAGAGAGAGAAACACGAAAAAAATGCGAGTAGATGCAATTAGTACACACACACACACACACACACACACACACACACACACACACACACACAGACACGGTTCTCAATGGATGAACGACAAGCGACTTAGTGTTTTATTTTTTATTTTATTTTTTTTTTGCTATCATTTTCCTCCTCGGCCGCTTCCTTCACCCCGCTGCACAAACTTCACCCAAAGACAAGTTTCAAGTTTCAAGTTTCCCCTCAGAATATCCTCCCGAACTTGAGAACTTACAAATGTCTCCACTGGTCCCCCTCTCTCTCTCTCTCTCTCTCTCTCTCTCTCTCTCTCTCTCTCTCTCTCTCTCTCTCTCTCTCTCTCTCTCTCTCTCTCTCTCTCTCTCTCTCTCTCTCTCTCTCTCTCTCTCTCTCTCTCTCTCTCTCTTCTCCCTCCCGTTTCCTTCTTTCCTCTCCTTCCCTTCCCCTCCTTTTCCCCTTCACCTGTCTCTCTTCATATCTTCTCTCCCTCCCTTCCCATCCTCTTTCTCTCTCTCCTCCTCTTTCTTTCGTTTCCCATTCTCTCTTTCTCCCTCCCTCTCTCCCTCTCCTTTTTCCCTCTCTTCCTCCCACTCTCTTTCCCTCTCTAATTTCTTCCTCTTCCTCTCTTCCTCTATCCAGTTTATTCATTATCTTTTCCCCTTCTTCCTCTTCTCCTTTCCTTTCCTTCATTCTTCCTTTCCTTCCTCCCCCCTGTCCTTCCTTCCTCCCCCATTTCCTTCCTTCTTATCTCTCCTCCCTCATTCTAGTTTATTAATACGTCTATCTGTTTTTTTTTGCCTATCTCTCTGTTTCGTCTCCTCTCCCTTCTCACCTCCTCCCTTTCTCCCTTTTCTCTTTTATCTCCCTCCAGTTTATCTTTTATCTCTTATCTGTGTCTCCATTTGTCTATAAGTCTGTCCCTTCCATTTCTCCTCCCTAATATTTTTTACGCTTTATTTTTTTTCTTCTTCTCTGTCTCTCTCTCTATCTCTCTATATATCTCTCACAAACTTTCTGACAGTGTAATCTATTGCCGCTTTTTGAGTGTGGAAGGAGGAGGAGGAGGAGAAGGAGGAGGAGGAAGAAGAAGAGGAGAAAGAGAATAAAGAAAAGAAGAAAAGTAGGAATAAAGAATAATAAATTGAAAAGAAAATAATGATAGTACTAGTAGTAGTAGTAGTAGTAGTAGTAGTAGTAGTAGTAGTAGTAGTAGTAGATTAAGAAGATCACCCCTTAAACAAACAAAAACTTAACATTCACTCAATATTATCTTCATGTTTGTGTAGAGAACTTATTACTACGGAGAATAACAAACACACGAGAGTTATGTTTGTGTGTGTGTGTGTGTGTGTGTGTGTGTGTGTGTAGCGTATAAGTTTTGATTAGTCTTCCTCTTAAAGCAGGAGAATGTAGATGACTGTATTAGGGTCATGGAAGAGGAGGAGAAGGAGGAGGAGGAAGGTATATGAGCAGAGATTCATATAGTTAACCATTCTATTATATATTTCTCTGTTTTTTTTTTTCCTTTATGATTCTGATGTTACCTGTTACTTGTGGTCACTTTTTTTCCTTTTACTATCTCGCTCTCTGTCTGTCTATTCCTTCCATTTATCCTCCCTAATATTTTCTACGCTTCCTTTTCTCTCTCTCTGTATCTCTGTTTTTCTCTTTATATCTCACAAACTATCTAAAATGTTTTGCTCTTTTTTGCATCGTATATTGTTTCTTGTATGCTTCGCCCTTTTCGTTTTCTTTCTTTTATCATTCTCTACCTCATTTTTTTCCGCTATTTGCTTTATTCTTTTCCTCTTCCTTGCTCTCTCTCTCTCTCTCTCTCTCTCTCTCTCTCTCTCTCTCTCTCTCTCTCTCTCTCTCTCTCTCTCTCTCTCTCTCTCTCTCTCTCTCTCTCTCTCTCTCTCTCTCTCTCTCTCTCTCTCTCTCTCTCTCTCTCTCTCTCTCTCTCTCTCTCTCTCTCTCTCTCTCTCTCTCTCTCTCTCTCCGTTCTCTTCTCCACTTCTTCGCCCTCTGCATTAGTTTTCCTTCCTTCCCTCCTTTCCTTTTTCTCCTTTCCTTCCTTTCCTTTCTCTCCTAGTTCGGTCATATTTTGCTTTTTTTTATATCTCTCTTTGTCTTTTTATTTATCTATCTGTTTATCCCTTCCATTCTTATTCCCAATTTCGCTTCCTCTCTCCCTCCTTTCCTCCCCCCTTTCTCCCTTTTCTCTTTTATCTCCAAACAGTTTATCTTCCATCTCTTATCTGTGTCTCCATTTGTCTATAAGTCTATCTCTTCTATTTCTCCTCTCTAATATTTTCTCTATCAGTTATTTTATGTTTTCTTCAATTCCATACCTTTCTACCTCTTTCCTTTTACTCTCTTTCTCTTAGTCTCATCACCCTCTTCTTCCTCCATCTCTCTATCAGTTAGTATATGTTTTCCTCCCATTCTCTTTTAGTTCCATTTTCTTTCTCTCTTCCCTTCTCCATTCCTTCCTCCCCTTCCTTCTGTATCACCCTCTTCCACTCCCTACTCCTTTCCCCCTCACCCACTTCCCTCTTCCACCCCTGATACAGCATTCCCCATCTACCCTTCGCTTTTCCCTCTTTCCCCTTATTTTACTCTCTTTTTTTACGCTCTCTATCAGTTATTTATTCTGTTTTCTCTTCCATGTTCATTTAGTTCTCTTGTTTCCTTCTCCTCTTCCTCTCAGTCTATTTATAATTCACGTTTTTCTTCCTACCATTCTCCTTTGGTTCTTTTGTATTCTTTTCCCTCTTTTCTTGTCTTCGTTCCATCCTTCTCTTCCTCCCACTCACTATCAGTTAGTTTTCGTTTTCTTCTCTACCTTTTTCCTTTTGTTCTTTTGTTTTCCTTTCTCCCTCTCTCTGTCTCTTCGTTCTAGTTATTTTCCTTAACCCCCTTTCCCTGTCTTAGTTTCATCATCCTCCTCTTCATCCCACCCTCTATCTATAATTTCCGTTTTCCTCCCTTTCATTCTCATTTAGTTCTCTCCTTTTCCCTTTCCCTTTATCCCTCTTCCTGTTTCTTCATTCTAGTTATTTCCCTTTCTCCGTTTCCCTGTCTCTTCGTTCCATCCTCCTCTTCCTCCCACTATCTATAATTTCCGTTTTCCTCCCTCCCATTCTCCTGTTGTTCTCTCCTGTCTCCATTTCCCTGTCTCCTCGTCCAGTCACCTTCCTCTTCCTTCCCGCAGCGCTGACGGCGAGTACATCATCACCACCATGACGAAGGCTGTCCTCAACTTCAACGGCCTCGTCAGATGGTCGCCTCCTGCTATCTTCAAGTCCTCGTGTGTCATCGACGTTCGCTACTTTCCCTTCGACCAGCAGGACTGTTTCATGAAGTTCGGCTCCTGGTCTTACGACGGGCACCAGGTAAGGCTAATGAGACAGGTATATGTGACTGGGGAGGTAGAATAGGTGAGGTAAGGAGTTGGGTAAGGTTATTAGATGGGTAGGTAAGGTTAAACAAGGCAATGAGAAAATGTAGGGTATAAAAGAGAAATAGCAAGGTGAGATGTATTAAGACAGGGACAGGTGGGTAAGGTAAGGTAAGGTAAGGAAGACACAAAGCACGGTCTCACCTATATATATATAATTAACAAAGGAGAGAGAAAAGGTAAGATACAGATAGCAAGGTAAGATGTAAGGTAAGGTAAGGTAAGGTAAGGTAAGGTTAGGTAAGGTAAGGCAGACAGGTTAGATAAAGTATGCTCGGTAAGGTAACCAAGCCACAAACCACAGATACAGATAGCAAGGCAAGATGTAAGGTAAGGTAAGGTAAGGTAAGGTAAGGCAAGGCAGAAAGGTATGATAAAGTATGCTCGGTAAGGTAACCAAGCCACAAACCACCTAATTAACCTTCTCTCACCTGCAGATCGACCTCAAACACCTGGACCAGCACGAGGGCACAAACGAGGTACAGGTGGGCATCGACCTGGTGGAGTACTACCCTTCGGTCGAGTGGGACATCATGGGAGTGCCGGCGCAGAGGAACGAAAAGTCTTACCCATGCTGCGTCGAGCCCTATATAGGTGAGGTGATGGGAAGGGTAGTGAAGGGAAGGGAAGGGAAGGGTAGGGTAGGGAAAGGAGGGGAAGGGAAGGGAAGGGAAGGGTAGTGAAGGGAAGGGAAGGGAAAGGTAGTGAAGGGAAGGGAAGGGTAGGGAAGGGAATGGAAGGGTTGGGAATGGAAGGGTAGGGAAGGGAAGGGAAGGGAAGGGAAGGGAAGGGAAGGGAAGGGAAGAGTAGGTAAGGGAAGGGTAAGGAAGGGAAAGGTAATGAAGGGAAGGGTAGGGAAGGGAAGGGAGGGGAAGGGTAGGGAAGGGAAGGGAGGGGAAGGGAAGGAAGGGTAGGGAAGGATAAAAATGCTGTGAAAAAATAAATTATATAAAGAGAAAGGAGAGAAAGAAAGTGAAGAGAAAGAAGAGTTACAAGGGGAAAAAGAGACGGGTTCCTGCTCTTGCTGTATAGGTGACCCGTTGGAGAGCCAGGCCTTCACATCGGCACAACCTGTAAGAATAAAGACAAAAACAGCAGTATCCATTAAAAAACTTCCTATTCCCTATTTCTCGCACACCACATCTTTTCCAGAAAACTCCTCATGGCTTCTATAATTCTTTCATTTGCCTCACCACTCAGCCCCAGCAGCAGCAGCATCCATTCCCTCTCCGTTCTTGCAATCCTCCCATCCACATCCCAGTCCTTTCCCTCCGGTACCTCCCACACACCAGTATCACATGCGCGACAGTTTCACCCACACCCCTGTCACACATCTGGCTTGCTTTGCTGCGGGACTCGACCACCTGTAACTTCTTGCATTCACATTCATACACTGCGCTCGAGCTTGGAAGAAGATGGGTAAATGGGTTGGAAAGGGGAAAGGGGAGAAGGAAGACGGGGAGGAAGGGGAGAAGAAAGAAGGGGAGAAAGGGGAGACGTTTATTTCCTCTCCTTCATCTCCTCACATTTTTTTTTTCTCTCTCTCTCTTTCCTGCTCTGTCACATTTCTCTTCATCCCTCTCATTAAGATTCTCCTCTCTTCCTCCTCTTCCTCCTCCTCCTCCTCCTCTTCCTCTTCCTTCTCCTCCTCCTCACGTAATATCTTCAGGGTCTTTTTTTTCCTCCATAAATGTTCTCTCTCATTTCTCATTTACACACACACACACACACTTTCTCTCTCTCTCTCTCTCTCTCTCTCTCTCTCTCTCTCTCTCTCTCTCTCTCTCTCTCTCTCTCTCTCTCTCTCTCTCTCTCTCTCTCTCTCTCTCTCTCTCTCTCTCTCTCTCTCTCTCTCTCTCTCTCTCTCTCTCTCTCTCTCTCTCTCTCTCTCTCTCTCTCTCTCTCTCTCTCTCTCTCTCTTCATTATATATTCCACACACAACTTCGTATTTCACATTTTCCATTCGTCATTTTTCACCATCAACCTCTCCTCCCCTTCTTCCCTTCCTTCATTCCTTCCTTCCTTTAACCTTCCTTTCTTCCTTCATCCCTTTCTCCTCCCCCTTCTCCTCCTCCCCTCTTCCTTCCTTCCTTCGTTAGTTATTCATTCAGATAATCCATTTTTTACTCCTATCTACCTTTAACCTTTCTTAGTTGCAGTTCAGACCACCAGAGGGACTAGATATATACGGCCGGTGGTCTCAGTCGCTTCCTACTTCTCATATCAACTATTCCCAATGCCAAAAAGGAGATCAGTTGGGTTCTAATGAGTCTTGCTTGAGGCTCACGGTACAGAAGAAGGGTCAGACTACCACCAGGGCCATAAAACAACCACTTCAAAGGCTCAAAAACACCTACGAAAGCCTTGTCAAATATGTGAGACTAGGCACCGTAATGTTGAAGGGTCATATTTTTTAACATTTCGTCACCCAAGCACTCACACATTTGACAAGGCTTTCGGCGGAGTCTTAGGCATTTCCAGGGTTAGTTTTATGGCCCGAGTGGCAGTTTGGCCCTTCTTCTGTGCCACTAACCTGTAAAAACACTCATTAGAACCCAGCTGATCCCATTTTCGGCATTTGGAAGTAGTTGATGCGAGTGATGGGAAGCGTCTGAGAACTGACCTAAGAATATGACCCAAGACTTAACCCTTCTCCTCCTTTTCCTTTCCTCTTGTACAACGTCGACTAGAGACTTCATCCTAATTAGAGGTAGTTTTGTGACCCGAATGGTAGTTTGGCCCTTCTTCTATACCACTTACCTGTAAAAAACACTCATTAAAACCCGACTGATCCTCTTTTTGGCGTTTGGAAATAGTTGATGTGAGTGATGGGACACGTCTGAGAACTGACCTAAGAATATGACCCAAGACTTGGCCATTTTTCTCCTTTTCCTTTCCTCTTGTACAACGTCGACCAGAGAGGTGGGAAGCGTCTGAGAACTGACCTTAGAGTATGACCCAAGACTTAACCCTTCTCCTTTTCCTTTCCTCTTGTACAACGTCGACCAGAGAGGTGGGAAGCGTCTGAAAACTGACCTTAAAGTATGACCCAAGACTTACAGCTTCCTTTTTTCCTTTGGCAACGTCGACCAGAGACTTCCGACCGATTTCTGTCCACACAGCACAGCGTCTTCAGCCCTGTTCCAAATAGAAGAATCCCTTACAATCCAAAATGTTGAGGTTTAGATGCCATAAATACCTGAACTTTTCTGTTATAGTTTCATTTTACCAGACACTATACAAGGAAATTTCGACGGCTCTGGTATTGGTTTGGGAGCTTACTAACCCATCATGGGGAACTGTGAAACTGGCTCTTGATCCCTATTTTCCTTCCCGCAGATATCTACTTCAACATCACACTTCGGCGGAAAACACTCTTCTACACCGTCAACCTAATCATCCCGTGCGTGAGTCTAGAATACCTGTCCGTGCTCGTCTTTTACCTGCCGGCCTACTCAGGTGAAAAGGTGGCCCTCTGTATCTCCATCTTGCTCTCCCAGACGATGTTCTTCCTCCTCATCTCCGAGATCATGCCTTCCACGTCCCTGGCGATGCCCCTCCTGGGAAAATACCTCCTCTTCACCATGGTCCTCGTCGGCCTGAGCGTCATCGTCACCATCATCGTCCTCAATATTCACTATAGAAAGCCCTCCACCCATCGCCTCGCGCCCTGGGTCAGAAAGGTAAGGAGTGGGGGATGGTGAGTGAGTCTGTGTGTGCGTGTGTGTGTGTGTGTGTGTGTGTGTGTGTGTGTGTGTGTGTGTGAAGAGTTGAAAGGTTAACCCGGTAGCTGCGGGGATCATGTTTCTTAATGGTCCCTCTAACCGAGAAAAATGAGAAAAAATCATCACTCACGCAAATCATTTAATAATATATATCAACGCATTTCTGATCAGCTTATGCATCATCTATTTTTTGGGGGTTTATATCATGGGAAAAACTTGGCCCGTCGCTGGTACACGGTAAAGCCACAAATTTGGTCCGTCGCTGCTTATGAGAGAATGAGTGAAGGGGTGATGAAAGTGAGCCTAGGTGTGGAAGGAGTAGAGAGAGAGGTAGAAAGGTGGAGAAGAAATGAATAAAAGGTACGAAAGAGGGAATAGGCAAATAAGGAAAGAGAAGCAGGTGGAAAGGAAAAACGAGAGATGATGCAAAATATGAGGAAAAGATCATAAGGAAAACAGATAATTGAAGAAGATAGAAAAAGGAAGATGGAGAGAAACGGAAGAGAGGAGAGAGAGTAAGACAAATAGACGCAGAGGGAATAGGAAGAATGGAAGGGAGATGGAGGAGGAGGAGGAGAAGAAGAAAAAGAAGGAAAAGAAGATAAAATGATATGGAAAAAACGGAGAAAATGAGAGAAAGTACGGAAGAAAGAGGGAAACAAAAGATAGAAAAAGGGAAGCAGTGAACAAAAAGTGAGATAGGAAAGAAAGGAAGAAATTAGAGATAAAAAAGATAATAGGGAAAGAAAATAAGAAATAGGAAAAGGAAGAGTAAAGAAACTAGTGGAGAAAAGTAAAGAGAGAGAGAGAGAGAGAGAGGAAAAAAATACGTTAAACACAGACTTTTTTCCTCTCTCTCTCCCTCTCTGTCTCTCACGAAATTTTCTCACATCCTCATATTTTTCTTTTTTTCCCTCCCGCCGAAGAGATTTTGGGGCGAGACGTGAATTTTTAATGTTCCTCAAAGTCAAATTTCCCTCCGTCCCTTGGTGGCCTAAATCCCTTGTTTATATACTCTCTCTCTCTCTCTCTCTCTCTCTCTCTCTCTCTCTCTCTCTCTCTCTCTCTCTCTCTCTCTCTCTCTCTCTCTCTCTCTCTCTCTCTCTCTCTCTCTCTCTCTCTCTCTCTCTCTCTCTCTCTCTCTCTCTCTCTCTCTCTCTCTCTCTCTCTCTCTCTCTCTCTCTCTCTCTCTCTCTCTCTCTCTCTCTCTCTCTCTCTATTTTTCCTCATCCTTTTCATTTTCTTCTTTCCTTTCTTCCTTATTTCATTTTCTTGCTTTCTTTTTTAATTTCACTCATTTTTTTGTTTCCCGTGACGAAGCAAACATGAACTCTATTTCTCTCTCTCTCTCTCTCTCTCTCTCTCTCTCTCTCTCTCTCTCTCTCTCTCTCTCTCTCTCTCTCTCTCTCTCTCTCTCTCTCTCTCTCTCTCTCTCTCTCTCTCTCTCTCTCTCTCTCTCTCTCTCTCTCTCTCTCTCTCTCTCTCTCTCTCTCTCTCTCTCTCTCTCTCTCTCTCTCTCTCTCTCTCTCTCTATCTCTCTCTCTCTCTCTCTCTCTCTCTCTCTCTCTCTCTCTCTCTCTCTCTCTCTCTCTCTCTCTCTCTCTCTCTCTCTCTCTCTCTGCTTCTCTTTCTTTCTTTCTCTCCCTTTCATTCTGTCTATCTATTTCTCTCATTTCTATACCTTTCTTTCTCTTATCTATCTGCCTCTTCTTGTTCTTCTCTCAAACTTCCTATTTCCCCATCTCCTCCTTTCTTAGTTTCTTATAATCTATTTTTCTACTTTCCATTCTCTCTCTCTCTCCCTCTTACATTTCACTCATATCTCCTGCATCTCTTTCAATGTCACTTTCCATCATCCTTTTTCCTCTTCCTCGCATTCATCTCTGTCCCTGCAATCCATCTTCTTCTTTCCTACAATCCACACTCTCTTCCTCTCCTCCTTACATTCACGCATATCTCCTTCTGCTTCTCTTTCAACCTCGCTTTTCTTCATCCTTTTTCCTCTTCGTCTCTCTCATGTCTGTCCCTGCAATCCATCTTTTTTCCTACTTTCCACGCTCTCTTCCTCTCCTCCTTAGACTCACTCACATTTCCCTTCTGCATCTCTTGCCTCTTCGATTTTCTCCTCCTTTTCCTCTCCCTGGCATTCACTCACCTCCTTATTCATCTCTGTCCATGCCATTCTCCTCCTCCTCCTTCTCCTCCTCCTCCTCCATCTCACCTCACATTACCTCCTGCATCTCTTTCCTCTTCGATTTTCTCATCCTTTTCCTCTCCCAGGCATACACTCACCTCTATATTCATCTCTGTCCATGCCATTCTCCTCCTCCTCCTCCTTCTCCTCCTCCATCTCACCTCCTTCACCGCCTCCGTCAGGTCTTCATGGACATGCTGCCGCCCATGCTGCTGATGCGCGTGCCCAAGAAGGAGGAGATCAAGGGCAGCGTGCATGAGCTCCCCGGGTCACGCCCTCGGGAGAACGGCAGCAGCGCAAACCTCAGGGACCGCTTCAGGGACAGGCCTCTACACTTCCCAGGTGGGTGGAGAGGGGCGAGGAGAAGGGGAAGGAGGGAGGGGCAAGGTGACAGGTAGGGGTAATAGAAGGAAGGAAAGGGTTGAAAGAACAGCTCCCCTTTTATCAACTTCAAGGATAGGTCTCAACACTTCCAAGGGGTGAATAAGGGATGGATGGGGGGGGGAGGGAGGTGCAGGGTGAGAGATGGAGGTGACGGGAGGAATGTAATGATAACTTTAATAAGACGTTCAAAGGCCACACAGGACTCTCTAGGACTTCCCAAGACTATCTAGGATGTAAGACCTCACGGGACACAGAACCCAAGGACTTCTCTGTAGGACTTCCACAACCTTGCTATATCCTTTCAAGACTTCTCAGGACCTAACTACATCCTTCTAAGAACTCCCTCGACCTGTATTCAAACCTTTCTTAAGCCTGGGAGGACCTATATGGGACCTAGGACTTCCAGGGCCATCCTATAGGACTTTTAGGATCCCGGGGTCACCTAGGATTCCCAGCACCATCCTATAGGACTTTTAGGATCCCGGGGTCACCTAGGACTCCCAGCACCATCTTATAGGACTCTCAAAATCCCGGGGTCAGCGCATCCTTCCACCTCCTTCTCAGGCCTTCCATGACCCAATCGCATCCTTCTTAAGCCTCCCACGACCTTTTCAATGCATGCAAGGACCTGTATAAGACCTAGGACTCCCAGGGCCATCCTAGGAGTCTCAGGATCCCGGGGTCAGTGTGAGGCAGAGGGCCGGGGGTCAAGCGGCGTGTCTGCCCCCAGGGTCCTCCCACAATGGTTTCCGTCCCCCTGGCGGCGGCGGCTGCCTCCCGGTGGGCATCCGCATGGGGTCCCTGTCTGGCCTGGGTCCTCCGTGCGCTGCGGGGGCCGACGACGATGGTCTTGGCCCCTCGTCGCCGGGCATCGCGGGCAGCAGCGGGATCTTCGAGGCGCCGTACGGGGACCTGCCGGAGTGCTTCCACATCTCCCCCGAGGCGCAGACGCACTACCCGGCGGAGATCCAGCGCGCCATCCACAACGTGAAGTTCATCCACTACCACCAGATCCAGCAGGACAAGTTCGACGAGGTGGGTCACGTGGGGGGAGCTTACTAAGTGACTCTTCCTCCTTCTCCTCCTCCTGTCGCTTTCTCGTCTCCTTCTTCTTCCTCCTCCTCCTGTCTCTTCTTTCTCTCTCGTCTCTCTTCTTCCTCCTCCTCCTGTCTTTTCTTTCTCTCTCGTCTCTCTTCTTCCTCCTCCTCCTGTCTTTTCTTTCTCTCTCGTCTCTCTTCTTCCTCCTCCTCCTGTCTTTTCTTTCTCGTCTCTCTTCTTCCTCCTCCTCCTGTCTTTTCTTTCTCTCTCGTCTCCTTCTTCTTCCTCCTCCTCCTGTCTCTTCTTTCTCTCTCGTCTCTCTTCTTCCTCCTCCTCCTGTCTTTTCTTTCTCTCTCGTCTCTCTTCTTCCTCCTCCTCCTGTCTTTTCTTTCTCTCTCGTCTCTCTTCTTCCTCCTCCTCCTGTCTCTCCTCCTCCTGTCTCTTCTTTCTCTCTCGTCTCCTTCTTCTTCCTCCTCCTCCTGTCTTTTCTTTCTCTCTCGTCTCCTTCTTCTTCCTCCTCCTTCTGTCTTTTCTTTCTTTGTCGTCTCCTTCTTCTTCCTCCTCCTTCTGTCTTTTCTTTCTCTCTCGTCTCTCTTCTTCCTCCTCCTCCTGTCTTTTCTTTCTCTCTCGTCTCCTTCTTCTTCCTCCTCCTTCTGTCTTTTCTTTCTTTGTCGTCTCCTTCTTCTTCCTCCTCCTTCTGTCTTTTCTTTCTCTCTCGTCTCTCTTCTTCTTCCTCCTCCTTCTGTCTTTTCTTTCTCTCTCGTCTCTCTTCTTCCTCCTCCTTCTGTCTTTTCTTTCTTTGTCGTCTCTCTACTTCTTCCTCCTCCTCCTGTTCCTTCTTTCTTTCTCGTCTCTTTTTCCTCTTTCTCCTCCTGTCGCTTTCTCCTCCCCATCTTCCTCCTCCTCCTCCTTCTCTTCTTCCTTCTTCCTTCCTTCTCCATCTTTATACAGCAGGACAAGTTCGACGATGTGGGTCACGTGGGCCTTGCATTTTCCTGTCGCATCCCATTTTCTTTTGGTGTTTTTCTTCCTTTCCTTTTTCGTCTTTCTTGCTTTTCTGTCTTCATTTCTCCTCCTCCTCCTCCTCCTCCTCCTGTTTCACCCTTCTTCATTTTCCTTTATCCTCCTATTGTGTGTTTCTTTTTTGTTTTCTTCCTTTTTCTTCTTTCCTTCATTCTTTTGTGTCTTCCTTTGTCTTCATTCTTCCACTTTCATTTTTTCTTCTCCACCTGTTTCTTCCTCTTTCAACGTCCTTCTTCGTCCACTTGTCTTCTTTCATCTCCATTCCTCCTCCTCGTCTTCCTCCTATCAGCATCCTTCTCCTCTTTCCCTCTCCTCCACCTCTCTCTCTCTCTTTCTCTCCCTCTCTCTCCTTCACATAAATTAGCATTCCTGTCTCCTTCTCTTCCGTCTTTCTTCACCTTATTTCCTCTCTCCTTCCTTCCCTTCGTCTCTTTCCTCCTCTCTCCATTCCCTCCAATTGCATTCCTCCCTCCTCCTCATCCTCCACCTCCTCCTCCTCTTCCTCCTCCTCCTAAATTGATGCCTCTCTCTTGTAGTCTTATAAGCCGATTCTCTCTCTCTCTCTCTCTCTCTCTCTCTCTCTCTCTCTCTCTCTCTCTCTCTCTCTCTCTCTCTCTCTCTCTCTCTCTCTCTCTCTCTCTCTCTCTCTCTCTCTCTCTCTCTCTCTCTCTCTCTCTCTCTCTCTCTCTCTCTCTCTCTCTCTCTCTCTCTCTCTCTCTCTCTCTCTCTCTATCTCTCTCTCTCTCTCTCTCTCTCTCTCTCTCTCTCTCTCTCTCTCTCTCTCTCTCTCTCTCTCTCTCTCTCTCTCTCTCTCTCTCTCTCTCTCTCTCTCTCTCTCTCTTCCTTTCTTCATTCTTTCTTCTTTTCCTTTCCTTCTTCCTTTTTCTCTTCCCTTCCCTTCCCTTTCCTTCATTTCCCTTTCCTTCATTTCCCTTTCCTTTCCTTCCCTTCCCTTCCCTTCCTTTCAGTTCCCTTTCCTTCATTTACCTTCCCTTCCCTACCCTTACCTTACCGTACCTTCCTTCCTTCCTTCCTTCCCTTTCCTTCATTTCCTTCCTTCCTTCCTTCCTTCCCTTCTTCCTTTCCTTCCTTCCTTCCTTCCCTTCCTTCATTTCCTTTTCTTCCTTCCTTTTCCTTCCCTTCCCTTCCTTCCTTCCTTCCTTCCTTTCCTTCCTTCCTTTCATATCCTCGTTCATCTGCTCTTCCCTTTTTATAATCCTTTTATAACACACACACACACACACACACACACACACACACACACACACACACACACACACACACACACACACACACACACGCACACAATGTAACTCTTACCTGGTTCTCACAAATTGACTTACCTGTAGCGTGACGGAAATGGGTGAACGAAAGGGAAAGGAAAGTTTTTTTTTTTATATATATATATGTATTTTATTGTATCTTTTTTTATATTTTTGTTTTCTGATTTTATTTTTCCTTTTATTCCTTTTTTTTCTTCATTTTTGTTTTGTTTGTTTTTCATATTTTCTTTCCCATTCCTTTTTTCTTTTTCTTTTTTTTTCTAATTTTAAGTTTTTCCATTTTTTTCTTTTCTTTGGTTAATTTTCTTCATTCTCTCATTTCCATTATTTTTTTTCTTTTTTGTATATATAAAGAGAAAGGTGTTTTTTTTGTTATTATTATTTCATTTTACTTTATATCATTATTTATTTTGTCTTATCATTTTTTTTTTGTATTTTTCGTATTTTTTTCTCATTCCCATTCCCATTATTTTTGAGTGTGTGTGCGTGTGTGTGTTTTAAGTAATGTTTTTTTTTTCTATTTCCTGTGTCTTTCCTGTTTTGAGTGGTTTCTCGTGTTCCCATTTTTTTCCTTTCTGTTTATATTTTCCTCCTTTTCGTCCTCTGTTGCTTCCCTTCTTTCCCTTCTCATGTTTTTCCTTCCGTTCCTTTTCTTCACTGATTCTTTCTGTGCATATTTTCTTCCTTCTTTCCCTCATCAATTTCCATCATATCAGTTTTTTTTCATTTCTCTTTTCTTTCCTTATTTTCGTCCCATCTATATTGTTTTCCTTCTTTTCCTTCTCATGTTTTTCCTTCTGTTCATTTTCTTCACTAATTTCTTTCTATGCATATTTTCTTCCTTCTTTCCCTCATCAATTTCCATCATATCAGTTTTTTTTTTGTCTCTTCTTTCCTTATTTACGTCTCATCTACATTGTTTTTTCCTTCTTTTCCTTCTCATTTTTCTCTCCCGTTCTTTTTCTTCCTTATTTTCGTCCTGTATTGTTTTTTCCCCGTTTTTTCCCATTTCTCTTTCTATTAAATTTTATCAGACTCTTTCTCTTCTCTCATCTTTATCATTTCTATTATCCATTTTACGCTTTGTTTGTCCTTCGTTTTTCCACTGGTTTTCTCTCTTCTTTCTTTATTTTTGTCCTGTATAGTTTTCCCTTCCTTTCCTTCCCAGTTTCTATCATATTATCAAGGATTTTCTTATCTTCATCATCTTTATCATTCTCTCATCTTTAGCATCATCTTCTATCTGTATCTTCTGTCTTTTGGTCGTATTAAAAAAAGCCAGTCTCCAACATCTTATTCTTCCTTAAATACTAATTACTTCCCTTTTAATTGCTTTCCTCTAGGACTATTTACGCCATACTAATTCTACTATATAATGAATAGATTAGATTTAATTGTAATATAGAAGAGAGCATTAGTTTCTCCTTTTCTAATTCTCTCCCTCACCTCACGTCCAAAAGATAAGTGTAATATATATAGATCAAAAAACAATTAAAAGGGATTCAGAAAAGGCTCTTAGGAAACGGTGTCTGGCATGGTGATAGAGTTGGAACCGATCTCAAGGAATTGGCTGAGGAGAGCTTGTAAATTGGAGGAGGAAGAGGAAGAGGACGAGGGAGAAGATGAGTAGGGAAGAGGAAAAAGAGGAAGAGGGATAATGGGTATGTCTTTTATCATTTCTTTGTGCTTCTAAATTTGGGAAAGGAAGAGGAAGAGGAAAAGTAGGGAAGGAAGAAGGAGGAGGAGAGAGAGAGAGTTAGTTTTATTTCTTCTTCTTTATTATTTTGGAGAAGGAAGAGAAAGAAGAAGGAGAGGAAAAAGGAGAGAAAGGGTACAATTTATATTTCATTTCTTCATCTTTCTAATTTGGAGGAGGAAGAGAAAGAGGAATAGGCAAAGAACAGGAGAAACAGGAAGAGAGAAAAAGAGAAATCAGGTATATCTCAATTTTCATTTCTCCCTATCTATTTTCCTATTTTCATCAGCTACTCTCCCTCTCATTTACTTTGTGTGTGTGTATTTCCTTCTGTTTATCCTTTGGTCTTTCCCCTCACTCATTCCCTCTGTCTCTAATTCCCTCAATCTATCATTCTCTCTCTCTTCTCCCCTCTCATCAACCTTCTCTTTAGTCCTCCCTTCGAAATCTCTCATCCCACGTTTTCATTATTTCTTGTCTTCTTAACCGTCGACTTAATATTGGAACTTGCCTCGCCCCCTCGTCCTCCTCTTCCTCTTCCTCTTCTTTTCCATATATTCGTTACTCTCTCTCTCTCTCTCTCTCTCTCTCTCTCTCTCTCTCATTTAGCTTTTTTTCCTTATTCCTCTTTGTTCTCCTTCGCGCCAATAAATCGTTCAGTCCATTTCCTCCGCCTCTTCCACCACTCTCTTTGTCTCCTCTTTTTTCTCCTCTTCCTCCTCTTGTTACCTTCCTCTTCATTGGCTTGTTGGCGCAGTGGCTGAGGGTGGCGACTTCTGGTTCTATAGTTATGGGTTCGAGTCTCCTTTCTGTGGTGTCATTTTAGGAGTAACTAACGTTTTCTTGTTTTTTTATTTTTATTGTTAGGTTGTTTTAAAATAGATTCCCATTGTGTTCATCTTCTCCTTATTTGTTTTCTTTGATAACTTATTTATTTCATATGATTTTGTGTTTATGTTTTGTCTATTTGCCTTCTCATGACAGAAACACAACACAAATTTTAGTCTAATCATCTATTCACACAATTACAAAACCTTTACCTATCTTTATTTTCTCTTTATTGCTCTTCAAAGCACACCTTCATCAATTTTAGTCATTTTTCATTCATTTTTCAGTCAATTTTTCATATTTCCAAGTCTCTCAATTCATCTTTATCATCTTTCTCTCCCCTTTTCTCCCCTCCTTTTCATAACACACTTCATCAAGATCACAAAACCAATCAAATCCTACAAGTTTCAATCCCATACATTTCCTCCAATCACACGCTTGCAACACCATCTGGCATCGGATCCTAAAACCTAACACCCAACACCTCTGGGGGCTTCGTCGTGCAGTGGTTAGTACACTCGGCTCACAACCGAGAGAGCCCGGGTTCGATTCCCGGGCGGAGTGGAAAAATTTGGGCGGCTTTTCCGATACCCTGCGCCCCTGTCCACCCAGCAGTGAATGGGTACCAGGTGTTAATCGGGGGTTGTGTTCCGTCTCCTGGGATCTGTTCCCTTCTCCTATAATTCCTTCCCCTTCTGTCTCTCTCCGGCATATGACCACAGATGTTGCGCCGACTAAACGAAACTTTCCAACTTTCCCAACACCTCTTTCCGTCACAAAAGAATCGAATCCTACTTCATATTCTCCAACCAGACGCTTCCAACACCACATGGCATCGAATCCTATTACCTAGCACTTAACACCTCTCCTTCCCTTCTTGATCCGCTTCTTCAGGAGGACGATGACTGGGCGTTCGTGGCCATGGTGTTGGATCGTCTTCTGCTCTGGATCTTCGGCGGCATCTCCGTCTTGGGCACGATTCTCATCCTGTTCGAATCCCCCTTTCTCTACGACTACACGTCCCCCATCGACATGCAGTACAGCAAAGTCGGCCAGCAGTTGTTCCAGCAAGACGCCGCGGACCTCTAAGAAAATGGGAAAAGGTTGCCCTCGAAAGAAAACGGAAGAAGAAGGATGGACTAATGTAAACTGGAGGAGGGCTTGCTGAGTAGAAAATGGAAGGTGGCTATGTGTGTTTGTGTGTGTGTTTAGGTGTTTGAGATGTGTTTGTGCGTGTGTGTGTGTGTTTGTGCGTTTAAAGGTATTAGGGTTGTGTGTGTGTATGTTTGTGTGAGTGTGTGAGTGTGTGTGTGTGTGTGTGTGTGTGTGTGTGTGTGTGTGTGTGTGTGTGTGTTACCCCCGTCATTTCACCTCTTCCTGTTACTGTTCTGCATCGTCTAGTTTCTCCTCTTCCTCCTCCTCTTTTTCTTCCTCCTCCTCCTCCTCCTCCTCCTCCTCCTCCTCCTCCTCCTCCTCCTCGTCTTTGTCTCTTCTTCTTTTTCTTCCTTTTCTCTTCTTTATTCTTGTTCCGAAAGTGTTTAACGTTAATACAAGTTTCGCTCAATTAACCGATAGTGTGTGTGTGTGTGTGTGTGTGTGTGTGTGTGTGTGTGTGTGTACAGAGCTTTTGTACTGTGGAAGCTGTTGCTTTCTCGTTTGTTTTGCGCCATCCCTCCCTCCCTACCGTGTGTGTGTGTGTGTGTGTGTGTGTGTTTCGGTTCAAGTTTTTTTTTCTGTATTAGTGAAGCAAAGTTAAGAATCAATCAAGAAAGTATTTAGGAAAAGAAGGAAATCAACAAAATCAGAAAGTTCAGAAAGAAAAAAATATGTAAGTGACTGAAAAAAAGAAAATATATAAAAAAATACTTGAAAAATCTTACCTATTACCTTGAAAACTCCGAAAAAAATTAACACAAAGCTCGACATCAACACTAAAACGGGAACTTCGGAAAAACGTAAAAATAAAAAAAAACGTCCTATCGTCAACCAATTCGCAATTAACCAATAACAGAGAAAAATATCATCCATGTGTTAAACCGTTAAAGGAAAAAGGTAAAGTTTGGGGCATACGCAATAGCTACGCGAGGCCTCGGTGCTCATCTCCGTAACTTTGACCCTGGAGCACATGAGAGAAAAAAATCATCCATGTGTTAAACCGTATAAGGAAAAAGGTAAAGTTGGGGGCATACGCAATAGTTACGCGAGGCCTCGGTGCTCATCTCCGTAACTTTGAACCTGGAGCACATGAGAGGAAAATGAAAGGAAATTGAAGGATATAAATAAACCACAAACCCACATTTTCTGGCCCTCCACATCCCTTCCACCAGTGCCAAGGACGAAGAGGAGTGCCAAGTGGTTAATCAAGGTGCCAAGGAATTAATCAAACCACCTGGGCAACACCTGATCACCTGTGTTTGTTGTGTTGCTTGTGTTGTGTGTTCCAAGGGCCAAAGAATCCCTGACGTAACACACAGAAGCTTCATCAGAGGTAACACGTGTGATTTAGCAGAAGTTGTGTGAGTTAGTTAATTGTTTCTACCTGTGTGTTCTTGTTATCCAGGTGTGAGGTTTGGTGTGCGTATGTGTGTGTGTGTGTGTGTGTGTGTGTGTGTGTGTGTGTGTGTGTGTGTGTGTGTGTGTGTGTGTGTGTGTGTGTGTGTGTGTGTGTGTTTGTGTGTTTTTTTTTAATGAGCTAAGTAAGTGTTGATTTTTCTTTTGTATATTAAAATGCAATGCTATGCCGAATTATGAAGTGCGACAGTATGTATAAATTTGCCAAAATACAACAATAGTACCAACAGCAACAACAACAACAACAACAACAACAACAACAACAACAACAACAACAACAACAACAACAACAACGCATTCACCAATCAACCTACAGCTACCCACAACTCAAAACAATTTAATAGTTCATAAATGCAAAACAAAAACAACAAAAACAAAAACAATAACTATAATCAGCCTAAGCACACAGTCACCACAGATATTTAATTACTCTAAAGAACTTTGTCCAATGAGATTAAGGTCTTGAAAACGTGAAAGAAGTCGTATCCAATTAGAATAGAGTCTTTCAAGGGTCAGAAGGTCTTCATCCAATTAGAATCCAGCTCTGGTTGGCTTCTTGAGAACTATTTTAGGATTCCTTGTTTTTTGGAAATGTTTAAAGAACTTTGTCCAATCAGAAGGAAGATCTTGACGGCGCGAAAAAATCCGTATCCAATTAAAAAAGAGCCTCTATGTCGTCAGTAGGTCTGTAGCCAATTCGAGTCCAGCACTGGTTGACTTCGTGAGGGTTAGTGGTAAATGTCTTTGGAAGTGTTTAAAGTACCCTGTCCAATCAGAAGGAAGGTCTTGACGGCGCGAAAAAATCCGTATCCAATTAAAAAAGAACCTCTATGTCGTCAGTAGGTCTTTAGCCAATTAGAATCCAGCTTTTGTTAACTTCGCGTAAGCTTCATCCAATCAGAAGAGAGCTGCTAGGCCCGTCACGAGGCTTTACCCAATCAGAACTCAGCAGTGACGTCATGAGAGCTTCGTCCAATGAGAGACCAGCTTGGGGTTTACTTCACACTTTTTATTGGTCCACAGGCTTTCCTTTGCTCAGTAACACTACGTAAAAGAGAACTGATGAAAAATAAACATGTTCTCTTACTCGCTTCGTTCATTTCATTAGTTCGTAAAAAAGGGGAAGAAAATAAATGAGAAAACGAGGGGCAGGTGTGAATTTGATATTAATTTTGAAGCTCAAGTATTTTTCTACCTCTAAAGCCTCTTAAGGTCTCAGCATCAGAGGCAGCATCCCACCTCTTCTTGTGTGTGTGTGTGTGTGTGTGTGTGTGTGTGTGTGTGTGTGTGTGTGTGTGTGTGAGTGAGTGTGGGTGTGGGTGTGGGCGTGTTAAGCTGAGAAGGTTAAAGGGTAGGTTTCTGTGTGTGTGTGTGTGTGTGTGTGTGTGTGTGTGTGTGTGTGTGTACAGGTGTGTGTGTGTGTGTGCGTACAGGTGTGGGTACTCAAAGCCCTCACCTGTGTACTATATCAAAACGAACTCGGAATCAAATATCGCTTCGTTACTGTGCAGCGCAAGTCGATGGCTGTCGCTCTATCGCTTAAGTTTCAGTTCCCGTTACGCGTCTCAGTCCTGTATTCTCTTTCGTAAACGTGTATGCATCCCTGACGATACATGCGGTTGTGTATTATTTATTTTACAGCGAAGGAGGCAGCTCAAGGGCGGAAATACATGGGAATAAACGCCCGATGTAGTGAAAGCAGATTAGTGAGACGGTTTTAGAGTGGGTTCCCGCGGGTCCTTTCCTCGACAACATGAATCTCGTCCCCTCATATGTTGGCTATAAGTAACCTCCCCAACATGAATATCTGCCCCTCATATGTTGGCTATAGTCGACCTCTCCAACATGAATCTCTTACCCTCATATGTTGGCTATAGTCGACCTCTCCAACATGAATCTCTTACCCTCATATGTTGGCTATAAGTAACCTCCCCAACATGAATCTCTGTCCCTCATATGTTGGCTATAGTCGACCTCTCCAATGTGAATCTCGTCCCCTCATATGCTGGCTATAAGTAACCTCCCCAGCATGAATCTCTTACCCTCATATGATGGCTATAAGTAACCTCCCCAACATAAATCTCTGTCCCTCATATGTTGGCTATAAGTAACCTCTCCAACATGAATCTCTTACCCTCATATGTTGGCTATAAGTAACCTCCCCAACATGAATCTCTGTCCCTCATATGTTGGGTATAAGTAACCTCCCCAACATGAATCTCTGTCCCTCATATGTTGGGTATAAGTAACCTCCCCAACATGAATCTCTTACCCTCATATGTTGGCTATAAGTAACCTTCCCAACATGAATCTCTGTCCCTCATATGTTGCCTATAAGTAACCTCCCCAACATGAATCTCTGTCCCTCATATGTTGGCTATAGTCGACCTCTCCAACATGAATCTCTTACCCACATATGTTGGCTATAAGTAACCTCTCCAACATGAATCTCTTACCCTCATATGTTGGGTATAAGTAACCTCCCCAACATGAATATCTGCCCCTCATATGTTGGCTATAAGTAACCTCTCCAACATGAATCTCTTACCCTCATATGTTGGCTATAAGTAACCTCTCCAACATGAATCTCTTACCCTCATATCGTCACCCTCATAAAATAATCGCCTAAGTAATTTTTCAGAGATTTCCAGGTTTTTGTTTACATCAGTTTTTCATCATGTGACGCCCATTTCTGTATAGTTGCCTTCGTCATTCAGGGTTTGAGTGTTCTAGAATTGGCCCTTTCATTCCTGCCTAAATCTTAAGCCGAATGAGATGATGACAGTTATTTTCTGATTTCCTGTAAAGTAGAAAATAATGACTTAGGCGGTTTCTTTACGAAGGTGACGATATGTTGGCTACAGGTAAAGGAAGAGACAGGTGTTGCAATGGAAGGAACTCGCGGAGACCAACACTAAAACGGGTCTCGTCATTCTGGTTTCATTATAATAACTGCTCCCAAAATACACTGACCCCCCCATCTATTTACTATGTTCTAAGTATACATAAAACCAGTGCTGTGTGTATCGTTTCCGTTTACCTGCACGCATATTCAATTACCTTCCGACAGGTGTGTGTGTGTGTACGGTTCATGACTCCGGATGTTTAATTATCAATACAGGTTTAACTCGTGTTTTAAGTATATACCAAGAAGATACGTGTATGATTTGTGTGTTATGCTTGTAGAGGTATTGAGTAAAACCAAACAGACGGGAATATTAATGATGTAACGAAAAACGGAAATAAATAACATATAACAAATACCCCCAAATAGTTATCTTCGGCATCTGTATCTTTAAGTACCTCGTTGTCTCGTTACGTTAGTCGCCATTACGCTATACACTGTACCGTGAGAGGTTGGTTTTGTGTTGCCAGTGTTTCGAGTAAGTTTTTTTTTTTTTTTTTGGTTGTGTTGCGGAGAAGAAAGTTTTGTGTTGCCAGTGTTTCTAGTCGGGTATTTTCTTTTCGGTTTCTATTGCTGAGAGGAAGATTTGTGTCGTCATTTTGTGTTGCCAATGTATCTAGTACGGTTTATCTTTATCGGTTGTGTTGCGGAGAGGAAGATTTGTGTTGCGGAAGTGTGTCTAGACCGCTTTTCTCGTTCGATTGTGTTGCGGAATTGTGTTTAGCCAAATTTCTCTTTTTCGGCTGTGTTGCAAAGAGGACAGTTTTGTGTTGCCAGTGTTTCTAGTCGGGTATTTTCTTTTCGGTTTCTATTGCGGAAAGGAAGATTTGTGTCGTCATTTTGTGTTGCCAATGTATCTAGTCTGGTTTCTCTTTTTCGGTTGTGTTGCGGAGAGGAAGATTTGTGTTGCCAGTTGTGTCTAGACCGTTTTATTCGTTCGATTGTGTTGCGAGAGGAAGATTTGTATTGTCATTTTGTGTTGCCAATGTATCTAGTCCGATTTCTCTTTTACGATTGTGTTGCGGAGAGGAAGATTTTGTGTTGGCAGTTTGTCGACGGTGTTTCTGTTTCGGTTTGTGTTGTGGAGAAGATGATTTTGTGTTGCTAGTGTGTGTAGACTTTCGGTTGTGTTACGAAGAGGAAATTTTGTATTGCGAGTGTTACTAGTTCGGTTATTCATTTGGTTGTGTTGCGAGAGGAAAGATTTGTATTGCCATTGTGTGTTGCCAAAGTATCTAGTCCGGTTTTTCTTCTTCGGTTGTGTTGCGGAGAGGAAGATTTTGTGTTGCGGTAGTGTGTCTAGTCAGGCTTTTTATTCGGTTGTGTTACTAAGACGAAGATTTTGTGTTGCCAGTGTTACTAGTCCCGTTTTTCTTTAGGTTGTGTTGCAAAGAGTTTAGTTTTGTGTTGCTAATGTGTCTAGTCCGGTGTTTCTTTATCGGTTGTGTTGCGAAGAGGAATGTGTTGCAGTGTTACTAGTCCCGTTTTTCTTTAGGTTGTGTTGCAAAGAGTTAAGTTTTGTGTTGCCAGTGTTACTAGTCCGGTGTTTCTTTATCGGTTGTGTTGCGAGAGGAATGTGTTGCAGTGTTACTAGTCAAGTTTCCCTTTAGGTTGTGTTGCGGAGAGGACAGTTTTGTGTTGCCAGTGTGTCTAGTCCGGTGTTTCTTTATCGGTTGTGTTGCGAAGAGGAATGTGTTGCAGTGTTACTAGTCAAGTTTCCCTTTAGGTTGTGTTGCGGAGAGGACAGTTTTGTGTTGCCAGTGTGTCTAGTCCGGTGTTTCTTGTTCGGTTTGTGTTGCGAGAGGAATGTGTTGCAGTGGTTCGTTTTCTTAGTGCTTACGATCGCCGCTGTTTTAGGTGGCGCCACTGGAGGTGCTGATGTCTGTTATTATGTAGTTTCACCCCTCTATACCTCCTCCTCCTCCTCCTCCTCCTCCTCCTCCTCCTCCTCCTCCTCCTCCTCCTCCTCCTCCATATCCTATCCTCATCCTCCTCCCTTTCCTGTTGTCCTAATTTTCTTTACTTTCCTTTTCCTCTACTTCGTTTTCGTCTTCATCCTCCTCCTCCTTTTCCTTTTCCTCATTCCCATCTTTCGTATCCTCCTCCTCCTCATCCTCATCCTCATCCTCATCCTCCTTTCCTCCTCCTCCATACCCTATCCTCATCCTCCTCCCTTTCCTGTTGTCCAAATTTTCTTTCCTTTCCTTTTCCTCTACTTCGTTTTCGTCTTCATCCTCCTCCTTTTCCTTTTCCTCATTCCCATCTTTCGTATCCTCCTCCTCCTCCTCCTCCTCCTCATCCTCATCCTGCCTACCCAAGTGCTCTTTCGTTTTCTTTCCCTCTTCTTCATCTTCTCTTCGTCGTTTTCTTTACTTCTTTTTTTTTCAATCACTATATCTTTACTTTTCTTTCCCTCTTCTTCCTTCTCTTTCTCTTTCGTTTCTTTTTCTCTCTCTTCCTGCATTTTCTGTATCTTTCCTTTTCCAGTCTTTCATTCCCTATACCTCTGTCGCATTTCTCTCTTCTCTTTTCATCATTCATTTTAACCTTCCCTTTCCACCTCGTCCTCTTCCTCCTCCTCTTCTTCCTCCTCCTCCTCCTCCTCCTCCTCCTCCTCCTCCCCTCGTTTCATTAGTATTAGCAAAACAGTTTATAGTTTCTAGTGATATTATTTTTTTGCTGAGATAAGATTCAATTTACCTTTTTTTCTTAATTAATTGATACCTTGATTTTGGCTTCACCTGTGCGGGTAATAATTAGTCAGGTGAGATTTTTGTTTGTTTGTTTGTTTGTTTGTTTTCGTGTGTCTGATGTTGATGAATGGAATGTTACTCTTTTTTTGTATGTGTGTGTGTGTGTGTGTGTGTGTGTGTGTGTGTGTGTGTGTGTGTGTGTGTGTGTGTTTGTTGCCAGCTGTGTGGTGATAGGTGTTCGGTGTCCCTGGTACCTGTAGCGCCCTTTTCTCCTCCCTTGTCATCCCTTTCTCCCTTTTCTTCCCTCTTTTCTTCCCTTTCATCCACCTTTTTCTAACGGTTTTCTATTCATTAATTTTTTCCTTCCCTTTTTTCTCTATTTCTCTCCTAATGTAGTGCCCTTTTCTTCCCTTTATTTTCCTCACTTTCTCCCTTTTCTTCCCTCTTTCCTCCCTTTTTTCCTCTTCTCTTAAAATTTATCGTGGTTTTCACTCATTCCCTTTCCTCCTATTCCCTTTTTTTTACCTTCATTGTTTCCTCCATCCACCTTCTCTCACTTTCTCCCAACCAGTTTCCTTTCTTTCCTCCATTCTCTCTCTCTTTCTCTCCATCCCTTTCTTTTCTTTCCCTCCCTCTCTCTGTCTCCCTTCTACCCTCTCCTCCCTTTATGTGTTGCTTCCCTCTCTTCCCTCCCTTTCCTCTCTCCTCCCTACCCTTTCAGATTTACGTTTTCTCCTCCCTTTCTTCCCTCCCTCCTCCCTTTCTTTCCTCCATCCCTTCACGTTTCCTCCCCAGGTAGAGAAGATCGCTTTCGCTAGGCATAACCTCTCCCTTTCTCTTCCCTCCCTTTACCTCCCTTTCCTTCCCTCCCTTCATCCTACTCCTTTACCACTCCCTCCATCCCGTCTCTCTCTCTCTCTCCCTTTACTTTTCCTCCCCTCCCATTTTTTCCTTCCTCTTCTCTCCTCAATCCCCCTCCCCTACCTCTTTTTTCTCCTTCTCTTCCTCCCTCTCTATTTCCTCCCTTCCTTTACTTTCCCTCTTCTTCCATCTCCCTCTCTCTCCCCTTCTACATCTCCGGCTCCTCCATTCTCCTCTCCTTCTTTCTCTCCCTTTCTCTTTTTCCTACCCTCTTTCTTCCTCCCTTTCTCTTCCCTCCTTCTCTTTACTTCCCCTTCCTCTTCTTTCCCCTTTCCCTCCCGTCCCTCCCTTCCTTCCCTTCCCTACTTCTCTTCCCCTCTCCTTCCTTCCCATTCTCTCCCCCCTCTCCTCTCCCCCTTCATCTTCTCCCCCCTCCACCTCCCTTTCCCCCCCTCTCCCCCCCCCCCCCCCCCAGCCTCCCGCAAGATAGCTAGGCCACCACCCGAGTTGTTATATTCGCCGGCAAAATAAAAAAAAGAATACAAAAAAAAAACATTCTCGGCTCCCTCGAAATGTTGTTTTAGATTTTAATGTAACAAATAAATAACAATAATAATAATAAAAGTTTTGTATCACGTGTTTGGGCTCTTATTAATCAAAGGGGGGGAGGGGGGGTTGGGGGGTTGGGGGGGTTGTGTGTTTGTAAGGTTGTTTGTGTTTTGGTTGTTATTGTTTTCACCTCATGTTGTTTTTTTGTGTTTTTGTTTACGTGTGTGATTATCGAGTTGTTTGTTTTGTTTTGCTTATAAGTGCTTGTGATATTGTTTTTCTTTTTTTGCAGCGATGGAAGTAGTGGAAGGAGATTGTTTTCTTTTGTTTGTGTGTGTGTGTGTGTGTTTGTTTTCTCAGGTTAATTGTGTTTTTTTATGTTTATCTGTTGGTTTGGTAGTTGTTGTTTTCTGTGTTTAATGTTTTTCTTCTATTGTATTGTTTTTATAAGCATCTTTTTAGTTTTAGTTTCTTTTATTTTGGTTCATGTTTTTTTAATGTTTTTGTTGTGTGTGTTTCTTTATTACATGTTGCTGTGTCTTGTTTTGTTCTTGATTTCGTTTTCTCATTTGCTTGATTATTCCCTGCATTCCTGTCGCACCTTTTAGTGTTTTAATGATTTACTTGCATGGTATTGTTTATGAGCACTTTGTTATTATTTTCGTTTATTTTGGCTAATGTTTTTGTGTGTGTGTTCCTTTATCGCGAACCTGAATTTCCATGTTCTGATATTTTTTCTATCTCATCTTTGCTTCATTAAATTTCGTTAGTTAGTGATTTGCTGTTTTGTATGTTTAATTATTCGTTGTTTGTTCTTACTTTCATTAATTTTAACTCATGTCTGTTTTTTTTTTGTTGTTGTTTTTTTTGCGTGTGACTTTATTATAAGCCTGAATTCCATGCCTTGATTTTTTTTTCTACTCTTTTCTTTGATATATTAAACTGCGTGTGGATTTTTTCTTCTCATCCTATTAATCTTTGTTTTACGCTTCATAATTGTTGCTCTTTATATTATCTGCCTTGGGTTTATTTGATTTTTGTATCGTTGTATGTTCTTTTTTTTTAATATTCACGTTTACATTATTTTTCTTCTTACAGGTGTGTGGTTGTTGTTGTTGTTATTGTTGTTGTTTTATTTTGTCGATGAGTTTGTTTATGCTGCTTTTTATTTTTCTAGCGTCTATTTTTTTTTTATAAGTTACTTTGCCTTTCAGTTTTGTGTGATATTTAAATTTGAATACAACATTTTTCTCTATTTTTCTTAACGCTGTCTCGCCTTTCCAGTCATTTATGTAACACTTTTTTTAATTGCGCTCATTTGTGAAGATTCTTTTTGCATATATTTATCCCAGAATTTGCATTTCAGCCTTGTAACAGCCTTTTAGTCATGCTTTTTTGTTGCCTGTCATTTTTTAAACTATTTTTTTAGCTGTATGTTGCTGTCTTTCTTATTTTGTTCTTGATTTTGTTTTACTATTTCCTTTATCATTTCCTGCAATTCACTTCAGCTTGTATATGTGTTGCTGTTTATCAGTTTACTTTAGATGCAATTATTTTTAGCGTTTCTTACCGCTGACTCACTTTTCCAGTCGTCTATTGGATATCTTTTTTAATTATGCTCATTTGTCTTGGATTCTTTTGCATATATTTACCCCCACAGTTCCAGTTCAGCTTCCTAACAGTCTTCATTCGTTGCTTTTCCTGCTGCCTCGCTTCTGCTTAAACTGCTCCTTTTAATTATATGTTTTTATCACCCTCTCTTCCTCCATCTCCCTCCTCCCTTATCCTCCCTCTATATGCAGCTTCCCTCCCTCCCCTCCCTTTCCTCCCTTCTCCCAACCCCTTTTGATATAGGTTTTCTCCTCCCTTTCTTCCATCCATCCATTTTCATTACTTGCATTTCATTTCAGTATTTTAAGTCTTGGGCGGTTGCTGTTCCTGTTGCCTTGTTTTATTATTTTCCAAAACCCAAACACGAAATTTCCATTGTTTTTGCTTTTTACAATTTTCAGTTTTATCTTTAGTTCCGCTTTCTTGCTTTCAGACGCAAAGAAAACCTGAAAACAAAGACGGGAAAAAAAACTACAGGAACATAAACGGATGGAAAATGATGAAAAAAACAGGAAAAATATAAAGGAAATAACAAAACTTTAGACGTCAGAACCAGGACACGTAGCGAAGCGGATGACGATGGAGCAGCAGAGCCGACAGACAGTGCGCAGGTGAGTGATTCGTATTGTATGCAAACGACAGGTGTTCTTGCGTGTATTAATTAACGGGCAACAGGTAAGGAAAGCATAGGTATCATGAATGGGAAAAAGGGAATGTTAGGGAAAGAGAAGAGAAGATACAAAGGAGGAAAGCAAAGTGAGAGGAAGAAGAGGCAAGAGGAAAAGGAGGAAAAATAAAATAAATGATAGGGAAAGAGAAGACGCAGAGAGAGGGAAGCTACGTAAAGGGAAGGGGAGACTAAAGGAAATAATGTTAGGGAGATAAAGAGGAGAGAAATTAATTAACGGCCACGACAGGTAAGGAAAACATAGGTATCATGAATGGGGAAAAGGAAAGAAAGCATAAAAAGATGGAGTTAATAGCAGTCGAAAAGGGGAGCGTGAAAGGAATGAAAGTGTTAAAAAGGGGGAAAAAAGGAAAGAGGGAAAACATAGGAGAACAAAATATTAAGAAAGGAGAGAAAGAACGGGAAGATGGAGTTAATAGCAGTCGAAAAGGGGAGCATGAAAGGAATGAAAGTGTAAAAAAAGGGAAAGAGAGAAAAGAGGGAAAAATAGGAGTACAAAATATTAAAAAAGGAAAGAGTCGAAAAGGGGAGCATAAAAGGAATGAAAGACTAAAAGAGGGGAAAAAAAGGAAAGAGGGAAAAAATAGGGGTACAAAATATTAAGAAAGACTCGCAGTGGGAAGGATTGGAATGACGAAAGATAGAGAGAAAGGAAAAAATGGAGATTGGAAGTGCAAAAAATGGAAGTGCAAAAAAATGGCAAGAAGAGGAAAAAAGATAGAATTGAAGAAGAAATTATTAAAGACGACTTAGGAAAGAATATTTAGAAAGAAAATATATATAAATAAGGAAGGACGAAAGATGGAAAGAAAGGGAAACATGGATACTAGTAGTGTAAAAAATGGCAATAGGAAAAAAAAGATAATTTTGAAAAAGAAATTAGTAAAGACGATATAGGAAAGAAAAGGAAAAAAAAGAAAAAATATATAAATAAGGAGAGACGAAAGATGGAAAGAAAGGGAAACATGGATACTAGTAGTGTAAAAAATGGCATGAATAGAAAAAAGAATAGGGTTGGAAAAGAAATTATTAAAGACGATATAGGAAAAAAAAAGAAAAAGAAAAATATATAAATAAGAAAACAAATATACAGAAGACAAACCTTTCCTATTTGATAACCAGGGACGGCTTCACCTTTGTCAGCGGGTCAACTACCTGTCCAATACCTGCTTACGTTTACCTGATTTCTTGTTAATTAATTTCACGTAAGCTTCATGGTAAGGAAATTGATAGATCCTTACGGCCTTTTATTTATTTTTTTTTTTTACAACAAAGGAGACAGCTCAAGGGCATAAAAAAAGGAAAGATTAATAAAAAAAAAGCCCGCTACTCGCTGCTCCCTGTTTATTCACTATCTTTAAATATTCTTCAGTTTCCTTTATTATATTCACGTCACTTACCTTTCTTCATTAACGAGTAAGGTAGACAGACACCTGCGTAAGACTGACAGCTATTTTTCTTTCTCTTTTTTTCCTTTTTCTTTTTCTGTCAATAAATGTTCATGAGATTATTTTTTACTCTATTCACGTCACGCACCTTTTCCTCATTAACGAGTCAGGTATAGACAACAAACACCTGCGTAAGATTGACAGCCATTTATTGCGGTCTCATACATATCTTTTTTTCTTTTTCTGTCAATAAATGTTTTTGGGATTATTTTTTTTATTCCATTCACGTCACTCACCTTTCCCTCATTAACGAGTCAGGTATAGACAACAAACACCTGCGTAAGATTGACAGCCATTTATTGCGGTCTCATACAAATATAGTATATACATCGACACCACTGGATATAGTTTGTCATCTTATCAGCGAAGAAATACTATGACCCGTGAGAAAGAGGAGCTGGAGGAGGAGGACGAGGACGAGGAGGATGGAAGGGAAGGGAACAATGAATAACGAAAAGAGGGAAGAGAAAAAAGAAAGGAGTGGAGGGAGTGAAGGAGAGAAAAAGAAAAGGAAAGATGCAGAAAATGAAGGAAAGAAAAGGGAAGGAAAAGGGAACGAAAGGTATGGAAGAGGAAAATGAAGAGGAGAGGAAGAAGGGAGAGGAAAGGAAGGGAAAAATGAATTACAAAAAGAGGAAAGAAAAAAAGAAAGGAGTATAGGGAGTGAAGGAGAGGAAAAGGAAAGGAAAGATACAGAAAATGAAGGAAAGAAGAGGAGAGGAAAAGGAAAAGGGAACGAAAGGTATAGAAGAGGAAAATGAGGAGAAGAGGAAGAAGGGAGAGGAAAGGAAGGGAAAATTGAATGACGAAAAGAGGAAAGAAAAAGAGAAAGGGGTATAGGGAATGAAGGAGAGAAAAGGGAAAGGAAATATACAGAAAATGAAGGAAAGGAGAGGGGAGGAAAAGGAAAAGTGAACGAAATGTATTGAAGAGGAAAATGAGGAGAAGAGGAAGAAGGGAGAGGAAAGGAAGGGAAAAATTAATTGCAAAAAGAGGAAAGAGAAAAAAGAAAGGAGTATAGTGAGTGAAGGAGAGGAAAAGGAAAGGAAAGATACAGAAAATGAAGGAAAGAAGAGGAGAGGAAAAGGAAAAGGGAACGAAAGGTATAGAAGAGGAAAATGAGGAGAAGAGGAAGAAGGGAGAGGAAAGGAAGGGAAAATTGAATGACGAAAAGAGGAAAGAAAAAAAGAAAGGAGTATAGGGAATGAAGGAGAGAAAAGGGAAAGGAAATATACAGAAAATGAAGGAAAGGAGAGGGGAGGAAAAGGAAAAGGGAACGAAAGATATAGACGAAAGATATAGAAGAGGAAAATGAGGAGGAGAGGAAAGGAAGGGAAAAATGAATGACTAAAAGAGGACAGAGAAAAAGAAAGGTGGATAAGGAATGAAGGAAGGGAAAAGGAAAGGAACGGTACAGAAAATGAAGGAAAGAAGAGGAGAGGAAAAGGAAAAGGGCACGAAAGGTATAGAAGAGGAGAATGAGGAGGAGGAGGAGGAGGAGGAAGGGCTAAAAAAAGTAACGTACAATAATTAGAAAGATATCGTATGCGGGAAAGAAAGAATGAAGGTTAGAGGAATAATTTAAAAAGAGCCAGAGGGAAAAAAAGAAAAGAGAATAATAAAGAAGAGAACACGCAATGATCATAAAAAAAATAGCTTGATAATAAAGTCAAATGGATGTAGAAAAAGGTAAAGAAGGGAAACGTAGGAAACACAGAGAGAAGAAGGAAAAGAAAATGTAATAAAAACTCGATGATAAAGTAACTGTTAAAGAAAAATTGACTATAGAAAAAGGGAAGAAAGGAGAGTTAGGGAAAAAAAGAATGGTCATAAAAAGTGTCAAGGAGTTAGACTTAAAAAAAAAGATCATAAAAGGTAAAATGAAGTTAATAAGGAAAAAGAGGGTTAAAAAATGAGGGAAGGATCCAAATGAGTGAGATTGAGGACCATAAGAAGGATCTAAGCCTACAGAAAGGGAGTTAAGAGGGGATTGGATTCTCTTAAGCTAGCAATAAACGTTAAAACCTTCCCATTGAATTGATTGTATGAGCATTAGGAAGATTAAAGCCTACGGGAGGAGTTAGGAAAGGGATTTTGTGTTCTAAGATACCGATAAACGTAATAAACAGCCTCCTATATATCCATGGTTCAAGGTATACATTGTTAGAATTTTGGGGGGCATAAAACGTTTCCACCATTTTGTACGCAGTCTTCCCTTTAGTACGCATTCTAGGATAGCAAAAGAGAATCGTCTGAAATTTTGAGTCTGTGATGTGAAGATTCACTCCTCAAAAAATGGTTTCAGAATCGATATCATTTGACAGTCGTTTAAAATTAGTCAAAAAAGTTAAGAAATTGATCTACTTTGCCAATATCTCATTTTTTTTTTTTTTAATTTTAACTTCAAATGAAAATTAGTAAAAATGATATTCCATTTTTATTCTTATTATTCTTATTCCATTTGGCAATCTTTATAAGTAAGTAAAAAATGAATGTACTTAAGCTCTTTTCCATCATGAATACTGAGCTAAGAAATAAGTTAATAAGGTTTCAGAATCGATATCATTTGACCGCCATTTTCTAGAATTAGTAAAAAAAAGTGAAGAAATCGTTTATATAACTCAAACAAGATCCGGAGCTCATTTTTATTTCATTTTAAGCTCTATTCTTTTTGCAAAATCCTAAGGTTATTTTTCAGAGTGTTTTCACAAGGTTCGTACAAACTGGAAAACGCGTACAAATTGGTGAACACGTTTGTATTACATCATAATCATGGGAAATTAATATATATCTCACAAATCATAATGGGAACCAGGTCACAAAGGAAATATCAACAACAAGGGTATAAACACGGTATTATTATTATTAGTATTATTTTAACTATGTACAATTCAGCTCGTTTAGTCAAAGTTTTTTTTTAATTAATGGTAAGTCCGCCAGTTGCTGTTTTCTTTGTTGTTTTCTTGCGTCATTCCAATTAAAACCCAAACCAAGAAAACATGAATTATTACAAAGTTGAATTTCCTTTTCTAAACCGACCACAATTTCCTACAGTACGATTTTTCTTATATATTTTCAACTCCACGTTCGTATGAATAAACACAAAGTCAGTTTTTATATCGAATCTAACTTCCTATAGTACATTATTTATCTCCTATCTCTTTCTTTAACTCCTGGCGTGCGTCGTAATTGGAACCACGCGTACAAAATGGCAAACTTACCCTCTGGCGTGAAGGAACAACAAGAAACAGCAGCGTTCGGTAAAAGGTTCTTCTTCTCCTTCTTCAAGTGTTTCCAAATTACTTCGTCAGGGTAACAAACAACGAGGAAAGGGCCGTGAGCGAAACACTGAGGGGGAGAGGGAATGTGAGAGGGAAGGGGTGAGGTTAAGGGGAGTGGGAGTGAGGAAAGGTTGAGGGGGTAAGGGAGTGAGGGAAAAGGAAAGGGAAGGTTTAAGGGGGGCGTTCTAATACTGGGCACTAGTTTTGATTCCTTGGTACAACCTTTAAGTATTTTAGTATTAAGTTTTGTTCGAGGTGAGAAGTTACAAAGCCGAGACCCGAAGTTGATTTATTGAAGTTAAGTCAAAACCAGAAGGAATTTATGAGTAAGAATTGATTTATTGAACAGTTCAGAGTTTTATTTTTTTTCTATGATTTATTTTTCAATATATAAGTTGTAAAGTCTGAAGTAAAATGAAAAACAAAAGTAAGAGTTGAAATATATCTCAGTTTATCGTTTTACTCTTTTTCTTATTACGTTGTGAAGCCAAAAAACAGAAGAAAAAGAAAGTTAATTTATCTTAGTTTGTAGTTTATTTTTTTTATTTATTCTTACGTTAGGTTTGAAATGGGAAGTTGTGAAGCCGAAGAAAAAATTACGTTGTGAAACCAAAAAAAAAAAATAATAATAATGAGGAAAGTTAATTGATCTTAGTTCATAGTTTTAGTTTCTTACGTTTGGTTTGAGATGGAAAGTTGTGAAGCCGAAGAAAAACTTAACACGTAAAAATTGGTATATGTCAGAGTTTATCATTTGAGTCTTTTATACTTAACGTTTTGTTCAAAGTGAAAAGCTGTTGAGTCGAGAACGGAAGAAATTAAGGAGTGAAAATTTGTTATACGTCACAGTTCATCGTTTGAGTCTCTTTCTTCGTTTTCTCTCATCTCTTTTCTCTTCTTCTTTCTCTTTTCTAGTTCTCATCCTACGTTTTCTTCGAAGTGGAAAGTTGTATAGCCGAGAACAGAATGAATTAACGAGTAAAAATTAATAAATCATCCATACCAATTTATAGGAATACGTTGCCTGTCTTTTATTTTACTTCCTCCAACACTATTTTACGTTCGCCTTTCCATATTTGTTTTACGTTTGATGCAAGAAAAGTTTCCCTCCCAGCGCGTGCAAAGTTTCCCGCCGCAACTTTCCCCGCACCGGCTGTGTGGGAACCCGCCCGGAAGAGGAGCCCACTTTACCTGAAACACCTGACAAGTATATCGCGCGCTAACGAGTTTAAAGAGTTCCCAGCCTCCGGAGCGGCCTCACAGACTATCCGATCCTTCTTTAAGACTATCGTAAAACCCGTGAAAGATAAGGAGGGATAGACTACAAAGGAAAAGGAGCCATTCATTAATTTAACACACAAATCGATTACAATAAAAATCCCAAAAAAGAAAACAAGAAAGGACACAAAACACAAAAACAAACCAACATTCCAACACCCAAATCTATCACAATAAACCCCCCCAAAAATAAAAATAAGAAAACACACAAAACAACAAAAACAAACCGACTTCCCAACACCCAAATGGACACAAATAGACTTTCCAATCATTCTTTTTTTATCCACTTCAAAAATCCACGACAAGCAGTAAAGAAAAAAAGACGAACGCAGGGCAGGAGGAGGAGGACGAGGACGAGGAGGAGATAGGATTAGGCTTAAGTTTAGGAAAGATGCGCAGGATCCTCGCCTAAGCTATGGAGGATCGAGTACTAAGGTAAGCAGTTTTGAGTCGATTCCTTGGGAGACTTTTGTAGCGATTCACGTGTGTGGAAAAAAGTGCCTACCTGTCGAGAGGGTGATCATCTCTACCTCTGGCGCCACGTGGGGGGAGGAGAGGATAAGGAAGAAGGGGAATAAAGGAGATAAATGTTTAATGTTTATGGGGAAGAGAGGAGATAAGACATGATTGGGAAGGAAGGAAGGAAGGAAGCAAGAAGCGTTAGGAAGATGACAGGAAGGGGAAGGAGTGTATAGGAAGGAAGGAAGGAAGGAAGATGATGGGAAAGGGAAGGAGGGAGAAGAAAAGGAAGCAGGAAGCGTTTGGAAGATGACAGAAAGATGAAGAAGGGTACAGGAAGGAAGGGAGGAAGGAAGATGATGGGAAAGGGAAGGAGGAAGAAGGAAAGGAAGAGGATGAAAAAGAAAATAAATGATGAAAGCTAAGTAAAGGAAAGAAGAGTAATAAGAGGAAATAGATGTTAGGAAGATAAACAGGAGAGAAGATACAAAATAAAGGAAGCAAAATGAGAGGAAGAAGAGGCAAGAGAAAAATGGGGAAAAATAAAATAAATAATAGGGAAAGAGAAGACGCAAGGAGAGGGAAGCTACGTAAAGGGAAAAGGGAAAATAAAGGAAATAAATGTTGGAGAGATAAAGAGGAGAGAAAACATGAAAGAGAGAAGCCAATTGGAGGTAAGGAGAGGCAGAGGGAAAAGAAGAAATACAGGAGATAAATGTAAGGGCAATAAAAATGAGAGAAAGCACAAAGGAAGGGAAGAAAGAAGATAGGGAAGAGGACAAGGCAAGGAAGACGTTAGGAAAGGCGAAAAGAAATATTTGGAAAGGAAGGAAAAAGATATAAGATTTGAAATGATCAGGGGAGGATGGGAAAGAAAATAAAGGAAAAGACGGGAAAAGATCAGAGAGAGAGAGGGGAAAAAGATATAAAATTTGAAGTGATCAGGATAGAATGGGAAGGAAAATAAAGGAAAAAAGACGAGAAAAGATGAGAGAGAGAGGGGAAAAAGATATAAGATTTGAAGTGTTCAGGAGAGAATGGGAAGGAAAATAAAGGAAAAAAAACGAGAAAAGATCAGAGAGAGAGGGGAAAAAGATATAAGATTTGAAGTGTTCAGGAGAGAATGGGAAGGAAAATAAAGGAAAAAAAGACGGGAAAAGATCAGAGAGAGAGAGAGGGGAAAAAAGATATAAAATTTGAAATGATCAGGATAGAATGGGAAGGAAAATAAAGGAAAAAAAGACAAGAAAAGATCAGAGAGACAGGCGAATAAGGAAGAATAAAAGCTGAAAAAAAGAGAACAAGAAAATGAAAACATAAAACTGGAAAGAAAAAACGAATGAATACTTATCTGTTAAAAAAGTGAAAAGTAGCAAAGAAAAACAACTTGCCAACGTCCATATATGCATCACTTTAGTCTCCCCTTAAAGAGTATATTGAAGGAGGATTTATCAAGTGTTTAGGCAAGCCCTGTCACCCTTATCGACCGCCGGACAAATATTGGTGCTCGTTTTCTATGCCCTTGACGCCGGGACACAAGGGGGCACTTCCGTAAATGAAAAAAACACGACTTCCATCACTCAGCACTACGGCTTTGATTGATGGGCCTCGGTTTTTGTCTTTAAACTTATTGAATCTAGTGTGAAAAGTCTTAATATCACTTTTATGGACCCCGAAATGTTTAAGAATATGTCCCTAAGTTGCTGTCCATCTCCTTTCGTTTTTCACGCTGATAAGAAGCATCTGTTTACCTTTCATTACCTGGAGAGGCCTACAAACACACCTGTCCGTCTGTCAACAAGGTGTGCCCGACATGAGTGACGTGGCGGCGATAACTAATCTTTTTCACCACTTATCTAACGAGGGAGAGAGGGAGGAAGGAAGGAGAGAGGGAGGAAAAAGGAATAAGAGAAAGGAAGGAAAGGAAGGGGATACGCGGGAGGGAGAGAGGAAACGTAAAGGGGAAGGAAGGAAAGGAAGGGGAAACGCGGGAGGGAGAGAGGAAGCGTAAGGAGGAAGAAAGGAGAGAAGGAGGAAAAGGAAGGAAGGAGCAAAATATAGGAAGGAAAGGAAGGGGAAACACGAGAGGGAGAGAGGAAGCGTAAAAAGGAAAGATGATGGGAAAGGGAAGAAAGGAAAGGAAGAAAGGAAAAGAAGGAAGAATTATAGGGTAAGGCGTAAGGAGGAAGAATGATAGAGAAGGGAAGAAAGGAAAAGAAGGAAGAAAAGAAAGGAGGGAGAATTATAGGGTAAGGCGTAAGGAGGAAGAATAATAGGGAAGGGAAGAAAGAAAAGGAATGAAGGGAAAAAAAGAAAAGAAAAGAAAGAAGCGTAAGGAAGGGGAACGAAAGGAGGAGAGGAAAACATTACAGAGGAAGAATAGGAAGAAGCAGAGAGCGTGAAACCATAAAAAAGGGTGATCAGGGAAGTAGAGGATGGAAAAGAAAGGAAGTAAAAGAGAATGAGTAAGAAAAAAACAGGAATAAGGAAAAGAAGGAAAAGGTCGGTCGAAAAAAAATCAACTTCTGTAATAGTAAAGTGTTGAGTCAAAATGATAAATATAAACAATGAAAAACAAATAATAATAATTCACACCAACGCAAGGAGAGACGAGGAGATAAGACACGTAAGAGAGGAAGAGACATAAGGAAGAGAAGGAATACAGGAAATAAATGTTAACGTTAATGAAGAAAAGAGGAGAAAGGAGAGGTACACGGAAAAGTAGGAAAAAGAGGAAAAAAATGATAAGGAAAAAATACACAAAAATAGACCCCATGGCGCAGGTGAGCAGAAAAAAAAGGATTCGTCACACAGGTAAACACACACACACGAACACACACCTACACCCACACAGGTAAACACATCACCTGTCCAAGCTTTCCTTCTCGCCACACATACAAACAAAAGGCAGAGAAAGACCTTGATAGCCGTAACTTCCTTCATTAACACGTAAACCAAAGTCTATGTACAATGTTTTAACGCACCGCACCATCACTCAAGAGAACACCTGTGGGCTTCTCTTGCTAATTAATGATAGGTGAGAGGAAATACCTTTGCCTTTAATTGACTTCTCTTCCTGTAATATAGAGAATACCTGTAACTCTCTATCTACCTGTGCCGTAATTTGAACACCTGCCTAGCTACCTACCTGTCTTCCTCACCTGAGACAGATAACGCGTATCTCTACCTCTCTGTCTACCTGAGAGAGAGAGAGAGAGAGAGAGAGAGAGAGAGAGAGAGAGAGAGAGAGCATCTGTGTCTCTACCTCCTCGTCGTGAACTTGTGAGAGATAGAACACCACTCTCTCTATCTCTATCGCTCAAATGTTTCTCTTTACCTCTGAGAGAAAACGGATCTCTCCACCTTTCTGCATCTCTCTGTCTCACTAACTCTTTTTTCTCTACCTTTCCTCCCTCTCTCTATCTCTCTACTTTTCCTCTTCTCTCTTTCTCTCCACTTTTCCACTGCTCTTTATCTCTCCACCTCTCCTCTTCTCTCTATCTCTCTCTATCTCTCTCCACCTGTGAGATGAAACGAAACTTTCCACCTGTTCTCTATCTCTCCTCTTTTTCTCTTCTCTGTCTCTCCACCTTCCCTCTTCTCTCCATCTCTCCACCTTCACCTGAGAGATAGCACACCTGTCTCAGCCTCACCTCTCTACCTGGCCTTCTACCTGTCAATCTCCCCACCTTTTCTCTCTCCACCTCTCCACTTTCCCTCTTCTCTCCATCTCTCCTCCTCCGCCTGAGAGATAGCACACCTGTCCCTACCTCACGTCTCTACCTGGCATTTTACCTGTCAATATTTCCACCTTTTATCTTCTCTCCCCACCTCTCCACTTTCCCTTTTCTCTCCATCTCTCCGCCTCCGCCTGAGAGATAGCACACCTGTCCCTACCTTACCTCTCTACCTGTGCTTTTTCTACCTGTCGATGAGCCTATTAAGGGGACCTACTTGCGGTGTGGCGTCATTTAGTTGGATCGTTTATCTATTCGACGCCGCAACAAGTTTCCCGCGTTGCCTAAAATAAAATTAACTCTTGAGCATCGTAAAACTTCGGGGAGGCGGAAACACACGCACGAACACACGCATTTGCCGTCTCGCCTTCATTTAGGAATCACAAAGTTTAGTTATTGTCGTTATTCTTATTGTTATTGGGTTATTATTAGGGTAATTAGTAGGGTTATTATTAATATTATTTCGTTTCGTGGTTATATTTTACACGTCCGGTCCGATTGTTTAATGATAAGTAAGCATAATATGTAAACCTTAAAATTGAGGTCACACACACACACACACACACACACACACACACACACACACACACACACACACACACACACACACACACACACACACACACACACACACACACACACACACACACACACACATACACACACACACAGACACACCCACACACATCTCCAACATCATATTTTCCCACTAATAATAAAAAGCAAAGACGTATCATACAGACAAATCGTTAAATACTATCGGTAAATATTATGATTTGCTTCTACTAACGCTATTGACTGAAAACTTCCGCACCGTCGCTATTAACTACGATAAAATACTGAAGTCGTAAAGCTATTGGAAACTTCAATCAAGAACGGTCATCACGCGCTAGAGAGGAATTGACCAAGTATCGCCTATTGAGCCTAAATATAGAAATTCCATAGTTAACCCTACGAGAAAGTGTGAAAGAAAACGGGAGTAAAACACACACACACACACACACACACACACACACACACACACACACACACACACACACACACACACACACACACACACACACACACACATATACGTCGGTTGGTTAGTGTAGAAAAAGTGAGGATAGAAGAATAGATAGATAGATAGATAGATAGAGAGAGAGAGAGAGAGAGAGAGAGAGAGAGAGAGAGAGAGAGAGAAAGCGTAAGGGAGATTATAACAGGGAAGGGAAGAAGGAACGGGAAGGAAGGAAGGAAAGAAATAAAGAAGGAGAACGAAAGGAGGACAGGTGTGATGGGGTTACCTGCACACGTTATAACTTAATTGACTTCTGATCGTCTGTTGATATGATTCCCGTTCACTCGAGTACACAAAAACCCGTTCATGAATTCGAAGTAGAATCGTTCAAAAAAATATTCCAAAAAAGATGAATCCGAAAAGAGATGAAAAGAAGAAAAGGTGAAGAAAAAACACATTCTTCTCACAGCGATGAAGACAAAGGGAGCATTAACAGTTAGAGGAGGACAAGAGGCCCCTTTGGAACGACTCACAAAGGGAAGAACACGAAGGAAAGGGAAAGAAAGGGAGGAGAGGGGAAGAAATGTAGAGGAATGAGAAAAAGAGATACAGAGAAGATTAGATATATTGAAAGACGAAGAAAAGTGGAACTGAAATATGAAGAGGGAGAAGAAAACGAAGACAGGGGGAAGGGAGGAGAAAGGGAAAGAAGGAAGGAGAAAGAGAGAGATACAGCAAAGAAGATTAAGATATATAGAAAGACGAAGAAAGTTGGAATTGAAATAGGAAGAGAAAGAAAATCGAGATAGAGTAGAAAAGACGAAGAAAACGAAAGAAAGGGGAAGGGAGAGAATGTAGAAGAATGAGGGAGGGAGATATGCAAAGAAGATTATGATAAATAGAAAGACGAAGAGAGAGAGAGAGAGAGAGAGAGAGAGAGAGAGAGAGAGAGAGAGAGAGAGAGAGAGAGAGAGACAGAGAGAGAGAGAGAGAGACACACACACACACACACACACACACACACACACACACACACACACACACACACACACTCAACAGGTAGGCCAAGATATATTTACACTCGCACAAAGAACAGGTAAACAAAGGAGGTAACCAATAGGTGGCGTCCATGGCCCCTTCCAAACAGGTAACTTCCTTCACCAGCCATTTACAGCAGACAAAAGCCATTCACAAAGGGGGGAGAGGAAGAAGAGGAGGCGATTCCGTCCTCTCACAAAAAAAAAGGATATAGAACCATCAACCCAGACACTACATTGGAGATCATAACCATTAAAGCATCGAAGTAACATTTTGAAAAGAACCATTAACACAGTCACAACATTGGGCATCATAGCCGTGTAGAAGTTAATATATAGAAGTACTACAGCAAGGAAATAAGAACGGTCAACCCAGTCATAACATTAGCCAGCATAGTTGTATAGAAGTGAAAGCATAGAAGTAACATTTTGAAAGGATCCATCAACCCATTCACAACAAGAAAAAATGGCACCACTATAAACACTTGCCTGCGCCATGACGGGCTGGGGCCGAATACCATCCAGGCCCCTCAAGAAAACCTACCGGCGCTATAGGCGTAGACGTAAAAAAACAAAAAAATAAATAAATAAAGGGCATCATAGCCACTTGGAAGTTAATATATAGAAGTAATACAGCAAGGAAATAAGAACCGTCAACCCAGTCAAAACATTAGCCATCATAGTTGTTTAAAAATACTTAAAACTAACATTTTAGATAACTTGACGAGGCGTTTGAGAAATGAACCACCAACCCAGTCACAACATCAGACATATTTAGAACTAACATTTTTTGGCTAACATAGAAAAGAGAGAATTGTGTAAGCGTTTGAAATCTTTGACAACGGGGGAAAAGGAACCATCAACACAGTCACAACATTAGGCATTTACAACTAACTTTTGGCGAACATATAAAAGAAAACTAGACGAGGCGTTTGACAATTAAAAAACAAACCCATTCACAGTATTAGACCTATTTAGAACTAACTTTTAAACAAACAAAAATGACAAAACATATATGCGGCGTTTGAAAATGAAATCCCAAACCCATTCACAGTATTAGGCCTATTTAGAACTAACACTGGAGCAAACAAAAAGAGAAAACTATATGCGGCGTTTGAAAATGAAATCCCAAACCCATCACAGTATTAGGCCTATTCAGAACTAACACTGAAGGAAACAAAAAAGAGAAAACTATATGCGGCGTTTGATAATGAAAACCCAAACCCAGTCACAGTATAAGGCCTATGTAGATCTAACTTTTAAACAAACAAAAAAATAAAAGTTATATGCTTCGTTTGATAATGAAAACCCAAACCTAGTCACAGTATTAGGCCCATTTAGAACTAACTTTTAAACGAACAAAAAGAGAAAATTATATGCAGCGTTTGAAAATGAAATCCCAAACCCATCACAGTATTAGACCTATCTAGAACTAACATATAAGCAACCAAAAAGAGAAAATTAGATGCTTCGTTTGAAAATGAGAAATCAAACTGAGCCACAACATTAGGCCTATATTGAACTAACATTATCGCGAACACAGAAGAAAAACAAAGAGGCATTTGAAAGAGGCATTTTAAACCATCAACAAGAGGTATATACAGAAACGTCAACTGAGTCACAACATTAGGCATTTAGAACTAACATTTTATGGAACACAGAAAAGAAAAGAAAAAAAAGAGTCAATTGGAAGAGACATTTTAAACCTTCGACAACCTGGAGAGAGACAGCGACCCTTTTAGACAGTCACAACCGGGCGTCATAGCCGTTTAGAAGTTGTGTTTGGTGGTGTTGAAAGCCGTTTTGATCTCGGAGTATAGCTGGTCGATAGGAGCGCGGGTATCGTAGAGGGAAGGCGCCTGGAAGATGATGCCGCAGGTCCCGACAACGCAGGCGATCGTGAACACCCACAGGAAGAGACGATCCAACACCATCGCCACGTATTTCCAATCCTGTATCACCTGTAGGAAGGGATCGGGAAGAGCGGCATCTATAGAACGTGTTGAGTCATGCGTGTGATTCTTGTGCCTATAGTTGGTTTAATGGCTTCTGTTACTTATGTTAGTTTTGGCAAGTCTGACTATTTGGGTGATGGAGTAGAGTTGGATGCCACTTGAAGACTTAAAGTAGCATTGAACCCAGAGATTGATATGATAAGACAGATGTTTGAGGTACCTATAGCTAGTTCTTTTGGTTTCTATTACTTATGTTCGCTTTGGCAAGGCTGACTAACTGGGCGATGAAGGAGAGTTAGATGCCACTTGAAGACTTAAAGTAGTTCTGAACCCAAAGATTTATTACTATTTGTTTGAAGCTAAGACTCCATGAAGGTTGAATTGTCTTGAAACATCAGAAAAAAAGGAGAAAGACCAAGACACAAGGGAGAAACGGATCACGAAACTCAAAAATGCCACCATTGTCAAAAAGCAGAAGGAAACGAAACGAGTGGAAGCAAGAGTCACAGGAGCGGAGTGGACGCTTGGCAGGACGTTCTCGCCTTACGTTGTACTTCACTGACGTTGTTTTCAAGTCGTCACAGTTTTCATCGTTTTAAACCGAAGCAAGGTGGACGATAGGGAGTCACAGAACGTTTTTTTTTTATATATATAACGTTGATAACACTTCACAAACTCTCCATTGATAGTGTTTTTTTTTTTTTCATAATATACTTAATAATTTACAAGGTTACTACTAATTGTGCCAGTAATTGAAGTCTCTGAGAACAGTTTTTCATCATGATTATTAAACTTCATGATTAGTGGGATTAGGAAAGGATTATGCAGGTGATTAAACTCGCTAATGACTGCCTTTTGTGATAAGTGATTAGCAGAAATTATAGATATTTGTGTTGTGATTAAACTCCAACAGTAATTTATTTTTTTTATATTAGAGATGATTAATAAAAATGGTAGATAATTGCTGGACTTAAACCTCTAGAATCCAATTTCGTTATATCAAATTACGTTTTTATTAGACTCATTCGTTACACGCCCACGACAGGAATAACAAACACGGAAGAAAACAATGAAAACTGCTTATTGTATTTACCTTTCTTTTACGTAACAAGAAACGTAAAGCGAATGACGAACTGCAAGGTCCACAGAAAGGATCAAGTTCTCTGCCACACTGATCAAGGTGACCGACAAGTGACTGACTGACTGGCTGACTAACTGACTGACTGACTGGCTAGAGAGAGGAGATGGCAGTTCAGTGTACCATCTTGAGGAAGCACTAAGAACTGAAAGAAAAGAAAAAAGGGGGAGGGAAGTTGAATTTAATTTTGTTTTTAAATAAAGAGAAGTAGTTTTTTCGTCAGATTATATTTTTATTTATGGTGAAAAGAAGGCCTCTAGATTTTTTTTTTCTTTTTGTGCTTTTTTTAGTATGTTTTTTTTTTCGATTTTGACTCGTTGCTGGATGGAAAGTCTAGAACGTCGTGTCCAATCCAAATTTTCCTTTTTTTTTTCGGGGGGGGGGGTTAAGTCGGTTGGTTTCGTTTGGTTGGTTGGTGAAAAGACACATTCAATTAACGTTTTAAATTTTCACATTCAATAAATTTAACGTTCAATTTTCACGTTCAATTTTCAAGTCCAGTTTTCACGTTCAATTAATTTCACGTTCAGTTAATATCACGTTCTGTTTTCACGTTCCATTAATTACACGTTCAAATTTCACGTTCAATTTTCATGTACATTTTTAACATTCAGTATTCACGTTCAATTTTCACTTTCAGCTTCAATTAACTCGTTCAATTTTCACGTTCAATTAATACCACGTTCTTTTTTCACGCTCAGTTTTCACGTTCAGTTTCAATTAACACTTTCAATTTTCGTCTTATCTCGGCTTCTAAGTCCGTCGGTCTGTTGGTTCTCCGTGTCCAATTTCGCGCGCTTCCGGATTCTAATTTCGCGTATTTTCGTATAATTTCCGCGGCCGAGGCGAGGCGAACCGAGAGCCGCCGAGGAACGAAAACAGCACCGAAGGGAACGAAGGGAAAAAAGGAGGTAAGTGAGTACGTGTTGGTCATATATTCCCTTTACGATAGACCACGAATTGTTCCTATTGATTCCTTTTGCGATAGATGTTATGAGTGAGTTCCGAATGCTCATACAGTTTATTCAATTTATTCGTCCTATACATTTATTTTTTTACGATAGATCACGAATTGTATTTCAGATAGATGTTGAGTTTCGAATATTTAGATGGTTTGCTCAATTTACTGTACGCTATGTGATCTATTTCTGTGTGTGAGTTATGAGATATATTTGCATTTCTTTAGGAGTTTGTACGTTGAATATAATAAGTCTTGACTATACCATGATCATTTATTGAAAAGATTATACTAATATCCTTTTTTTAATTGTTTTGTATATATGTTTTTTTTTTATAGAATTTGTGGTGCGACTTTTTATCAGTCAGCTACATTAGGGTTGCTACTTTCTATTTTTTTCTTGTTCATTTATTTTAGTTTATGAATGAATGCAATGTTTGACTTCAAGATGAAAGGAACATGCAAGGGGAACGCACACACGCACACGCACACGCACACACACACACACACACACACACACACACACACACACACACACACACACACACACACACACACACACACACACACACACACACTGGCACTCATAAACAAGGACTGACAGTTTGTACAAGGAAAACATACACACACACACACACACACACACACACACACACACACGCACGCACACGCACACACACACGCACACTCAAAGATTGACAGGTTGTACAAGAAGGAGAAACAGACAGAGGAAAAGAGAAGAGTCGGGAATAATCTGTCCCAAAAAAAAGGTTTATGTACAGTTTTTTATATATATTGTTTGTTTTTTTACATTATTTCTTCACACGCTTTTATTTCAGTGGCTTATTTTCTTCCCCATTTAGGTTTTCGACTTTTTTTTCTTTTTTATCCTGATTTTCTTCCTCTCACATAGCTATCATTTGTTTCTTATAGTTATTTTTTCTTATACAGTGAAATTCCCATGAGGTTATTAGCTTATTCTTCCCTTTCGTTATTTCTTTATTCTGATTTTCTTCCCATAACTTAATTTCTTCCACTTTTTAATTTTCTCTATTTTTCTTTGGTTTACTTTCTCTAATACCACTAATTCCCCATATATTATTCAGCCTTTTCTTCTTTTATTCCTACATAGATATAACTTCATATAAACAAAATATAAGCCGTCATTCAATTTTTCAGGTTATAGATTTTTCTTTCCTTCCCTTCAGTTCATAAAACTTCACGTGGGATTCAACGATCAGTATGTATTTTGTTTCTAACTTCAAAAACTTTAAAAAAACATGTAATACATTTTTTTCAATACTAGTTTATTTTTCTTTCCTTTTCTATTCCCCTTTCAAAACTTCACTTAGAGTTCAACGTCCATTACATACTTTCTTTTCTAACTCCTAAGTCTAAGAATAATACCCATTGCCATTCTTTAGGATAGTAAGTCTTTCCTAATCTCCCGTTCAGATCATATATATACTTTTTCTAGCTTCAAAATCTAAGAACATGTAATCTATCTTTCTTTTCAATAACAGTTTTTCTTCTTTTCTCTTCCCCTCAAAACTTGACTTAAAATTTAACGTCCATTCTATATACACTTATCTAACTTCTAAATCTAAAAAAAAAAAAAAATCCATCCTCTTTCGTTTCTGTTGTTTTTTTCTTTCTCTTCCCCTCAAAACTTCACTTCGCATTACCGGTAAATTCGATAACAGTTTTTCTTCTTTTGTCTTCCTCTCAAAACTTCACTAATAATTCAACGTCCATTCTATATACACTTCTCTAACTTATAAATAAAAAGAAAACATAATCCATCCTCTTTTGTTTCAGTATTTTTTCTTTTTCTTCCACTCAAAACTTCACTTCGCAATACCGGTAAATTCGATAACAGTTTTTCTTTTTTTCTCTTCCCCTCAAAACTTCACTAATAATATAATTCAACGTCCATTCTATATACACTTTCTAACTTCTAAATCTAAAGAAAAAGTAATCCATCCCCTTTTGTTTCAGTATTTTTTTTCTTTCTCTTCCCCTCAAAACTTCACTTCGCATACCGGTAAATTCAATAACAGTTTTTCTTCTTTTAACACCAATAATATAATTCAACGTCCATTCTATATACACTTTCTAACTAAAGAAAAAGTAATCCATCCTCTTTTGTTTCAGTATTTTTTTTCTTTCTCTTCCCCTCAAAACTTCACTTCGCATACCGGTAAATTCGATAACAGTTTTTCTTCTTTTAACACTAATAATATAATTCAACGTCCATTCTATATACACTTTCTAACTAAAGAAAAACTAATCCATCCTCTTTTGTTTCAGTATTTTTTTTCTTTCTCTTCCCCTCAAAACTTCACTTCGCATTGCTGGTAAACTTCCGCATAAACTTCCTGATTCCCGAACATTTGGGGGGAAAACACAACGTTGTATTTTTTTCCATTTCCATTCCGACAATGTTTCCGTTTGTATTGATATGCTAACGAGACCCTTCCTGGCGTTTGTTCGGCTCGGGAAGTGTGTGTATGTGTGTGTGTGTGTGTGTGTGTGTGTGTGTGTGTGTGTGTGTGTGTGTGTGTGAATCATTCTGTTTGTATCTTGCTTATCATTCACTTAATCTGTTTTTTTTTGTGTGTGTTATTGGTATTTTTTTCGTCCCTCCTTGTATTTCTCTTTCATTCAACAAACTCACTTTTGTATTATCTTTCTCTTCCTCCTCTTCTGCCTCTTCTAATTTCTCTATCATTCGCCAAACTCACTTTTCTATTCTTCTTCTCTTTTTTCCTCCTCTTCCTTCTCTTCTTCCACTTCTTTTTCCTATTTCAATCATCAAACTCACTCAACCAATATCCTTCTCTTTCTCCTCTTCTTCATCCTCTTCTTCTACTTCTTATTTCTCTTTCACTCATCAAACTCACTCAACTAATATCCTCCACTTTCTCCTCTTCTTCCTCCTCTTCTTCCACTTCTTATTTCCCTTTCATTCTTCAAACCCACTTTTCCTGTTTTCCTTTTTCCTCCTCTTTCTCCTCTTATTCCTTTTCTTCTTTCTCTTTCATTCGTCAAACTCACTCGACTATAATCCTTCTCTTTCTCCTCTTCTTCCTCCTCTTCTTCATCTTCGTATTCTTTTTTTCCCACTCTTTTTCCTATTGCTAATTATCGTCATCCTCCTCCTCTTCCTCCTCCTCTTCCTCCTCCTCCTCCTTATTCCAACTTTATAATCCTTTTTTTTTTGCCAATAATATTTCCTTATTCTTTCATTCTGACTTCATATTGTCCTCGCTTTTCCTTGTCCTTCTTTCTCCTTATTATTCCCTTTCATGTCCTTCCATTCCTCATCAACACTCTTTCCCTCTTCTTTCTCTCTCTCCCTCTTTCCTCCAATTATCCTTTCTCTTCCTCTTTCTCTTTCTCCCTCCTCCCCTCTCTTATCTCCTTCCCATCATGGTTTTCTCAGTTCAACTATTTGTGTCGTCTCTCTCTCTCTCTCTCTCTCTCTCTCTCTCTCTCTCTCTCTCTCTCTCTCTCTCTCTCTCTCTCTCTCTCTCTCTCTCTCTCTCTCTCTCTCTCTCTCTCTCTCTCTCTCTCTCTCTCTCTCTCTCTCTCTCTCTCTCTCTCTCTCTCTCTCTCTCTCTCTCTCTCTCTCTCTCTCTCTCTCTCTCTCATTATCCGCTTCATTCCTCTTTTTAAATTTTTTGCCACCAATTAACAAAAATTTGGTTGCTCCTCTTTCATGTTGCATATCACTTTCTGCACCCACACACACACACACACACACACACACACACGCACACAAAGCCTCACACCCAGTCTCTCCTATACGTGACTTCCGCCCTTATGGTAGGAGGGAATAGGGGCGAAAATCAAGTGCTGTGTGTGTTTGTGTGTGGGGGGGGTATATATATATTTTTTGCTGTTGTTTTTTTGTCTGTCCATTGCGCTTGACCGGCCGCGTTGAGATATATGATTACTAACACATTTCCAGCTCTCTCGTTTGTGTGTCTTTATTATATTTGTGTGTGTGTGTGTGTGTGTGTGTGTGTGTGTGTGTGTGTGTGTGTGTGTGTGTGTGTGTGTGTGTGTGTGTGTGTGTGTGTGTGTGTGTGTGTGCGTTCTCTCTCTCCTCATATTTCGCAGTAAATGGTTGCATGAATTAAACGAGAGAAATGATCATAATATTATTACATACTTGAAAGTGAGCGTGCGGGAGAGAGAGAGAGAGAGAGAGAGAGAGAGAGAGAGAGTGAATGGCATGGAAGTCCTTCAGAATCTTTCCTTACTTCCTTCCCTCCTACCTTCCTCCTCCTCCACCTCCTTCCCCCTCCTCCTCCTCCTCCTCCTCTTCCTCCTCCTCCTCCTCTTCTTCCTCTTCCTCTTAAATCGTCGCTTTATTACTGCATCTTCATGGCTCCCAAAATTCCTTCGCCTTCCTGAAATTCCCTTTTGGCCATGTAATGAATGTACGGGGAGAGAGAGAGAGAGAGAGAGAGAGAGAGAGAGTAATCTAATTCTTGTTCCTGAATAAGACTCGTTCGTTCTTTCTCTGTCTCACTCTTTCTTTCTTCTTATTATTCTCTCTCTCTCTCTCTCTCTCTCTCTCTCTCTCTCTCTCTCTCTCATTAACTCGTAGAAGATGTAAAGGTTTTCTCTCTCCTCTTGCGTTTTCCTTTATTATTATTATTATTATTATTATTATTATTATTATTATTATTATTATTATTATTATTATTATTATTATTATTATTATTATTATTATTATTATTATTATTATTATTATTATTATTATTATTATTATTATTATTATTATTATTATTATTATTATTATTATTATTATTATTATTATTATTATTACCGTTTTAGTTACATACAAGACTAAGAAAAAAAACAGCACAGTCAAAGCGATAAATAAATACCTCAAACACTTGATCAAAACAGCTTAGTAATCCAAACACACACACAGGTACATCTAGAAAAGGACAGGTGATACGGAGAAAAAGAGAAAGAAAAAAAATAAACAGACAGACAGACAGACGGACGGACGGACAGACGGACAAACAGACAACTAACTCAAGAACATGTAAAAATCCACCACTTCTCAGTTTCATTCTTTTTTTTTCTTCTTTTTCATTTTTTCTGATTGAATTTTATAAAGAGAAATTTTGGATGTTAAATTTGGCACCTTTTCCCCTTAGAGTTTTGGGGTTAAGGGGCTAATAGGAGGAGGAGGAGTAGGAGAAAGTGAAAGAGAGCGATTACCTTTTCTTGAAGAGTTATGTTACGAGAGAGAGAGAGAGAGATTAGGGGATTAAGGGATTAGGGGTGATCTGTAGGGAAAGGGGTGGATTAAAAAGGAGGGGGAGAGAGAGAGGAGGTAAAGGAGAGGGATTATAGGAAGTTAGAACAGAAAGGTGGAAGTGGGCCAAATAATAATAATAATAATAATAATAATAATAATAATAATAATAATAATAATAATAATAATAGTAATAATAGTGGTTTTAACCCTCTGAGGTAGCGAGGAGATATTTTCATTTTTTTTTTTTTACTCGTCGAAATTATGTAAAAATCCTATAATTCTTTGATATTTTAGTTTTTTCTGTATTTTTCGTGTGTGTGTGTGTGTGTGTGTGTGTGTGTGTGTGTGTGTGCATACATTTCACACCTCATGCACAGATCCTTATAAAACATATTTCATTTATTCAACTTATCATTTATTCATTTAGTGTATAATTTCATCTGAAACTTTCTTTACATTTTCTTTACTTTATTTTTTTTTTTATTTCACGACACAAACGTACACACAGACACACACATGCTGACGCTCATGCTTCTTGGAGTCGTGTGTGTGTGTGTGTGTGTGTGTGTGTGTGTGTGTGTGTGTGTGTGTGTGTGTGTGTGTGTGTGTGTGTGTGCTGTTTTCATAGTCTTCAGAACTTCCTATGCCTTTCAAAATCATTATTACTATTTTAATTTTTTTTCAATTTTTTTCTATTTTTTCACCTCTTTTCTTATCTCCTTGACTCGCTCTCACCCTTTTTCCTTCTTTTTAACCATTCTATCATTCCTCTGTTTATCGCATTCCCACATGTAGTCTGATTTTCCCATATTATCACTCCCTTTTCCCTTTTCCTTATTCTCTATTTCTCTTTCCTTACTCATTCACCTTTTTTCACCCTCTTTCCTATTTCTCATTCACTTCCCTCTCTCAAACCTGCCATACTTTTTTCTTTCTCCATTTTCCATCATTCTTGTATGTTGAAATCCAATTATGAACACACACACACACACACACACACACACACACACACACACATACACACACACACAGGTATATTCCCTCATCTCTCTACCTGAACGCAAGATTTCAATAAGGTTCAAAACGTTTCATTGTTCTTCGTCCTAATCGTCAGTTCTTCGAGGCCCGCTTTTCACCAGTAAGTTTCGCTCAGGGGGAAGGTGGACACAAAGAAATGGTTTAGTTTTGAGATTAATTAATAAAGAAAGTTGTTATGGTTGGGTTTGTTTTCTCTATATATATCAGTCTCACTTTTTTTGTTTATTTAGTTGGTGGAGGAAAAAAGAAACATCACGGAAAATTTTACTTTGTGAGAAGGGAAATATGGAAAGCTTGTTATGTCATAGTTTTGGAAGTTCAGTTTTCAGGGTATTTTCAATTTTCCGGTATGGAAGAAACATTTAAGTGATTTTCTTGATATTTTTAGTACAAGAATGATGAGAGTTGTTATTTTCTCTATGTCATTCAAGAAGGTAATGTTTTTTTTTTTTAGACCGAAATCAAGAGTTTTTGTGATGCTGTTTGTTATTATTTTTCCGTGAAGTCTCAAGTCCTCGCAGTTTGGTTTCTGTATTTGCCAAACTTAGAAAAGTCTTCAGAACCGTCTAGTTAACAGTGCTGGAAGAGGTGGTGGGTTCTCAGAGGAAGATCTTCAGACAGACAGACAGACAGACAGACAGACAACTATATCAGTAGAGAACAAACACAAGGGGTCATGCAGTCTCAATCCGAAGCGTGCGATGTGCGAGCTAAAGCTAATATTCGGAAAATGCATGAGTTGATATAAAAAAATAACGTTTATGTAAAAAAAAAAACAGCTATACCATTCTTTTAAGAGCATATGTAATGTAATGACTTTATTCTTTGGCAAGGAGTGGATTGGACTGAATTGGAGTAGAGTGGAAGGGGGCGAGGGGGGAGGGCGGGGGGGGGCGGGTTTTTGAGGGGGGGGTCCAAGTGATATTGTTTAGCAGGTCGAGATCGGTTTTTAGTTAACTCCCATTTCGAACTTTGTGTTTTGCAATGAGAGAAGCAACAGGACGGTTAGGCCACAACAGTGACAAGAGAGTGAATGTAAAGGAGCAACTAGGAGGAGAAGGCACCGCACGCCACCTGAGACTAAGGCGGCAGGGACATGGGCCACCCTCAGTTCTCCCTTCGTCGGGGGGGACTCAAGGAAAAACTGAGACGCGTGAGCCTGCGATGCCACAGACTCAGAGGGCAGCGGGTCTTCCCTCATTTGGACCGTCAGAGAATCAACTTACTCTGGGGGATGGAGGCAGGCAGCTCAGGCTAGTTGTCTAGTGTGCGTATAGTTCTTAATTAATAATGTGATCTCTGATAAAGCCTCGTCTATCGCGGGTCTTTGGTCATAGAGTGAAGGGGCCCGGAAAAAGATCACCAACCCGAATATATTGAGCAGGAGAAACACGTACAGAAACAGTCTGTCTAGCACCATGGCTATAAATTTCCAATCTTCGCACTCCTGTAAAAATGGAAAGCACAGTGTGGGTGGTTACTCTTGTTGGGGGGAGGAGGAGAGAAAAATAAAGGGGACATCATCATCATCATCATCAATACCTAACACCATAATTATTGCTCTTATGGTTGTTATTTGATAGTGTTAAGTTTCCAAGCTTCGCACTCCTGTAAAGATGGAAAGCAAAGGAAATGTGGGTGGTTACTTTGGCTGAAGAAGGAGAGAAAACAAGGGGACATCATCATCATTATTTCCTAGCATTAGCACCATCGTTAGTATTGTTATTATTAGGCATGGTTAAGGGATGTGTTGGCTGGCGTGGGTACTCTACTTTAGTGTCCCCTTAAAACTGTCACAGAAAACGGATAGAGGCATTGATGGCAGGGCAGAGAGTAGCAGAGAAAATGGAGTGAGGTTTCTTGCTGGAGGCGCCGCAGAAGGCTCGTCTCTAGGCCCCTTGAGCACCTCCAGAACTGCTGTCTTTTTTTTTTTCTTTGATATTTTTTTTCTTTTTTTTTGTGATTTTCTTCTTGTTAGGGTCATTCATCACCACCATCACCACCAACACCATCACCATGACAACCATCACCACCAGCACCACCACCACCACTATAAGCGTCACACACCACCACCACCATCACCACCACCATACCATCACCACCACCACCATCACCACCAAAACTATTACTACTACGACTACTACTACAACTACGACTATTACTGTACACACACACACACACACACACACACACGCTCTCTCTCTCTCTCTCTCTCTCTCTCTCTCTCTCTCATGCCAATAGTCGACAGCTTAGGGGGTCATGAGAAACAGATATGTACAATCAAATCAACAGTCGTAATAATGATAATAATGATAATAACAATAATAAACAATACAAACAGGAGCTGAGACGAGACTTATAAAAAAACAATGACCATAACCAGACAATATGATAATAAAATAAAAAATAGAAACTGACCAGCCTCAAACATATCGTGAGGCAATGAGAACCTGTACAGGTGTGACACGGACAGGTAAACACAAGGCCACACCTGCACCTTCTCATTAAGCTGACACTACCTAGGCGCGCAGGCAGGTAGAGGGAGGCTAAGAAGGGGACGTTCGCACTCCTGAGAGGTTCCTTGAAACTGACTAAGGCTGACTAAGGACTGCTAAGAGGCTAGGAAGCAAAGACGGTATGTAAGCACAGATTCGTCGCGAAGGAGACTCGCTCAGGTAGCTTGCTCACGAGGCCTCGCACGGTTAGTTAGGAAAAGAGTGATAGTGAGTAATGACATAGTTTTGAGTTAATGATATAGTTTTGGGGTTAATTAAATTGCCAGAATAAAGTAATTACTTGATAACGCCTCCCACGATTGGTTACGAAAATAGTGTTAGTGAGAAATGATCAACTTTTGGTTAATTAAATGGCCAGAAGTGTTATTGGTTGAAAAGGACTTACACGATTAGTTAGGATAATAACATTGATGAGTAATGACATAGTTTTGGGTTAATTAGTTAGTCAGAATACTGTGATACTTGCAAAGATTAATGATAGTGACTAATATTATAGGTTTGGGTTATTGAAATAGCTTTTGATTAATTAGATTTCCAGCATACGTTGATTAGTTGAAAGGTCTGACGCGATTAGTTAGGAAAATAATAGTGAGTAATGATATAGTTTTGGGTTAATTAAATTGCTAGAAGACTGTCATTAGTTGAAAAGCACTTACACGTTTAATTAGCATAATAATGAAAGTAATGATATGGGTTTTTGGTTGATAATATAAATTTTGGGTTAATTAAATTGTACGAATACTCTCATTAGATGAAAAGGCATTACACGATTAGTTAGAAAAATGAAAATAATAATAATGATAATAATAATAATGATGATGATAATAATAATAATAATAATAATAATAATAATAATAATAATAATAATAATAATAATAATAATAATAATAATAATAATAATAATAATAATAATAATAATAATAATAATAATAATAATAATAATAATAATAATAATAATAATAATAATAATAATAATAATAATAATAATAGTGAATAATTATATGGGTATGGTGGATTAATTATTCAGAATTGCTGTGAATAGTTGATTTTTTTTTTTTATATTCACGTAAGTTTGATTAAGAAACCGAAGGAAACTAATATTTTTTTCTATATTATAATAAAAATGAGTAATGATGTTGATATGTGTGGAGTAATTTTGCACTGATTAGTTGTAAGAAATTAGTTTATCGATATTTCGTGATTGTAATTAAGACGCTGAACGAACTCACGGACTTTTGTTTTGTTTGCCATATTTTGTTCTGGTTCTGAGGATATATTTATTTGTACTACTTGCTCCGTCTATTTAAAGTGCTTCTGTTTAGCTGTGGTTTTTATCTTTCATTTATTTTTTTCATATTTCATTTTCATTTTAATCTCCGTGCATTAGCTTAGTTATTCAAATTCTGTTTATTTATTCATTCGTTCTATTTGTTCTATATATCTGAGGTGCTTATATCCAGCTATATTTTCGAGTCTTCCATTTATCATCATTTATATATTTATCTTTCTTTTCGTCTGAGTGTATTGGATTATTTACTCGTTTCTATTTGTCTATCAATTCATGCTATTTGTTCTATATATTTAAGGTGCTTCTATCCAGCTGTATTTACGAGTTTTTCATTTTTTTATTTATCTTTCTTTTAGTCTCCGCGTTTAGGATTATTTCCGCGCAAGATTGAGTGAAAAGCTTCCGTCGCAAAGCTCTTAATCGCCTTCCACGAGTTATTATTTTTTGCATGGCTTCGGCGAGGGTTCGATGCGACTTTGTGAATTATTAAACTCTCCTCTTCGCCTTTTATTTATTTATTCATACACTCTTTATTCATCTATTCATATACTTTATTTATTTATTCAAGGACTCTTTTTTTTATCTATTCATGTATATGTAGTTCTGTTTATAATTTGACATCTTTCATTTTGTTTTGTTTTTGTTTCCAATTTTTCTTTTGTAAATTTCTTTCTTTTTCTTTATTGATTTCGTTCATTTCGAGTTTAAAAAGTTTGTTGTCTGATTTTTCTTTATTTTTACACTCAACCTTCGGATTTTTGTGCCTAATTTAGTTTATTCGGATTGTTTTTTGTTTTATTTCTTTACGGTCTTGGGACATTCATTACTGTTTTATTATACTTTTATATCCTCGCATATTTGTTAATTTATTTCCCTCCATTTGGTTGTTGAATGGGACGATGATTATCTCGTCAAGTGAATAATAGTTTTTTTTAGCATTTTTTTACCATTTCATTATTACGTAAATCAGTTCTCGTTTTTTTATGGTTTTGTCTTTTTTTTACTTTTAAACACGTAAAGCAGTAGTTGGTTTGATTTTCTTTACTTTAACTGTTTTAAATGTGAAAATCAGTTTGTGGTTTAAAAAAAAAATCACAGTTTTTTTTATTATTTCGTCTATGGAAACAAAAGGGTCATCCCGTGAAGACTAAATTTTTTGGTAAGCTTAAGAGCACGAGAGTTATTCCGTTCTGTTTTTATGTATATATTTAAGCCAATCAGCGATTTTAGAATTTTTCACTTTTTTATTTACCGCGAAGACTTAACTTTTGGGCCAAACTTTAAAAGCGTCAGAATTTTCGTGGTTTACGTTTCGTGGTCGTCGTCTTAAGAGTCCTCGTGAGCAGCACCTGAGCGAGTCTCCTTACCTGCCAAAAATAAGCCTTAAATTACAGCATCATCCACCTGTCTGTGTGTTTGTCTGTTCTCTCTCTTTCTCTCTTTCTCTTTGGCGTGTGGGCAAGGGTTTCATTTAGTTAACATTCTTGAGTCAGCCTCAGAGTTCTTCACCAATAAAAAGAGTAACAATAGACTTAAAAAAGCTAAAAGAAAAGAAAATATATTGTAAGGTTCCTCCTGCATACCACGTTGAGATAGATCATAAGGGAGATGTTAGTGTGGTGTGTTTGTTGTGTTATTCAGAGGGAAGAGGAAAAGATGTGAATTGTGAGGTTTGGTAAGAGTGAGGTTATGCTGTCTCTGTAACAATCTGCCCCTTTTGAATTTACTTATCTAATGTTAGAAACGGTCAGAAAAGTGTTCAGTCTTGTGGTGAATGGATTCTGTCTGTTCCTGCTCCTCCCTTTCCTATCGTTTATTTCATTGTTCTCTGTCTGCATTCTCCTTAAAAGTCTTCTGTCTGTCCCTTTTGAATTTTCTTCGCTAACGTTATATGAGTCATGTTGTGAAAAGGTTCTGTCTATTCCACTTTCTTTTCCTTCCTGTCCTTTTTTGTTGTTGTTGTTCTTTGTCAGCACACTACTTAAAATTGTTCAATCTGTTCCTTTCTCCTCTTTATTTTTCCTACCGTCTGTTGCTATGTTTGCTCTCAATGTAAACCCTTGTGAAAGGTTCCTGTCTCCCCTTTCTCCTTTCAGTCTTAATTACAGTTGCCTCTACATACAACGTCATTTCAGTCCACTTGTCATTCTTAGCTCCTTTGTAAGTCATCGTCACTTGCAGCTTTTTGAACCTCTCACTGCCTATTCCCTTTAGATCCATTAACTTTCAACCCCCTGCAAGCCCTTATCTGTCTGTGGATGGTCCTTTAACCCCGTTCAGAACCGTCAAGTTATTTGTAACCCCCTTTTTGGTCCCTTGAGTACAATTTACTTCCTTTTCCAATTCCCTTAATCCCTTTAGAACCCTCCTAGTCACCTTAAGTCCTATTGAGTCCCCTTAGTCTTAGTTCTCCTTTCAGCCTCCTTTTTTAAACTCCCCATGTCCTTCTTAACTGTTTCACCCATTTTTCAGTCCCTCAGCCCTATTCAATTATCCGTTCAGTCATGTTTTAAAAAGCTCCTCAGGTCCTTTTCATATTCCTTCAAGTCCCCCTGTTACCCCCATTTTCAGTCTCTTTAGTCCTACTTATCGATCCTTTCAGTCATACTTTAAGATGCTCAGGTCCTTTTTATATCCTTTCAAGTCCCCCTGTTAGCCCCACATGAAAGCAAGGTAAGACAGGTGGCCAGGTGTGAGGGCAGGTGTGTGGGGCGTACCTCGTTGTCTCTGTCTGCGTCCTTGATGTGCTGAGCGATGAACTGCACGCCCTCGATCGCCTTCTGGATCTCGGGGGAGTAAGTTCGCTGGCTGTGAAGGTGACACCCGCCGAGGTCTGTAAGGGAGGGAGCGACGGCTGGGTTATAGGGAGGTATTTGAAAACAGGCTTGATGGGACCGTAGACTTGATGAGGGAGAGGGTAGCGTTTAGGTAAGGAATATTAAGATTACAGTTGACACCCGCTGACGTCTGCATGGGAGGGAGCGACGGATGGGTTATAGGGAGGTATTTGAAAATTGGCTTGATGAGACCGTAGACTTGATGAGGGAGAAGATTAGGTTTATGTTAAGATCGTATTGAGGTTAAGTCTTACAGGGAAGGATTGAGGGACATATTGAAAAGTGGATGGAGTATACCGTAGACTTGATGAGGGAGAAGGTTGGGTTCATGTAAGGAATGTTAAAATCGTATTGAGGATAAGTCTTGCAGGGAAAGTTTGAGGGACATATTGAAAAGTGGATGGAGTTTACCGTAGACTTGATGAAAGAAAGCTTGCGTTTATGTAAGGAATATTGAGGTCGTATCGAGAAGTCTTACAGGGAAGGTTTGAGGTACATATTTTTTTGAAAAGTGGCTAGTTTATATAATGGGTACGAAAGATGTTTATGGAAGTTAGTTTATATAATGGGTACGAAAGATGTTTATGGAAGTTAGTTTATATAATGGGTACCAAAGATGTTTATGAGGAGCTAGTTTATATAATGGGTACGATAGATGTTTATGAAAAGCTAGATTACATAATGGGTGCGATAGTATTTTTTAATGTTAATCTAGTTTATATTTTCTGATGGGTGGGATTAGTGTTACATCAGAGGCCGAGCTACCAACGCGGCACTGGTAGGATCAAGGTTGGATCAGGGTTTGCAGGTACCTACATTAGCAGGATCTACCTGTTAAAGGGGAAGGCGTACTCACCAAAACACACACACACACACACACACACACACACACACACACACACCACGCTAAACCATTTCCAAACCTGTCCGCACCACATCTGGAGAGGCAGCAGGAGGAGATACACCTGACGCAGCCACAACAGGCGTTAATTAAGCTCAGGTGTGTAGGCAGGTGTCGGGGGGGGGGGAGAGGAGGCGATATTGGGTCCCCGTTTGGGTCGTTTCCCGGGAATCAAGACACAACACACCTGATTAGCATCTCATTAAGCCGACACCTGGACTAACAGACGCAGGTAACAGCTTGGCCCTGAGGCGATAGGACGGGGCGGGAAGATGTTGAGAGGCGGGAGAACTTCAGAATTTCGTGTTGGTGTTAAATAGAGACTGACGGGAGTTACGTGAGGGCAGAAAAAGATTTGTATCTGTGAATTAGGAAGTTTTGGCTTCACCTTATCTCCCAAAAGACGAAGGAAAGAGGCTGAGGGGAGGAGCAAAGGTTAAAAGGAGAAATGGGGAAAGAAGGGAGGGAGAGAGACAAGAGAAAGAAAAGAGGGAAAGACAGGATAAATGGATAAGGAGGGACGAAGATATATAAGAGAAGGAAAAAATAGGAGTTAGAAGGGATTGATCGAGTTTGCTTCTGAGTTGATGGAAAGAGGAAAAAAGTAGAAATTAACAAACGCAATAGGAAGATAGAAGAACGGGAAGACTTCAGATAGCTTCTACCACGCTTCTCTCCCTGCCTTTTTCCATTTTTCTTTTCATCTACCCTTCCCTTTTCCTCTCTTCTTTCCCCTCTTATCCTTTTATCCTTTCCTCCTCCCCTCCGCTTCTTTCCCTGCATGTCTTTCTCCCTCTTCGTTTCTTCCTCGTCACCTCTCTGCTGTACCTTTTCCATCTTCTCTCCATTTATATCATACTAGAAAAAGACCCAAAATGTCTAGAAGAATGTTAGCACTGCACTCATAGTTCCTTTATTACAAGCAGAAGCGGAATTATTTAAAATGTCTGGTTAATATCACACAGCTTACCTTTTTTTCATATTACACGAACAAGTGGGAAAATTCTTCATATACCATGTTAGTATAAACTTTTTTTTCCTCCCACACTCAAAGAAAAGCGTCAGGCCTTCAAGCAGTTATAAAAGTTAGCGTTTCTTTATGACTCACTCACATTTCACTCGCTCGCTATTTCCATCACTAACAAAACAAGAACGAAACCCATAATTCCATCAAATCAAGCCTTAAAACAACAGCGATGCAAGTAAGTTAACGCTCCTTCGTAACTCAATTTCCTTTCACACACTCGTAATTTCCTTTACTAAAAAAAAAAGAAATAAAAACCAAAACAAAACAAAACCAACCAAAGCGTCAAATCAAGCCTTCAACCAACAATACAAGCAAGTTAGCGTTATTTTCTCTCCCTTTACTCACTCACTCATCATTTTCTTCACTCGTTACTCACAGTCAAGGCGAAGGAGAGTGAGAGTACACATTGGACAGGTGTTTGGCGTCTCCTCTCCCTTACACCTGAGCGGCCCGTGCAGGCGACAGGTGTGATAGGTCCGTACGTAGTCTGTAGTGAAGGTGTGTCAGGTGTGTGAGAAGGCAGGTGTGTCGCGGGGCAGGTAACCGAGAGGGTGTGACTGGGAGGTGTATGAGGGTGTGTGTGAAGTATGTGGGGTAAGGAGAGGGTGTGTAGGGTAAAGTATGTAGGCGAGGGGGAGGTAAGGGGAGATGTGATGGGAGGGAAAGAGGGGGAGGGTGATGATGGCTTCTCTGTGTGTGTGTGTGTGTGTGTGTGTGTGTGTGTGTGTGTGTGTGTGTGTGTGTGTGTGTATTTTCGTGACACAAATCAAAACTTAACCTAAAATAAATATAACTAAAACCATATAAACGTAATCTTACAAGTAAAAAAATATGTAGATCAAATGTTTGTCATCTCAGAAAAAAATATTATATGTCTGGTAAAGAGATTCTCATAGCATACAAACAGAAAACTTAACCTGAAATAAATATAAGCAAAGTAATAGAAACATAACCTTAAAAATAAACAAAGAAAACAATCTGTGAAGTAAAAAATGTCAATCCATCAAAAACAATATAAAAAAGCATAAATATTTTTCTCTACTTGACGTGCCAAACAAAACTTACCGTACAATAATGATAAAAAGAATAAAAACATTAACCTTACATTTAAAAACAAAAATCTGTAAAGCAAAAAACGTCGATTACTTCGAAGACCAATATCGAAACCATAAACATATCTTCTCAAATTGACGTGTTAGTAAAAAAGAAGGAAAGTGAAAATCGTTGCTAAGATACACCTCCCGCTAGCGTCTCTCACCTGTGTATCACCTGGCGCGTCAAATAAATTAGTTTCCATCCCGTAAATAAAAAAAGGAGAGTGAAAGTCGTCGCTAAGATACACCTCCCGTTAGCGTCTCTCACCTGTGTATCACCTGGCGCGTCAAATAAATTGGTTTCCATCCCATAAATAAAAAAAGGAGAGTGAAAGTCGTTGCTAAGATACACCTCCCGTTAGCGTCTCTCACCCGTGTATCACCTGGTGCGTTGAAGAGATTAGTTTCCCTTCCCGCCCAGGTGTTGAGGCGCGTGTTTACCTGTTCTGTTGACACGTACATCCCGCCCAAGTGATGCAAGGGACGCGGCTTATAGGAAGGGGGATTAAGGGGTTTGTTTACCTGTCTAAGTGTTCACAGGTGCATATTTTTTTCCTCTTGCACTTTCTCTATTCCTCCTTTATCCGATTTCTACTTTTTTATCTCTTTCTCTATTCCTTCTTTATCCGATTTCTACCTTTTTATCTCTTTCTCTATTCCATCTTTATCTGCTTTACACCATTTTCTCTTTCTCTATTTCTTCTTGATTCGCTTTTCACCGTTTTCTCTTCCTCTTTTCCTTCGTTATCCGCTTTCCATCATTCTCTCTTTCTTTGTTTCTTCTTTATCCTGTTTATTACTTACATTGTTGCTGTCTGGTTCTCTTCCTCCTTATTCTTTTTTCTTCCTTATGTCCTCTTTCCCCCATCTTTAGTATATGTTTTCTATTTATGTACGTTTCCTATTTCTCCTTTCTTCTCTTCCCTTCTCCCCTCCTCACTCATATTCTCTGCCTCTCCTTCCCTAATCCTTGTTTTGTATATCTCTCCTCTTTCCATTCCTTTCCCTTTGCTATTTCTCTCTCTCCTTCTCCAACTTTCCTTTCCTTCTCCCTCCCTTACGTGCTTTCTATCTCCTTCTTTCCTCCACTTTTATTTCCCCTCCTTCTCCCTTTCTATCTAACCCCTTCCTTCTTTTTTTATCTTTTGTTTCTTATCCCTTTATCCCTTGCTCTTCCCCTCTCTCTTTTCCCCTTTATCTCTCTCCCTCTCTCTCTCTCTCTTTGTTTCCTTCCTTCTCCTACGCTTTTTCTCTCCCCGCCTTTTTCCATCTTTCTTTTCATCTGTCCTTCCTTTTGCCTTTCTTCTTTCCCCTCTTATCCTTTCATCCTTTCCTCTTCCCTTCTACTTCCTTCCCTTCATGTCTTTCTCTTCTTTTCCGTTTCTTCGCCGTCCCTTCCTTTCTTTCCTTCTTGCCCCATTTCCATCTGTCCCATTCCTTCTCCTTCTCCTTTCCCCCTTTATCCTTTTATCCTTTGCTCCTCCCCTCAGCCTCTTTCCTTTCATCTCATCCTTCTATTTCCCCCCTCTCCTTCCCTCTGCCTCCCTCGCTCCCCGTCCATGCGGTAGCGAGCGGCGGCTGGCTGGGCTGGTGTGTGTTGGTGCGGAATAAACATTGGCTTTCCATTACGAGTGTGGGGCGTGGGGGCGTGGGTCGGAGAGGCGGGTAATGGCGTGTGTCTGAGGTGGCGTGGGCTGGCCTGACACACACACGAACACACACACGTAGACACATACACACGCACGTACTCACACTCACAATACCGTCGCTACTTTCTCACACCTTTTGCTATTTTTTGGCACAACAGTTGCTCTTTTGGACACGAAGGTCGCTATTTTTAGGCTACGATTGCTATTTTTACGCTACGGTCACTATTCTCACACTACGATAGCTAGATTCACGCTACTATATTTACACCTCTGCTACACTTAACCTACGATCACTCTACTCACACTACGATTAATACATTTACTATAGGCCTACTCACACTACGATAGCTTGATTCACACTACTATTGGTACACTTCCGCTACACTTACACTACGGATACTAAACTCACACTACGATTAAGACATTTACTATAGGCCTACTCACACTACGAAAGCTTGATTCACACTACTATTGGTACACTTCCGCAACACTTACACTACGGATACTAAACTCACACTACGATTAAGACACTTACTATAGGCCTACTCACACTACGAAAGCTTGATTCACACTAATATTGATACACCTCAGCTACACTTATACTACGGATACTAAACTCACACTACGATTGACACTTACTATAGGCCTACTCACACTACGATAGCTTGATTCACACTACTATTGGTACACTTCCGCTACACTTACACTACGCATACTATACTCACACTACGACTAAGATACACACACTACACGCATACTAAACTCGCAGTACCTTCACACTACACTCCTCATAGACACACTACGTCCACTCTACACTCACACTACGATCACCAAACTCATACTGCGTTAAGATTGCACCCCCCCCCACACACACACACATACATACTATCCTCACACTACACACCCACAGAGTCATCCTCCCCTCACACACTCACACTCACACACTCACACACACTCACCACACTTCCCCGTGGCGTGCGAGGATAGGAAGTCCTCACTGAACTTGTAGCTCGGAGTGTCCCCCGCGAGGCTGCCCCCATCGGCGTTGTATTCCACGTAAGGTTCGCCGCTGAAGGGGTCGCTGAAGAAGAGGGGGAAGCGTTACTGGTGGTGGTGGTGGTAGTGGTGGTTGTAATGGTGGTAGTGATGTTGTTGTTGTTGTTGTTATTTCTATTATTATTATTATTATTGCTGTTGGGATTATTATTGTTATTTTTATTATTATTATTATTATTATTATTATTATTATTATTATTATTATTATTATTATTATTATTATTATTATTATTATTATTATTATTATTGTTGTTGTTGTTGTTGTTGTTGTTGTTGTTGTTGTTGTTGTTGTTGTTGTTGTTGTTGTTGTTGTTGTTCTCTCTCTCTCTCTCTCTCTCTCTCTCTCTCTCTCTCTCTCTCTCTCTCTCTCTCTCGAAGTCAACACGGACTGGCAGAAACGAAGTCGGGAAAGGAAAAAAGTACTTGTTCAATTCACATTTTTTTTTCACGAATTAAACCGTTTGTCTGAGAGAGAGAGAGAGAGAGAGAGAGAGAGACGAATTGTGAGTTAATTGTGGCACTCCGTTCTCGTTTATCACAGAAGACGTGGAGAGAAGGGAGGATAATGGAGGGGGAGGGACGGAGAAGAGGAGAGAAAGGAGAGAAAGGAGAAGAGAAGAATGGAAACAGGAGGAAAGAAGAAAGAATGGATGAGGGGGGGACCAAGAAGAAGAGGAAAAGGAGGAAAAACTAATAAAAAAGTGAGAGAGAAAAGAAAATACGAGGAAGAGAAAATGGAAGAAAGGGAGACGAGAAAAAAAGGACAGAAAGGAGGAAAGAAATAAGAGACGAGGAAAAGGGAAGGGAAGGGAAGGGAAGGGAAGGGACAGAATGAAGAACAGAGGACATAAAGTAGGAAAGAAGAAAGAAAGGAAGGAAGGGGAAGGAAAAGTGGAAATGGAGGGAAGGGAAGAGACAGAATGAAGAAGAGAGGACATAAAAGTAGGAAAGAAGAAAGAAAGGAAGGAAGGGAAAGGGAAGAAGGGCGAGAAAATGTAAACGGGAGGGGAGTGGGAATAAAAAGAGGGAGGGAGAAAGGAGGAGAGAAAAAAGAATGGAGGGAAATAGAACGGAAAGGAAAGGGAGGAACTGGAAACGAGAAGAAATAGAGAAAGGAGGAAAGAAAAAAAGAAGGAAAAAAAGGAAATGAAGACTAAGAGAGAGAAAGGAGAAGAAAAAAAAGGTATGAAAGGGAAAGGAAGAGAAAGGAGGAAAAGAAAGTGGAACAGAGAGAAAGAAATAACAGAGGGATGAATGGACGAGACGAAGGAATAAGAAAAACAATGAAAAAGAAAAGAAAGAAAAAGAACAAATAAAGTAAGTGTAGAAAGAGAGAGAGAAAGAGATGAATGGATAAGAAAAAGAAGTAAAGAAAATAATTAAAAAGAAATGAAAAAATAAGGAAGGTGTTAGAAAGAGAGAAACACATACTCCTCCTCCTCCTCCTCCTCCTCCTCTTCCTCCTCCTCCTCCTCCTCTTCCTCCTCCTCTTGTTAGCCCTCTCATTGCCTTCCACTCACCATTTGTCACCTGCCTCACTTAATCATCCCTACCTGACCTCACCTGACCCTCCTCCTCCTCCTCCTCCTCCTCCTCTTCCTCCTCCTCCTCCTTCCTCTGCCCTTCCTCCCTTTCCCTTCTCCTCTTGTCAAGTCTTTCATCTTTTTTTTCTTTTCTTTTCTCCCTTTCACACCCTCATCCTTTTTTATTTCCTATTCTTCTATTTTTCTCCTTCCTCCTCCTTCCTTCTCCTCCTTTCTTTCCCTTTTTCTTATCTTTTCTCGTTTCTTCTTTCCCCTCATCCCCTTCCCTTTCCTCTCCCTCTTTCTCCTCTTTTCTCCTTCCTTTCTTCTTCCTATCTCCTTTTATTCCCTTCTCATCCTGTTCTCTCTTTCATCTTCTTTCCTTCTCTTCATCCATATTTTCCCTTTTCTTCTTTTTTCTCTTCCCTTCTTTTCTTTTTCCCTCCTTCTTCCTTCCCTCCTTCCACTCCTTTTCTTTAGTCTCCTCCATCCTTTTTCTCTCTCCTTTATCTTTTCCCTTCTTCCCTCCATTCCTTCCTTCATTTCTTTCCTCTTCCACATTCTAAGTTTCTCCAATCCATTACTATCTTCTCTCCTCCACTTTCCTCCTTTCTCTCCAACACACCTCTCCTCCTCCTCCTCCTCCTCCTCCTCCTCCTCCTCTTCCTCTTCTCATTTCTCTCCAGTTTATCTTCCTTCTAATCCCCTTCCTCTTCTTCCCTCTCCTTTCCTCCTCTCTTCTCTAATTCCTTCCTTCTCTCCCTCTCATATAATATCTTCTTCCCCTTATCTTCCAATACCTCCTCCTCCTCCTCCTCCTCCTCCTCCTCCTTCTCCTCCTCCTCCTCCTCCTCCTCTTGACATCCATTTTCCTTTTCAAATGATTGCTCCTCTTCCTCCACCTCTTCCTGCTCCTCCTCCTCCTCCTCTTAAATAACCTCCTCCTCCATCCTTTCCCTTACCAGAAACTCATCTTTCCTCTTCCTCTTCCTCTTCCATATATCACCACACCTCTTCCTCTTCCCATAACAATAATAATAATAATAATAATAATAATAATAATAATAATAATAATAATAATAATAATAATAATAATAATAATAATAATAATAATAATAATAATAATAATAATAATAATAATAATAAGGACGATTGGAAAGGAGGAGCAAAGGAAGGAAGGAAACAACTGGAGGAGAGGAGAGAAGAGAGAGGGAGAGGGAGGAAGGGAGAGAGGGAAGGAGGGAGAGGCGTCAAGATAAATAGAATGGAGGGAGATAAGGACGGAGGAAGGAAGGGAGGGAGAGGAGGGAGAGGGAGGGAGGGAAGGAGAGAGAGATTCGGTCAGTCTTATAAATATAGGGTGAGAGAGAGAGGGAGAGAAGACCGCAGGGAGAGTAAAGAAAACAAATCACGAAACTCTCTCCCTTTCTCTCCCTCTCTCCCTTCCTCCCTCCCTCCCTCCCTTCCCTACCAGTCTGTCTTCATTTCTCTCTTTCTCACTCTCCTTTCACAGTTTTTCTCTCTCTCTCTCTCTCTCTCTCTCTCTCTCTCTCTCTCTCTCTCTCTCTCTCTCTCTCTCTCTCTCTCTCTCTCTCTCTCTCTCTCTCTCTCTCTCTCTCTCTCTCTCTCTCTCTCTCTCTCTCTCTCCTCTCCTCTCTTCTTTCCTCTCCTCTCTTCCTTTTTTTCTTTTCCAATCTCCTTTCACTCTCTTTCCTCTACTTATTCCTCTCTCCCTCTCTCCCTCCCTCCTCCTCCTCTTCCTCCTCATTTCTCTCCTTCTCACCCTCTCCTTTCACCTTTCCTCACGCCTCCTTTCTCTCCTTCACTCCTCCTCTTCCTCATTCTGTCACTTCTCTTCCGCTCACCTCCCACACTACTTATTCTTCTCCTCCTCCTCCTCCTCCTCCTCCTCCTCCTCCTCCTCTTCCTTCTCCCTCCCTTTCCTATTCATTTATTCACTCGCCTCGTCTCCTCACGTCGCGGAGAAAATGGAGAGGAAGAAGAAGGAAGGAAGAAGAGGAAAGAGTTGGGAATATTTGATAGAGAGAGAGAGAGAGAGAGAGAGAGAGAGAGAGAGAGAGAGAGAGAGTAAAGAACGTAAATATATAGAAGAAATGAGAGAAAATATGAAAGTAAGGAAATGGGAGATGGAGAAGAACGAGAAGAAAGGAAGAAAGGGAAAGAGTTGGAAATATTTGATAGATGGAAAGAAAGAAACAAAGGAAGAAGGAAAAAGAAAGAGAGAAAGAAAGAAAGAATTGGAGAATGGAGAATGAGGAGAACGAAAGAAAAGACAGCTAAAAATAGAGTTGAAAAGAGAAATAGAAAACAGAAATTAAAAGGGAAAGGAGAAAGAAAGAAAGGAAATGGGAGATGGCGAAACGAGAAGAAGAAAAAAAAGGAAAAAAGAAAGACCTGATAATACATAACAGATAAAAATAGAAAAAAAACAGTGAAAAAAACAAAGAAAAGAAAGAAAATGTGATTGTGAGTTAGTAAAAAGTAAGAAAAATAAAAGGAATTGATAAAGGAGGGAATAGCTAAATAGATAAATAATAGATTGTTCCCTGAGGTCAGTTTATGAATGAAGGAAAAAAAAGAGAGATTCATTTACCTGCAAACATTATCGTAAAGGACTTCGAGTTTGGAAAAGCGAGCAAACGAGGAATGGAACTGTTCATGTTTGATTGTTAATTGTTTTAGTCTGTCTGTCTGTCTGTCTCTCTCTCTCTCTCTCTCTCTCTCTCTCTCTCTCTCTCTCTCTCTCTCTCTCTCTCTCTCTAAAGATCAATAGCTTGCCAACTTTCCGTCATAGCTCTCTCTCTCTCTCTCTCTCTCTCCCTCTCTCGCCCTCTCTCTCTCTCTTCCTCTCTATCTCTCTCTCTCTCTCTCTCTCTCTCTCTCTCTCTCTCTCTCTCTCTCTCTCTCTCTCTCTCTCTCTCTCTCTCTCTCTCTCTCTCTCTCATCCGTAACGCTTTTCTCCCATTTTCTTTTTCTATTCCTTGCTATATTTTATCTTCCTTTCTCATTCCTTCCATTTCTGACCCTTTTTCACCTTCTTCTTCATTTCCTCTCTAATCTTATTCCTTTTCCCTATTATCATCCATGTCTCACCTCTATATTCTTTTCCTTTTTCGTCTTTTGTCATCCCTTTCCCTTCATTAACCTTTCCTTTCCTTCTTTTCACATCTCTCTTCCATCATTTTCCTTCATTTTCCTTTCCTACCTCTCTTCTCATACCTCTCTTACACGTTTTCCTTGCCTTACCTTTTCTCCCCATCTCCTTACACCGTCACATTCCTTTCCCTTTCCCTCAATTACCTGAGACCTAATTCAAAACACCTGTCACACCTTTCCCTTTCCTTACCTTTCATCTCCCTATCTCTTCAAACATTCCTTACACCTTTGCCTCCCTTTATCTTTCCTCTCCATCTCCACTCACCTTTCCCTTTCCTTCCATTACCTGAGATTTAAATTAAACACCTGTCACACCTTTCCCTTTCCATCTCTCCCTCTTAGCAAACCTTCCTTACCTTTCCGTTCCATCTACACTCACCTTTCCCTTTCCTTCCATTACCTGAGACCTAATTCAAAACACCTGTCGCTTTTTTTCTCACCTGAGGTCCCCGTCCATCATCTGGTCGTACTCTTGGTCGGAGGGTGACTTGAGGTTTCTGCTCCTGGGGTCGTACTGGGGTCGTCTCATAAGGAGCAGACGCGGCATGACGTGAATAAACACTCTCTTCACCCAGGGGGACATTTTGTGGGTGGAGGGTGACCTGGGGGAGAGAGGAGAGGTGTGAGGGAGGTGGGTGAGAGGGTGAGGCTGGGGGAAGAAAAGGAGAGATAGGGAGAAAGGGAAGAGATAAGGAAAAGAGATATATAAAGGAGAAGGGAGAGAACTGACGAGGAGAAAAGAGGAAGAGGTAGGGAGGAGAAGAGAAGGAGAGATAGGGAGAAAAGAAGAGAAGAAAAGGTAAATTGTGGAGGGTAAAAGAGAAACAGATAGGGAGAAGAGAATGAGAGAAGGAGGAAGAGAGGGAAGGGAAGGAGGTATGAGGGAGAAAAGAAGGAGAATTGGAGAAGAGATGGAGAAAAATAGGAGAAAAGGAAGAGAAAGGAGTAATGAGAAAAGAGAAAGGAGAGGAATGATGGGGGATGGGAAAGGAATGAAGAAGGAAGGAAAAGAAAGAAATAATGGAAGGTAGAAAATAAAGTCATAAAAAAGGGAGGAAACGGAATAGAAAGAAAAGTATAAAAATGGGGAAGAAATTAGAAAGAGGTAACGGGGAAAATAAAGAATAATGGCTTTTAAATTGGGCTAATAAGACACACACACACACACACACACACACACACACACACACACACACACACACACACACACACACACACACACAAAATGAAAAAAAAACGAAAATGAAAAAAAAATAAACACAATAAAATGAGAAAAATATGATTACCGTTTTCTGTGTCCCGCGAGATCCGGCTTTTAGCGTCTGCCTCTCTCTCTTATGTTCGTTCATTGGGCGCGTTTGCTGCAATGTGTTTTGTTCACTTTTACTTAGTTTAGTTTCAATTATCTTCGAGTTTGTACCGGTTTGTGTTGAAGTTGTTTTATTTTTTCTTTACTTTTTGGGGAATATTTTTCGTGTCTGTTTTTTTTGTCTTGTTTGTGGTTTGATTATTTTTGTTTGTTATTTTTTGTTTTAATGGTTTTTCTTACTGTTTTTTTTTATTCTCCCTCGTTTGTGGTTTGATGTGTTTTTTTTTTTTTTGTTATTTTTGGTCTTAATGTATTTTTTTAATGTTTTTTTCTTTTTGTGATTTTTTTTTGGGGGGGGGGTTAATATTTTTTAACGTTTTTTTCTCTCGTTTCTGGTTTAATTTATATCATTTTGTTATTTATGGTCTTCATGTTTTTTTTTACTATTTTTTTCTCTCTCCTTTGTGGTCTATTTTTTTGTTTGTTTTTTTGTTATTTTGGGTTTTAATGTTTTTTTACTGTTTTTTTTCTCTCGTTTGTGGTTTAATTTTTGTTTAGTTTTTTGTTATTTTTGGTTATAATGTTTTTTTACTAAGTTTTTTACTCTCGTTTGTGGTTTGATGGTTTTTATTTGTTATTATTAATTTTGTCTTGTTTTTTTTTTTACTCTACTTTTCTTTGTCTTCGTTTTAATCACATTTTTTTTATCAGGTTCATTTTTTTACATTTTTATTACAAGTTCATTTTTGGTTGTGATTTTGTCTACTTCGAATTTTTTGTGGATTTGTTTTATAGACTTTCGTTGCTTTCATTCTACGTTTCCTTCTTTTTTTTTCTACTCACTTGACGAAAAGCAACTCCTTTGAAGTCGACGTTGAGATCTATAATTAATAGCAAGCAATACTCATTACACACACACCTGCACCCTTAATTAACCCACCTGGCGTGACGTAACACACCTGAAGGCAACGTTGAGAGCCTTATTAGCAATCACACATGACACCTGAATGAATCTAATTTCACTGGATGTTGATTACCTAATTAAGTAGTCCCTGTCACCTCAAAATTTATACCTGGCCCTTTAATTAATCACCGTAAATAGACGTTGATGCCTAATTCTGTATTCCCGGTCACCTTATAAACACCTGACGCCTTCAATTAACCCACCTTCAAAAGACGTCAGGTATCTAATTAACCGATTCTCGTGTCTTTAATCATACCTGGGCCCTTAATGAACCCACCTGGTGAAATATAGCTCACCTGAAATCGATATTAAGAACCTTATTTAGCTCACCAAACACACCTGCTATAGACCTTAAAGGAACCTAATATCCAATACCCGTCACCTGTAAGCAATCACACACACATATATACCTCCTTTTTTAACCTTATTACCAAACACCTGTCCTTTTTAATTATGCCACCTGCTATCGACTTAAAGCTACCTAAGAACCAATACTTGTCACCTATAAATAATCACACATATCTACCACCTTATTCAACCTCACCTGCATAATTTTAGCTCACCTGAAGTTGATATTAGGTACCTCATTAGCCTTTCCAATCACACTAATGAACGTCGTACCTAGTGATTAACCAGACCCAATCACGTTATAAATCATTCATACCACTTTAATGACCTCACCTGACCTCACATAACACACCTGAGGTCGAAGTTGAGTACCAAATAAGCCTTACCAATCACACCTGACTTCTAAATTATTTACCTAACAACCAGAACCTGCCACCTACCACCTTATTTAACCTCACCTGCCGAATTTTAGCTCACCTGAAGTTGATATCGAGCACCTCATTAGCCTTTCCAATCGCACTAATGAACGTCCAATCATCTTATAAATCGCTCATGCCACGTTATTGACCTCGCCTGGCCTCACGTAACACACCTGAGATCGAAGTTGAGTACCTGACCCTCCTAATTAACTGACGTACACGATACACAATTACCTTTTAAATCACACATACGAACTTACTTAACCTTATTAGCAAGCACATTTGCCTCCTAAATTAGCTTACCTGCAATAGACGTCGTACCTAGCAATTAACCTGTCCAAAACACCTTAATCACCTCACCTGGCGACACATAACACACCTGAGATGCACGCTGAGTACCTTATAAGCCTTAGCAAGAACACATGCTCTCTAAAATACCTCACCTGCAGAAGATGCAAAGGACCTAATTAACCAGTCCCAACACCTTAATCACCTCACCTGGCGTCACATTACACACCTGAAATGCAAGTTGAGTACCTTATAAACCTTATCAAGCACACTTACCCTAAAAAAATATGTCACCTGCGGAAGATGAAAAGGACCTAATTAACCAGTCCCAACACCTTAATGACCTTACCTGGCGTCACATAACACACCTGAAATGCACGTCGAGTACCTTATAAGCCTTACCAATCACGCCTTCCTAAAATATCTCACCTGTAAAAGACGTAAAGGACCTAATTAACCGGTCCCAACACCTTAATTACCTCACCTGGCGTCACATAACACACCTGAAATGCACGTTGAGTACCTTATAAACCTTACCGAGCACACCTACTCTCTAAGTCTACTTACCTGCAAAAGACGTGGAGCCCCTAATTAGCCAGCATCATTTACCTTAATCACCTCACCTGGCATAACACATCACACCTGAAATACACGTTGAATACCTTATAAGCCTTACCAATCACACCTTCCTAAAATATCTCACCTGTAGAAGACGTAGAGCACCTAATTAACCAGTCCCAAACGTCTTAATCACCTCACCTGGTCTCACGTAACACACCTGAAATGCACGTTGAGGACCCCGACGGTGACGCAGATGGAGAGGGTGACGAGGATCATGGTGAAGAGCAGGTACTTGCCGAGCAGCGGGACGGCGAGGGAGGTGGGGGGGATGATCTCAGCCAGCAGGAGGAAGAACACGGTGAGGGACAGCAGGATGGAAATACAGAGAGTAACCTGAGGGGTGGCCGAGGGTCAGACGCGTGTATAGGTGGTGTAGATGAGGTGCGGAAGGGTGTAGGGGGTGAAGATGACTGGTGCGGTGTGTAGGGGTGCAGCGAAGCATGTGAGGGGTGTACGAGGATGGGACTTGTGTGGGGAGGTGTAGATGGGGTGTGTAGTGGGTAGGGAAGGTGTAGATGGGGTGTGATTGGGTATTGCGGGAGTGTACTGGGGTGTGACCTACAGAGGTGGGCAATTGCGGTACTTAGTTTGGTAGTGCGGTAGTACCACATCACAAAAAAAGTACCGCACTACGGCAAAATTTCTGAAAATACCGCACCACCGCGGACCGCACTAAAAAATCCTGTGGTACTTTTTTGAGGTACTTTAAAAACTACCGAAGACGACATTTGCAGCGCGGCGTGCTCACAGAAATGTGTTTTTACAGTAAATCGGACTCAATCAGTCAATCGGTATCAGTCATTTTGACTTTTCAGTTATTGTTCAAAATTAAATACTAAATAGACAGACTAAACTACTACACTGCAAGTCTTCTTTAACCCGCGCGGTGCCGGCCATTTCAACCCCGGACCCGTCCGTGGTGCCGGCCGATTTTTCATTGTACTGTTTTAAGCATGTTTCCTTTGTCTGGATAGCCAGGATAGGCACTGAAGTATTTTTTATTTTGACTACCACTACCGCAGTACCGCTCACCGCGTACCGCACTGGGAAAGAAAAAAATGGGACCGCACTACTCCGGAAAAAGTACCGCACTACCGCAACCGCACTACTGATTTTTCAGTACCGCGCCCACCTCTGGTGAGCTAGTGTGGCTGTGTGTGGTTACGTCTGTGGTGAGGGTGTGTGGTGTTTGGTGCAGTTTAAACGGGTAAGGGAAGGGAGGACAAGGGTGTGAAAGAAATAAGGGAAGAGAATGTAAGGAGAAAAAAATTGTTGGAAAATAAGTGTAGAGGAAAGAGAAGACAAATAGGTGTGGAGGAAAGCAGAGGAAAGTGTAGAAAAAGATAGGTCTGGAAAAGGTGAGGAGTGTGGGGTGGATCAGAGTGTGAAATCGATAAGGGAAGAGAAAAAACGGGTGGAAAGGAAATCTGTATCGCCTGTTAAACAATTCCCTTTCTCCATCTCCCCAAGAAAGCCAGTTTTCCACATTTTCTTTACAGTGGATAAAGGAAGAGAAAAAAAAATGTGTCGCGTGGTGGCAAATCCCTTTTTTGCAATCCAAACCAAATCAATTTTTCTACTATATTCCAACCCTGTTTTCCCTTTAACTTTAACTCGTTGCCAAAAGGAAAAAGGAAAGACAAAAGGGTGTTTCAAAAATATGTTTAACGTTGTAGCAAATCCCTTTCCTGCTATTCCCATCAAAGCCATTTTTTCCACCATTTTCCAACCCTTTTTTTCCCTTTAACTCGTCGCCATAGGGAAAGGATGAAGAGGGAAGAGTGGATAAAGTTGTAAAGTGAATAAGGAAAGAAAAAAGTGTGTTTCAAAAATATGTTTAACGTGGTAGCAAATCCCTTTCTTGCTGTTCCCATCAAAGCCATTTTTTCCACCATTTTCCGACTTCTTTTTCCCTTTAACTCGTCGCCAAAGGGAACGCACTGACTGGTGGATAAAGTTGTAAAGTGAATAAGGAAAGAAAAAAGTGCGTTTCAAAAATATGTTTAACGTGGTAGCAAATCCCTTTCCTGCTGTTCCCATCAAAGCCATTTTTTCCACAATTTTCCAATCCTTTTTGCCCTTTAACTCGTCGCCAAAGGGAACGGGTGAGGGGAGCAGGGTGGATAAGGTTACAAAGTGGATATAGGAAAGAGAAAAAGGGTGTTTCAAAAATATGTTTAACGTGGTAGCAAGTCCCTTTCCTGCTGTTCCCATCAAAGCCATTTTTTCCACCATTTTCCAACCCTTTTTGCCCTTTAACTCGCCGCCAAAGGGAACGTACTGACTGGTGGATAAAGTTGTAAAGTGAATAAGGAAAGAAAAAAGTGTGTTTCAGAAATATGTTTAACGTGTTCAGCTAATCCCTTTTTTCCAATCCCCACCAAACCCATTTTTTCCGCTATTTCCAACTATTTTTTTCTCATAATCTACCGGCAAAGGGGAAATTAAAAAGAAGAAAAAAAGATAACAAAAAGTAGGAAAGAGGAAAAGAAGGAAATATGTGGGGTGTGTAAAGCAATCCCAATTCTCTCTAACACCAACTCCTATTTTTTCACTTTTCTTTCTTCTCTATTTTGTAATCTCTTTTTTTCACTTTAAGCCATTCATTTTTTCCCCTTTTTTCTTATTTATCTTCTGTATTTTTCTTTTTTTTTCACTTCAAGGTATTATTTTTTTCCCCTTATCTTTCTTCTCTATTCTTTACTTTTCTTGATTTCACTTCAAGCCATTCAGTTTTACCACTTTTCATATTTCTCTTCTGGTCTGTCTCTTTCTCTCCTCTTCACTCCACTTTCTCTCCTCTCATCTCCTTCCCCTCCTCTTTTCTCCCTTTCAAGCCTGTTTCCTTCATTCCCCTCTCTCCCTCTTCACTCTTTTTCCTCCCCACTCCCTTCCTTTTCTTACTCCCCTCCACACCTTTCTTTATCTCTCCCTTTCTTATTCTCTCACTTTCCTCCCCTCTTCTCTCGTCATTTTCCTTTCAAACATTTATTTTTTCCACTTTTATCCAACCATTTTCTTTCCCTCAAATTAACCACAAAAACAAGGAAAATTTAAAACCATAGAAAGAAGAATAAAAAAAGATGCAGGAGAGAGAAAATCTGAGGAAATCTGGAAAATCAGTGTCGTTGAAGAGGAGGAGGAGGAAGAGGAGGAGGAGGAGGAGGAGGAGGAGGAGGAGGAGGAGGAGGAGAATCGAGTCCCCTACCGCGTGTTGGCGTGTGTGAGGATTAAACTCTTGATCCTTTAGGCGTGGGAACGAGGAGGAGGAGGAGGAGGAGGAGGAGGGAGGAGAGTAAAGAGGGAAGATAGAAAGGGTGGGAGGGTAAGCGGGATGGCTTAGAGGGGAGGGAGAAGGAGAGAGAAATATGATAAACAACAACAAATAGAGAGAAAGAGGAAGAGAAGGAGAGAAAAAAGAGACTAGCGACGAAGGGAAGAAAAGGAGATAAAGAGAAAAAAAGGAAGAACTGGAGGTAAAAGAGAAGGAGGGAAAAACGAATGATGAAGGGAAAGAGAGAGAAGGAAATGAAGAGTGAGAATAGAATGAAAGGAAGAGAAAGAGAAGGAGACGATTAAAGAGAGAAAGGAAGGGAGAGAAAGGAAAAGGAGGGATGGAGAGAGAAAAGGGAAAACTAGAGAAAGAGAGGAAGAAGCGAAGGAGAAAAGGGAAAATGAAAAAAAGGGAGAGGACGAAAGAGAGAAAGGAAAGGGAAAGCAATAGGAAAAGAGAGGAAGAAGCGAAGGAGAAAAGGGAAAAGGAGAGGAAGAAGAGAAGGAAAATAGGGAAAAGGGAAAATAATGGAATGATGTATGTGAAAAGGGAGAGAAAGGGAGATAAAAAGGGAAAGGAAATGGGAGATAAAAAAAAGGAGTCTTGATGTTCTCTTTAAACGCTATCAACCTTACGATCTCTCCCTCTCTCTATCTCTTTATCTCTATCTCTCTCCATCTTTATCTCTCTCTCTTGCCTCCCCGACCTTAAGACCTTTCCTATCACTCCCACGACCTTTATCTCTCTCTCTTTTTCTCCATTTCTTCCTTTTCTCTCTCTATCTCCATTTTTTTCCTATTTTTCTTTCCTCTTCTCTATCAATTGTTTTTCCTTTTTCTTTCTCAATCGTTCTTATCTCCGTAAAAACAAAACCAGATCATATTCCCTTTAGTTTAAGTTCCCTTTTGTAAGCTTCTCTTTAACACAATCTTGTCACCCTTAAACTTTCTCTCTCTCCCTCTCTCTCTCTCTCTTTCCTTTCTTCGCATCTTCCTCTTCCTGTTCCTCTTCTTTTTATTTCTTTGTCTTCTCCTCCATTTTCTTCTCTTTCCTATCAATTAAGTCAACAAGCTCAAGTTTAAGAGTTACGTATTAATTTCAAGGCTTTTGTCTACCTTTCTATTATTAACATTTCCAGGTGTGTTATAAGTCATTAAGGTGTTAGTTCAGTCCACAGGTGTTAAAACTTCATGCAAATTAGTGATGCAATTAAAAAAAGACGTATTTGTAGTTAGTATTGATAATCTTGAGAAGCGATGGCGGGCGGGGAGGAGGGGGAAGAAGAAGAGGAGGAGGAGGAAGGGGAAGAGAAGGAGGGAGGGGAGGAGAGGTGGGCGTGGTCTTGTCATGAGTTCAGGAAGGGAGTGATCACGTGACACCCTTCTCTACCTATGATTGGCTAGCTCGACCTCCAATCAGCTGTCTCGTGTGTGGCTGTGGGTGTGATTGAGGGAGGAAAATGGTGTGTATGTAAGCGTGTATGTATGTATCTGTGTGTGTGTGTGTGTGTAGTTGAATGTGATCGGAGACAGCTAAAGAAAACCAGATGTATGTGTATAAAGTCTATATATGTATCTTTCTATATATCTGTGTATGTGTGTGCGCCTAACCCTCGGCCACCCTCCAGCCAGCTCTCAGTATCCCCATAAAGGTGTCTAATGAGCTGCAGGTGGCCAGGTAAGAACAGAGCCACTACACCTGCGAAGTCAAGATGGTTAGTTATGCACAGGTAAATCTCATTAGTGCTGGAAACGAGAGAGTCAAGTGATTAGTATTGGGAGGAAAACCATTAGTAGGGAGAAAGATAAAGACGACCTTCAGTAAAAAGATTAGGTGATTAGTATCAGTGAGAACACCATTAGTAAGAATAAATATAAGGTAGGGACCAGTTAGTAAGACGAACATCAGTAAAAAATGATTAGGTGATTAGTATCAGTAGGAACACAGTAAGAATCATTAGGCGAGGATTGATTAGTAAGACTGCGTTAGACATGTAATCAGGAACAATGTCTAACTATGAATCCTTAAATCTAACAGGTAAAAAAATAAGCATCACACAGGCACATCATTTTTTACATACCCGAGTTAGAAAAGGAATGAAAATGAGTCTGGATATGAATGAATGAATGAGTTTGTGAGATGTGATGAAGACATGATGACGAGGACAACTAGAGGGATGAATAATAATGTGAAAGGTGTAAATGCAAATATTAGAACCTTACTGAAACACACTGATGAATGATTTGGTATTGTTTCTTTAGATATTACGAGTTTGAGGTGAAAAGAATGCAAATGTTAAAGACTTACCAAAATACAATGATGAGTTTTATATTATGAGTATTTGAGATATAACGAGTTTGACGTGAAAGGAATGCAAATATTAGAAACTTACCAAATACAATGATGAATGTTATATTATGAGTATTTGAGGTATAACGAGTTTGACGTGAAAAGAATGGAAATATTAGAAACTTACCAAAATACAATGATGAGATTTATATTTTGAGTATTTGAGGTATTACGAGTTTGACGTGAAAGGAATGCAAATATTAGAGACTTACCAAAATACAATGATGAATGTTATATCATGAGTATTTGAGGTATTACGAGTTTGAGGTAGAATTGATTAAGTTAACAAGGAGCCATAGATGAATAGTAAATAGTATGGAGGATAATGTTTGAATATAATTATGAATAAGATGAGACTATGAATGAGTATTAGTATTGAGAGATAAACACGAGTGAATACATGGACAGAGAGCCATAGATGAATAGTAAATAGTATGGAGGGTAATGTTTGAATATAATTATGAATAAGATGAGAATATGAATGAGTATTAGTATTGAGAGACAAACACGAGTGAATACATAGACAGGGAGCCATAGATGAATAGTAAATAGTATGGAGAATAATGTTTGAATATAATTATGAATAAGATAAGGATATGAATGAGTAATAGTAATGTGAGATAAACACGAGTGAATACATAGACAGGGAGCCATAGATGAATAATGATGAGAAATATGAATACAGACAAACACACGAAATTATGCATGAATGATAAAATGAATATGATGCAATGAATGAGTAATGTTATTGTAGGGTAAACTGAGTCCATCGTGAAAGAGAACCACAGATGAATAAAATAGAGAAATATGAATACTACCAACACACATACACACACAATTAGGCATGAATGAATATAACGTTATGAATTATGAATGAAATAGTGAGATGAAGGTGAGTAGGTAAATCGTGGAAGAGAGAACCGTAGACAAATAAACAAGTAAAATATGACTCCCAACAAACACACACACAAAAATATACATAAATGTGATATAAAAAAATAGATACAACGACAAGAATGGGTTTTGAATTAGTGAAAGAGTAAGTGAATAAGGAGACGGAGAGAGAGAACCACAGATAAATAAACAAGAAAAATATGACTCCTAACAAACACACACAAAAAAATATGCATAAATGTGATATAAAAAAAAATAGATACAACGCCAAGAATGAGTTTTGAAATAGTGAAAGAATAAGTGAATAAGGAGATAGAGAGAGAGACAGAGAACCACAGATAAACAAACAAGAAAAATATGACTCCTAACAAACACACACAAAAAAAAATATACATGATTGATAAAAATAAATAAACACAAAGCCACAAATGAGTTATAAAATAGTAATACAAATAACCATTGATGAAAAAGAAGAGAAATACCAACACCAACACCAAAAAAAAATATGCTTGAGTGAAATTAAATAAAGCTCAGAAGTTTTGAATGATTAATAAATTTCACGAGGCAAATGTGGTTAGCGTGTTGACAGGGCTCCGCGGATGGAAAATTACACCACCCACCTGTACCTGTCCCCTCCCTACCTGTACCCTTCCCTACCTGGCCGTTAATCAATCACGAGGCAATCAGGTGTGTGTCCCGCGCGCCGAATAAACACGATAACTTATTGACGCCAACCATACGCCTTTCATGAGCCGGTGAATATATATGAATTAAGGGGAGCTTTCCCTTATCATCCATTAATTACAGGTGTGTTTGATTGGCAGGTGTGTGTGGCGGGGGAGGGAAGGGGGGGGATTGTGTTTAAGAGTGTGTGTGTTTGTGTGTGTATGTTTTTTGGGGGTGTTATTTATATGGGTAGGGAGGGGGGGGAGGGTCATGTGTGTGTGTGTGTGTGTGTGTGTGTGTGTGTGTGTGTGTGTGTGTGTGTGTGTGTGTGTGTGTGTGTGTGTGTGTGTGATTGTATTTGTTATTTGATTATACAAGAATGTTTTTTTTCTAAGTTTCCCCTTCTTCCTTTCATTTTCTTTCTTTTCCTTCGTTCCTCTATCTATCTATCCATCTATCTATCTTTATCTATCTCTATCTCTCTTTATCATGTATTTCTCTTACTCATTTTCCCTTACGCAATCTCTTCCCCTTTCCACTTTCATTCTCCTCTTCTCATTTCTTTTCTCCTTCTTTCCTTTCCTCCTTGTCATCTCTCCTTCCCTTCCCTCCAAATCCTTTCCTCCTTATTCTCTTTTTTCTCACTCTTTATTTCCTTCCTCACTCTTCATTTATCTCTCCTCTTCCCCTTTCCTTTCTCATTCTCCTCTCCTCATTTCTTCTTTCTCCTCCTTCCCTTTCCTTCTTCTCATCTCTCCTTCCCTTCATTTCCTTTTTTCTCACTCTTTATCTCCTTCCTCATTCTCCTCCTCCAGTTCTCCTCTTCCCCTTTCCTCTCTCATTCTTCTCTTCTCATTTCTTCTTTCTCCTCCTTCCCTTTCCTCCTTGTCATCTCCCCCTCCCTTCATTCCCTTTTTTTCTCATTCTTTTATTTCCCTTCTTATTCTCCTCATTTAATTATCCTTTTTCCCTTTCTTCTCTCATTCTCCTCTTCTCATTGCTTCTTTCTCCTCCTTCCCTTTCCTTCTTGTCATCTCTCCTTCCCTTCATTCCCTTTTTTCTCACTCTTTATTTTCCTCCTCACTTTCCTCCTCCATTTCTCCCTCGGTTTTTTATCCTGTCTTCCCCTAATCCAATCTCCTTGAAGGCTTCTCCAATCCAATTAGGGTTAAACACATTATCCGGATTCTAATCAAGACGGTTTGTCCAATCACAGAGCCGAAACGAACACCTCTATATCATTTTCCAATCATTCTTCTTCTCCTTCTTCCTCTTCTTCCTCTTCCTTCTCTTCTTTTTCTCCTATTCATAATTCGTTTTAGCATCTCTTAAGTACCTAACAAACTGTCCTGTTCCTCTTCCTCTTTCTCCTCTTCTCCTTCTTCCTCTTCTTTTTCCTCCTCCTCCTCTTCTCCCTTCTTCACAATTCCTTTTTTCATCCATACTCAACCACCTTTTCCTCCTCCTCCTCCTTCTTCCCCTCCCCTTCCCTCTCTTTTCCCTCTTACCCCTCCACTTCCTTTTCCTCCTCCTCCTTCTTCACCTGCTAATTGGGGACTATTGTTACCTGAGGCTTCTACAGGTGGTAAAATTAATGAGACAAATTAGTTTACCGGTCATAACCTTTTTTTTCTCTTTCTGTGTATTTTTTTTATTCACTTAATTTGTCCCTCCCTTCTTCTCTTCCCTCCCTTCTCTACTTTTTTTACTCCTTTCCCCGTCCTCTTCTCTCCCTTCCCCTCCTTTTCTCTCCCTTCTTCTCTTTTCTCCCTTTCCTTCCTGCTCCCTTACTTTTCCTTTCCTTCCCTTCTCTCCTCTTCTCTCCATTTCCTCTCCTCTTATCTCCTTTTCCTCCTATTTCCTCCTTTTCAAGCCTGTTCTATTTATCCTCCTCTTCCCTCTCCTTCTCCTCTTCCTCTTCCTCTCTCCCCTCTCTTTCCTTCCCACTCTCTCCCTTCCTCTCACTCCCCTCCACCCTTTCTTTAACTTTCCCTATCTTATTCCCTCATTCTCCTCCTCTCTCCTCTCTTTTCACTTCTCCTTTTTCTCTTCCTTTTCCTTTCTCTTTTATCCACTTATTTTCCTCCTCCTTTCCTCCTCTCCTTCTCATTCTTCTTTCTTCCCTTCTTTTCCTCTCATTCTTCCCGTAACTTCTTGTCTTCCCCTTTTCCTCTTTCTTTTTTTCCTCTCTTATCCTTCCCTCTCACCTCTCTACTTCACTTTATTCCTCCTCCTCCTCCTCTTCCTCCTCTTCCTCTTCCTCCTCTTTTTTTCTCACCCGTTGCCAGTTCATATTTTTTGGCGTGTATTTATGTTTTGTTTTGCGTAATAAGTTTAATCACAAACGTCAGAATTTGAATTAGTTTGTCTATTGATTCGTTATTCAGTGCGTTTATTACGTTATGCTGTGTGGGTGTTAACAGCGTGGAGTGAAGGGTGTTTAGCGAATTTTGTAATGAGTTTTTCTATGGATTATTTTTTATGGACTATTATGGATTACAGATTATATGGATTTTATGGATTTTTATGGATTGACTCAAAATTTTATGCGTCGTTATTATCATTATCGTCGTTATTATTATTATCATCATTATCAAAGTTATTATTGTTTTCATTTTCAACTCTATTACCGTCCTTTAATCCTCCTTTCTAATTCACTAACTTTTCTTTTATAATTTTCATCCTTTTTTCTAAGTCATATTTCTATAACCATTCACTTTTCCTTACTCACTTTTCTCTGTCTATCTTCTACCTTCCTTTCATCCTCATATTACACACCTTTTCCTCTTCTCATTCCAATTTTCCTAACTTTTCTTATATAATTTTCACCCTTTTTCTAAGTCATATTTCCATAACCTTTCACTTTTCCTTACTCACTCTTCTCTGTTTATCTTCTACCTTCCTTTCAAGCTCATATTACACACCTTTTCCTCTTCTCATTCCAATTTAACTTTTCTAATATAATTTTCACCCTTTTTCTAAGTCATATTTCCACAACCTTTCACTTTTCTTAACTAACTCTTCTCTGTCCACCTTTTAACTTCCTTTCAAGCTCATATTTCACACCTTTTCTTTTTCTCATTTCAATTTTCCTAACTTTTAACTTTCAAATGTTCAGGCTTTACTAATTTTCCCACACCCTTCCTTGTTCAACTCGTATCCCCACAAACTTCCTTCTCTTTCTCATTTCCTTGCAGCCTAAGTTTACGTAACCTAATATTCTCTAAACCGTCTTTCCCTTACTCGTGTCCTCGCACCCTAACCTAACCTAACCTTTCCAGCATCCCTTCCTAATCTTTCTTCTCCTAATCATCCTCTTTCGACTCAACACCTTACACCCTTTATAAATGTCAAAGTAATCTTCTCTTTCTCTCACCTATGGCCTTAAAACTTAACCTAACCTTACTCTTTCCTTCCCTTCCTCTTCCTTCCCCTCCCTCCCTTCCCCCCTCCTCCCTCCCTCCTCTTCCCTCTTCCTCCTCTTCCTTCCTCCTCTTCTCCTCACAACTTCACCTAACCTTACTCTTTCCTTCCCTTCCTCTTCTTTCCCCTCCTCTTCCATCTCTTCCCTCCCCTCCCCTCCCCTCATCTTTCCTTCTCTTCCCTCCCATCTCCTCTTCGTCCTTACCTTCCCCTCCTCTTTTCTCCCTTTTAATCCTGTTTCCTTTCCTTCCCTTCCCAACCTTCCTCTCTCGACTCATCACTTAGTCATTCTCTTCTCTTTTTCTACTCTCTCTCTCTTCCTTTTCCTCTCTCTTATCCACTCACTTTCCTCATTCTCCTTCTCCTGTCCATTCTTAACTCATCTTCCCTTCTCTATTCTCTTTCCACTCCTTCTTCCCTTTACTCCACTTTTTCCTCCCCACTCACTCCCTTCCACTTCCCTCCTCCCTTCCCTGAACTCTCCCTTTCTTACTCCCTTTACAAACGTCACCTTTTCTCCGGAGTCAGACGGGAGGTAGAAAACGAGGACGGTGAGGAAGGAGATGCCCACACAAGGGATGATGAGGTTGACCGTGTAGAAAAGCGTCTTGCGTCTCATGGTCAGGTTGAAGGTGATATCTGTGGACGAGGAAGGTGTTAGAAGGTGTGGGAAGGAGAGAGAGGGTCGGAAGGTGTGAATGGGAGGTGGGAGAGAGAAGAAAAAGGTAAAGAGGTTGGGTAAATAATCGAAAGAGGAGATAAAGAAATGAAAGAAATGTTATATATGTGGAATAGGAACGTGTTAGAAGGTGTGGGAAGGTGAGGGAGGGTCGGAAGGTGAGAATGGGAAGTAGGAGAGAGAAGAAAAAGGTAAAGAGGTTGAGTTTGGGTAAATAATCGAAAGGGGAGATAAAGAAATGAAAGAAAGGTTATATATATATATGGAATAGGAACGTGTTAGAATGTGTTAGAAGGTGATGGAGGGTCGGAAGGTGAGAAAGATAGGGGAGAGAAGGAAAAGGTAAGGAGGAGTTTATGCAAAGAATTAAAAGAAGAGATAACGAAAGGAAAGGGAGGTTGTATATGTGGACGAGGAAGGTGTTAGAAGATATGAGTAGGTGAGGGAGGGATCGAAAGTGAGATGGGAAGAGAAGGAAAAGGTAAAGAGGAGTTTATGCAAAGAATTAAAAGAAGAGATAAAGAATGGAAGGGGAGGTTATACATGTGAAAAAAGGAAGGTGTTAGAAGATGTGAGTATGTGAGGAAGGGGTCGAAAGATGAGATAGGAAGAGGAGGAAGAAAGGAAATAGTGAAGAAAACTATTTGCGGTGAGGAATCAAAGGTTACAGAAAAGAAATGGGAAGTTGCTAGTAAAAGGAAGGAATAGCAAGGTGAGAAGGTGTGATAAGACGATGGAAAGAGAGGGTGGAAAAGTAGAAATATAATTGATGATCGCAAGGTAGTTTTTAAGCAAGGAGATATACAGAAAAGGAAAGAGGCAAAGAGAAGAAGGAAGAAAGATGCAAGAGAAGTTATGTGTGAAGGAAAACGACGTAGAGAGAAGAGGAAAATGGAAGGAGAATAAAATAAGTTTGCAGAAATAGGAAGAAGCCATTTGAAGGGACTGAGAGGAAGGAAGGAATCGAAAACATGAAAGAAAACGGGAAGAAAGGAAACCGAGAGTGTGGGAAATATATTTTAGAGGAAGGAATAAGAAAAAAGAGAAATAGAAGGAGAAGGAAGGAAAGAAGGAAGAACGGAAGGAAGGAGGGATAAAAGACCAAAGAGAGTGAAAAATATAAAAGTTAAAAGAGTGGAAAGCAATTGCAAGTTTGGAAATAGACGAAGAGAAGGAAGAAGATATCAAAGGAAGGAAGGAAGGAAGGAAGAGAGATAGACAGAGAGAGAGAGAGAGAGAGAGAGAGAGAGAGAGAGAGAGAGAGAGAGAGAGAGAGAGAGAGAGAGAGAGAGAGAGAGAGAGAGAGAGAGAGAGAGAGAGAGAGAAAGCTGAGTAAGAGCATTGAAAGTTTGTGAGAGAGAGAGAGAGAGAGAGAGAGAGAGAGAGAGAGAGAGAGAGAGAGAAGAGAGGAAGAAGAGGAAGAGAGAGAGAGAGAGGAGAGAGAGAGAGAGAGAGGAGAGGAGAGAGAGAGAGAGAGAGAGAGAGAGAGAGAGAGAGAGAGAGAGAGAGAGAGAGAGAGAGAGAGAGAGAGAGAGGAGGGGGGTAGGGGGGCTGTTGTTATCTAGCTTGTCTAACCGTGTGTGAAATTGGATTTGTGGCATTAACTCAACAAAGTCATAGAAAACGGGAGTCGGATCTTGACGAAATAAATCCACTAATACTACTACCACTACTACTACTATTACTATTACTACTACTACTGCTACTTCCAATTGGTTCTCACTCTTAACTTTACTTCTATCTTCTCTTACTAAATCTCCTTCATTCATTTCCTTTATTTCTTTCTTCTTATTCTTTTCTTAACTATTACTTCTTCTACTAATACTAATACTAATGATATTTTTAATAGGAGTAATAGTAGTTGTGATTTTTTACTTACTCTGCTCACATGACCTCTTTCCTAGGGTCTTCCAGGTAAAGTAGGTCAGTAAAACACTTAATAAAACATAAAACACACACCTGTCCCACACCTGTCCCACACCTCACCTCTAATCACTTTCTCTCGTTTCCAGGTAAGCTACGTGTATCACCATTTCAATATTCACATCAAAGGACCGACTAATTAACTAAGGTAAGAATAAGCTCTTTCTAAATTCGTGTGGCGCAGGTGTGGCCAAACAGGTAAAACGTTAATTAGCCCCAGGAAGAAAGTCGTAATTGGCTACACCTGGAAAAAGGAAGGACAGGTAGATTAATTAGGGCCATTCAGGACTAATTGATACACCTGACAGTGGAATTAGGTGGGAGGAGGAGGAGGAGGAGGAGGAGGAAGATATGGAGGAGGAGGAGGAGGAGGAGGAGAAGAGGATAAAAGAGAAAAAAGAAAAAAAGGGCAAAAATGTAAAAAGATTGAAATAGGAGAAAAAAACGTGGGAATGAAGAATGTAAAAAAGAAAGACTCATTCAGCTTCAATCCTCCTCCTCCTCTTCCTCCTCCTCCTCCTCCTCCCTCTGAGAAGTACCGCCTCGTGGCAAAGCCGAGTCAGTATTGATTTTGGTACACTCCTCCTCCTCCTCCTTCTCCTCCTCCTCCTGTCCTCTTCCTCCTCCTCTTGCTCCTCCTCCTCCTCCTCCTCCTAATTGTTTGTCATGAGTCTTAAAAATTTTCGCATCTCATTCCCTGGTATGTGTGTGTGTGTGTGTGTGTGTGTGTGTGTGTGTGTGTGTGTGTGTGTGTGTGTGTGTGTGTGTGTATTAGATATGTCCTTACTTCTATACCATCTTTAGTAACACCTATTTAATTCACTTTCTCACAATTATTTCCTAACTTACTCTCCAGCAAAACATTGAAATAGAAACACATAAAAAAAAAATCCAAAAAACATCAATTAAAAACAAGTAAATCTTCCATGTGTGTATATATCAACGTGTGTGTATGTATGTATGAAGATGTAAATGTATGTATCTACCTGTGCATGAGTGTATGTATGCCTGTATGTATGTATGTATTAATGTGTAAAGTAGGAACAAAAAAACACACACAGAATCATTAGAAACATCAACAAAAAACAAATCAATCATCCTTTTGTATTTATCAACGTGTGTGTGTGTGTGTGTGTGTGTGTGTGTGTGTGTGTGTGTGTGTGTGTGTGTATGAAAGATTAGCTAGACTTATTACAGCTAAAGAAACGAAAGATGAATGAAAGGAATAGCGATGAATAGATGAGGGTGAGAAAAACTACATGGGAAAGATGAAAAATGTGTGTGCGTGAATGTATGCAGGTATGTTTTTATGTATACCTGGATAAGGCTCAGGCAGGTCAGGTATATATTCTTGGTTTCTTCTGGCCGGCACCTCAAGAATGTCCCACTCCACCGAAGCGTAGAACTCCCTCAAGTCGATCCCCATGTCCACGATGTTGCTCCCTCTCTTCTGCTTCGAGTGCTTGAGGTCCACCTGGAAGAGCCAATTAGGTTAGGACAGGTGTGAGAGAGAGGGAGAGGAAGGGAGGATGAGAGGAAGTAATATAAGGAAAAGAGAACGGTAAGAGAGGAAGAGATGAGAGGGAGAGAGAGAGAGAGATGGTATATTGTAATGAAGAAAGGAAAGGAAAGAGAGGGAGGAAGAGGAACTGTGAATGTAGAGAAAATTACGTTAGCAAGACATGAGAAAGAGAGAGGAAATATAGGAAGAAGAAAGAAGATGAAGGGAAAGGAGGACGAAGAAAGAAATGGAAAGAAAGAAAGAGAATGGAAAATAAAAGGGAGGAAGTAAAGACAAAATAGCAAGGAAAAAAGACAAATAAAGAGAAAGAAAATAAAGGAGAAGAGGGAGATAACGAGGGAGTATATGCAAAGAGTTAAGGAAGAAAGAGAATGAAAAAAGGAAGATAAAAAAAAAGGAAGAAGCAAGAGTTAATTAGGTTAGGTGAGGAGAGTAAGTAAGAGAGAAAGGGAGAGAAAGAAAAAGAAAGGAAGAAAGAGAAGATGGGAACTGAGAGAGGAAAATTACTGAGGAGAGGCAAGGGAGGAAAGGTAAGGGGAAGGAAAGGCAAATGGGCAATGGAGGAAAAGTGAGGAAAACGAGAGAGAGAAAACGAAAAAAAATGAAGGAAAGGATCAGATATAGGTCAGAGAGAGTGTGTGTGCGTATGTGTGTGTATGTGTGTGCGTATGTGTGTATGTGAGGGAGAGAGGGAAGGGGTCAGAAAAGGGTGAAAAAACAGTGATCGAGGTTGATAGAGTGAAAGAGAGATAGAGAGAGAAAAAGTGAGAGAGGGAGAGAGAGTGGGAGGCATGAGTGTTATTTTTTAGGAGTGAGAGAGAGAAAGAGAGAGAGATAGTAGCCGAGGGAGAGATGGAGAGAAATGAGAGAGAGAGAGACTGACTGTGGAAAAGAAGTTATTTTTCTTTTCTTTTAGGTGTGAGAATGCGAGGGGAGTCTCTCTCTCTCTCTCTCTCCTGGGGGATGTGGATGGGACAGGAAGTGTGTGTGTGTGTGTGTGTGTGTGAAGGTTGAGTATTTTTTATATCGAAGGAGAGAGAGAGAGATCAAATCTAAGCCCTTGATCCTATAGATTACTGTATTTACAGTCTCTCTCTCTCTCTCTCTCTCTCTCTCTTACAAACCATACAAGTAGGTCATTTAAATTCACTACTCATTCCCTCGCATCAGGTCTTCAATTAAGGAGGAGGAGGAGTAGAAGGAGGAGGAGGAGGAGGAGAAGGAAGAGGAGGAGGAGGGGAAGGAGGAAGAGAAGGAGGAGGCACATTATTATGTAAGAGAAGTAGGAGGATCATGGAATAGGCGCCATAAATTTATTAACGACGCTTTGAAATTAAGTGAAGTCACGTCTGATTACACTAAATTGGTCTTAGCAGACGTGTGTGTGTGCGTGTGTGTGTGTGGGGGGGGGGGGGGAGGTAGGTGCCAATCATGGGAGACGCTGAGTAATGTAAACGTGGCCGGGTGTGTCCGTAGAGTTTCACCGCGTCACCGCCTTACTAACGCTCCACCCGTAACTCTCTGATTCTCCTCTGTGCATTTTAAAGTTGGTGTCATTCCACTGAAAATTAAGGAGAAAGAGATGAAGCGGAAAGGAAGATAAGGATGATGCAAACATTTCGTAGTAGTAGTAGTAGTAGTAGTAGTAGTAGTAGTAACCAAGAATGTGAAGGAAGGAAGATGAAAAATAAGAAAAAAGGAGAAAGTGAGATGGGAAGAACAACGGGAAATTAAAGAAGAAAGGAGAAAAATAATGAATGGAATAGGAGGAAAGGAGAGGGAGTGAAAGAAGGAGGAGGAAAAGGAGGGAGAGGCAGAGAGGAAGGAGGGAGGCGGAAAAAGAAATAAAGATAATATGAGAAGAAAGGAATGGAGAGAGGGAGGAGGAGAGAGCGAGAGAGGGCGGGAGAATAAAGGAGGGAGGAGGAGAGAGAAAGAAAATGAAAGAAAAGAAAAGAAAAGAGGAAAAGAGCAAAAGTTTAACGTTAACGAAAAATAGGAATGGAGGAAGGAATTTAAAGACGGGAGAAGGAGGAAGGGAGAGAAGGAGAGGGAGGAAGTGAGAGCGAGAATGGAAGGAAGAGAGAGGAAGGGAGGGAGGGAGGGAGGAAGGGAGGGATAACACTATCTTCCTCGGAGATAACAAAGAGGGTGTTAAAGGGACCCTCGAGGAAAACACAATAACTTAGACACGCTCTTAGGAACCTATAACGCCCTCCCTCCCTCCCTTCCTCTCTCTCCCTACCTCCCTTCCTCGATCCTTTCCTCTCTCCCTTCCTGTTCCTGTCTTTCCTTTCCCTTCATAACTTTTCTTCCCTCCTTTCTTCCTTCTTATCTTTCCTCTCTATTTCTTTCCATCATTCTTCCTCCCTTTCTCTCTCTACTTCCCTCCCTTTCTCTTTCCCTTCCTCTTCCTTTCTCCTCTTTCTTTTACATCTACATTTCTTTCTTCTTCTCATTCCTCTCTTTCTTCCCCATTTCTTCTCCATATCTAATTCTTCCTCCCATTCTGACTTTTCTCTCTTTTTCTCTTTTTCTCCTCTTTTTTCCTACATTTCTCTTTTCTTTACCATTTCTTTTTATTTTAACCCTCCCTCCCTCCCTCCATCCTCCCTCCATCATAATCCATATCCTCCTCTTTTTTTTTTCTCCCTACCTCGTTTGCTCATCTTCCTTCCTCCTCTTACCTCCTCTTAACTCCTCTTTTCCGACCTCTTGTGTGTGTGTTTCCTCTTACCTTATCAATTTTGTTTCCCTGTCTTCTCCTTACCCTCCCCCCTCTCTTTTCCTCCTTTCCTCCCTTTTTCCTTTATTTACTTCTTCCTTTTTCCTTAACTATTTGTTCTGCTTTTATGTGTGTGTGTTTTCCTCTTACTGTTTTTTTTTTCTTTTTTCTTTATTCTAGTTTCTTCCGTTCCTTCCTTCATCATATCTTTTATTCGATTATTTTCTTTCTCTCTTTCTTTATTGCTCTCTTTTCCTCCCTTCCATCATTCCGACTCTCTTGCCTTTCTCCCTTCCTCCCTTCTTTTCTTATTTTCTTCCTTCCTTCCTATCTCCCTCCTTTTCTTTCTTTATTTTCTTTTTTATCCATATTATCTATTTATTACTTTTCTTTATTATTATTTTTTTATATATCAATGATTTTTTATCTATCTATTATCTACTTATTATTTATCTATTGTTATTCATTTTTTATCTAACTATTTTTTCCATTTTTATCTATCTCTTATTTATTTATTTTCATTTTCTTCATTAATATGTTTTCCTTATTTTCTATCTTTATAATTATCTGAGTTTTTTTTCTTTATGATTATTATTATTATTATTAGTTTATTATTATTTTCCATCACAGGAGGAATTACATTAACAAGACTAGACCACAAAAGAGACCAAATATTAAGACTACACCAAAAAATACCAATTATGAACAGACCAAACATTAACAGACTAGCCATAAAAAGACCAAATATTAACCGACCAGACCCTTCCCCCAAAAAAGACCAATTATGAACAGACCAAACATTAACAGGACTAGCCCGTAAAAAGACCAAATATTAACCAACCAGACCCTTCCCCCAAAAAAGACCAATTATGAACAGACCAAACATTAACAGGACCAGCCCATGAAAAAGACCAAATATTAACCAACCAGACCCTTCCCCAAAAAAGCCCAATTATAATTATGAACAAACCAAACCACAGAAATATGCAGCCGGGCAGACCAACCATACATTTAAATCACGGGCTAATAAATTAACCTTTTTTGCCTCGTTATTAGCGCCGTAATGAATTTAGTCACGTCAAAAAAAATGTAACTTTAATTAATTTCATTACGAACCGTGTGACTCTACATGTCAGGAATTACAGGTAAATATAGGGAAAGGTATGTGTGTGTGGAGGGGGGGGGGGTATGTACGTGTGTGTGTGTGTGTGTGTGTGTGTGTGTATGTGTGTGTGTGCATTGTTGAAGAGGAGGAAGAGGAAGAGGAGGAGGAGGATGAAAGCTCATGATCAAAGGGAAGGGAAAGGAAGGGGAAGAAAAGAATGGGAGGGGAAGAGAGGGGAAAGGATGGAGAGAGGGATGTGCAGGGGAAGGGAAGAAAAGCAATGAAAGGGAAGAGAAGGGAAGATCTTATTGTGTGTGTTTGTGTGTGTGTGTGTGTGTGTACCTTCATTCCTCTCATCCCCTCTTCCTTCCTTCTTTTCATCCTTCCTTCTTTCCTTTCTTTCCTTCTATCCTTTCTCCTACGTCCCTTCTTCTCTTCATCATCAGTTTCCTATTTTCATCCTTCCTTCTTTCCTTCCTTTCCTTCTATCCTTTCCTTCGCTTTACCTTGTTCTTGAAGTAGATAGGTAGGTAAGTAGTTAGGGATGGGAGAGAAAGTGAATGAGCAATAGAAAGAGAAAGAGAAATTAGAGAAAAGAAAACAAAGGACAGAGGAAAAGGAGAGATTAAGGAAGGAGAAAATGGGAAAAAAAGGAAAAGGGAAAGAGGTTAAATATAATGCAATAGACTCAGAAGAAAAAAGGGAGGAAAAGGCGAATAGAACAAGTAAAAAAGGAAAAGATAGAAAAGAGAAAAAGAGTAAAGGAGAAAGAGGAAGGAAGAGAAGAACAAGAGAATAATTATTAAGTAAACTCATAGAATATTAAGATAACATAAAGAGGAGAGAGAGAGAGAGAGAGAGAGAGAGGATTAAACAAAGGTAGAGGAAGGAAAAAAGAAAAACAGCAGGATGTGGATAATTAAACGAGAGAGAGAGAGAAAGGAAATTACCGTTTGATTGCAAGGTTGAAGAGGCAAAGATCAAATGTTTAATCTCCTTCCTCCTCCTCCTCCTCCTCCTCCTCCTCCTCCTTTTCCTGCTCCTCCTCCTTGCATTCTTCCTCTCATTTGACTCCTGCTTATTTATCTCCCTCTCCTCCCTCCTCCTCTTCGTTTTCTTAAATATTCTCTCTCTCTCTCTCTCTCGCTCTAATTTCACGAATAAATTTTTTTTCTTTTCATTCAGATAATTTTCTTTCTTAGTTCCAGCAATTCCCGTTGATAAGGAGGAGGAGGAGGAGGAGGTATGTGAAGGACCCCACTGTCCCCCCCCTCCCACCCCCTCTCATATTTCCTTTAGTCTGCCTTTTTAAATTTTTGAGAGGATCCATTTTCTCTTATAATACAACTTCTTATTTCTTTCTTGTTTTTTATTGTTTTTCTTCCTTATATTATTATTATTATTATTATTATTATTATTATTATTATTATTATTATTATTATTATTATTGACGATACTTTTTTTGCTTTTCTTTCCATCTTTTTTTATTTATTTCTCCTTCCTTTTTTTTCTTTTTTGGTTTCCTTTTCTCTACCTTCACATTTCTCCTCCTCCTCCTCCTCCACTTCTTTTTCTTCTTCTTCCTCCTCTTCCTCCTCCATATTTCTCTCATCCTTTGTTCCTGGCCTATTCTTTCCTCCATTTTTTTGTCCCTCCTCCTCCTCCTCCTCCTCCTCCACCTCATTTTTCTCTTCTTCGTCCTTTCTTCCCTAATTGCCTTTCTCCTTCTCATCATCATCCTCATTCTCTTTTTTAATTTTTTTTACCTTATTTTTTTTTCATTTTCATCTCCTTTACTTCCTCTTTCTTCCTCCCTCCCTCTTCTTCTCCCTCCTCCTCCTCCTCCTCCTCCTCTTCTTCTTCTCTTCCTCTTCCTCTAATATCATACGCATATACTCGCGCACAAACTTCAACACGAACTGAAATCTTTAAATCTCTCTAAATCTTCCTTCTTCTTCTCCTCCTCTTCCTCCTCCTCCTCCTCCACCTCCTCTTCTTCCTCCTCTTCCTCGGTATCCTCCTCGAATCTCTCTGCATTTTCCTTCTCTTCCTTTCTTCCTATTCCTCTTTCGCTTCCTAGAAATATCACCCTTAACTTCCATCGTTCTCCTTCTCTTCTCCCTCTTTCTTCTTCGTCTCCTCCTTCTCCGCTCTCTCCTCTTTCTGCTTCTCCTTTTCCTTCCTCTTTGGTTCCTTTCTCTCTCTCTTTCTTTATCTCTCTTGCTATTCGACAAAACTCGCTTTGACTTCTATCCTATTCCTCCTCCTTCTCCTCCTTATCTTCTTCCTCTTCCTCTTCCTCTTCTCCTCCTCTTCCTTTCTCTATTCCTACCTAAAAACAACGTTAACTTCCTGTTCCTTCCTTCCTCCTCCTCCTCCTCCTCCTTCTCCTCCTCCTCCTCCTCCTCCTTTTTTTCTCCTTCAATTCTTCCCCCCTTCGCTTCATTTCTCTGTCTTTCTCTCTTTTCTCCTTTACCCGAAATTCGCCTTTAGATCTACAGACCACAAGAGCCAATATTGCTTACAGATACACACACACACACACACACACACACACACACACACACACACACACACACACACACACACACACACACACACACACTCGTATTTATGTCAAAGAAAGGAAACTGAGGAAGGCAAAAGAAGGGAGGAAGGAAACGAGGGAAGGAAGGAAAAAGAAGAAAGGAAGGGAGGAGGAAAGGGAGAGAAAGAAAATAACGAAGGAAGAAAAGGAGGAAAAAGTGTAATTGAGAGAGAAAGAGAAAAAAGTGTTAAAAAATTACTTCAGAGAGAGAGAGAGAGAGAGAGAGAGAGAGAGAGAGAGAGAGAGAGAGAGAGAGAGAGAGAGAGAGAGAGAGAGAGGTTTTTTTGTACAGAAAAAATAAAGGATGAACACACACACACACACACACACACACACACACACACACACACACACACACACACACACACACACACACACACACACACACACACACACACACACACACACACACACACACTCTCTCTCTCTCTCTCTCTCTCTCTCTCTCTCACACACACACACACACACACACACACACACACACACACACACACACACACACACACATTGATTTCATTGCCATTATGTAACGTTTCCTCTATTTTTTCTATTCATTTTTAGGCTTATTTCCTTCCATTTTTTCTTCAATATATTAATTATTCTTCTATTTTTCTTCCAATTATTGTTATTTTCACCATCCAACATCATTTTCTTCTACCTTTTCTTCTCTTGGTAAAAAAAAAAACTGGTTCTTTATCACATGTTATTTTTCCTACATTATCTTTATTCATCTTCCTTTTTTTCCATTTTTATCTCCATTAATTATTTTTTTCTCCATTCAAGTTATATATCCATTTTTTTTCTCTGCGTCATTTATCTTCCATTGTATTTTTTCACTTTCCATATTTTTCCTCACTTTTTCCTCCTTCAGTTTCTTCTACATCATTTTTTATCTTCATTTCTATTTTTCGTTTCCGTCTATTTCTGGGTAAAAAAAATGTCCTTTGCTATCTCCATTATTTTCATTCACATTCATTTTTTTCTCATTTTTTCTCCAGTTTTTTCTACATCATTTTTTTTTATCTTTATTTCTATTTTTCGTTTCCGTCTATTTCTGGGTAAAAAAATGTCCTTTGCTATTCTTCATTTTATTTTATTCACATTCATTTTTTTCTCATTTTTTTCCTCCTTCAATTTCCTCTGCATCATTTTTATCTTCATTATATTTTCGCCTCCGTCCATTTCAACAACAAAAAAATATTCTATGCCATCTTCCCTTCTTTTTTTTTTCACATGCTATTCTTTCAAGTTTTTTCCATGTTTTTATATTCATCTTTTTATTGGTCAAAGGTCATGTTATTTCCTCGTGTGTGTGTCCTCGCGGCGCGCATATGGGGTCATTCGAGGTCATTGTGGGTCATTTTTATGGGGATGACGTCATATATATCTTGGGGTTTATGTGACCTGTTTTTTTATCTTTGTGTGTTGGGTGGGAGGGTTAAGGGGGGGATGGGGGTAGTATGGGGGGGGGTAGTGTGCGTGTGTTTGTGTGTTTTATTTTGGTTTTATTCATGTTTTATTTTGTGTTTGTGTTTTTTTGTGACTATAAATGTTCTTTTTTTCCTTTATTTCTTTCCTCCCTTTCTTTCTTACGTTTGTGCTTCTTCCTTTCCCTCAGTATATTCATTCTTCATTCACTTATTCATTTTTTCTTTCATTCCCTCATCATCTCATTCTTCTCTTCGTCATTTCACTCATTCCTCATTTTCCTCCTTCCCCCTTTCCTCTCTCATTCCCTTTTTCCCTTCCATTCAAAACTCCTTTTATTTATTCCTTCCTTTGTCTGTTTCCTCATCTGTTCCTTGCTTCCTTCCTTCATCCATTCATTACTTCATTCATCCCTCTTCTTTCCTTCTCTATCAATCCTTCCTATCTCTCTCTCTCTTTATTATCAAACTTTCTCTTCTTCTTCCTTTCCCCTATCCGTCCTTCCGTCCCTCCAATCTCCCTTAATCAATCACTTCAAACTCCTCCAAAATGTTCAATCTAACTGTCTTTTATCGTTAATTGATTACCTTTTTTTTCACCTGTACCTCGGCCTCTCACCTCAATCTTCCTCACAGCAATCTATCTTTCCCTCCTCCTCCTCCTCCTCCTCTTCCTCTTCCTCCTGATCCCGAAGTAATATAAAATGCAAATTGAAAAGATGAACCGTATAATGATCTCTAAAAATTCTAAAGTTTTCTCGTATTTATTTGTTCTCAATTTTACTTTTTCTTCTCATTCATAACTTTTTAATGTAACTTTGTGAGAGAGGAAAGGGGGAAGAAGAGGGAGAAGAAGAAAGGGGGGGAGAAGACAAGGGAGGAGAGGAAGAGCAAAAGGTAGTAGAAAGGGAAAGAAAAAGGAAGGAGGGAGAAATGGAGAGGAGGAGGGATGGAAACGGAAGGATAGAAAGGAAGGAAATAGGAGGGAAAGAAGGGAGAAAAAAATGGAAAAGAGGAATGCAAAGGGAAGGAGAAAGAGATAGGAAAGCAAGAAAAAGTAAGAGGAAGAATGAGAGTGTGAAAGAAAGGAAGAAAGAAAGAGGAGGAATGAAAAGAGAAAGTAAGAATAGAGGAAGTAAATGATAGAAGAAAATTTGGGAAGAAAGAAAGAAAGAAGAAAATAAGGAAGAATGGTAAAGAAATAAAGGAGCGAAAGGAGGAAGGAAAAAAAAGAAGAGAGGAAAAGACAGAACGAAAAGAGAAGAGAAAAAAAGAAAGAACGAAAAGAAATCAAATGCGGAAGGAAGGAAGAAAAAAAAAGGAAAAGAGAGACGAAATATAGAAGAAAAAAAGACGAAAAAAAAACGCAAGAAAATACGAAACGTGGGAGAAAACCTTAGAAAAAGAAAGAACCATAAAGGAAATGAAACGTGAAAGAAGGGAAGCGATTTGAAAACATAAGCAGGATTGGATCGCTTTTAAGAGAGTTGGATTCCTTGTATAGTGTTCGATTCCCTTTAGATTATCATGCCGCCGCTCCCTCAGACTCATTACCAAGCCTCCCTAGTCTCCCTGGTCACGTTCTCTCCCTTCTCTCCCCCTCCCTTGTCTTTCCCTCCCTCCCCTTCCCTTCCCTTCTTTTCATCCCTTCCCTTCCATTTCATTCCATTCCATTCCCTCTGCTCCCTTTCTTTCCTCTCCCCTTCCCTTCCCTTCCCTTCCTTTCCCTCTTCTTTCCTCTCCTTTCTTTCCCTGCCTCACTCCTTCTCTTCTTCTCTCTCTTCTTTCCTCTCCCATTTTCTTTATTCTCATCAGTTATTCATTTCATTTTCTTGGCTCTTTGTATTTTTTATTCAATTTTCTCAGTTGTCATTTTACTTCAGTTTTATTTCGTAATGTTTTCTCTGTTTTATCTTCCTTCCTTCTCCATTCCCTGCGTTTTATTCTTCTTTTATTCTGCCAAGTCATTTCTAGTACTACTACTACGACTACTACCACTACTACTGTTGGTCTAACTAATATTCCAACTGCTACTACTATTACTCCTACTCCTACTATTACTACTATTACTACTACTACTACTACTACTACCAACAACAACAGCAACAACACCCTTTTTAACAACCACACAAACACAAACACCTCATTTCACACCTACAGTCCTACACACCCCCTCACACATACACCTGTCAACCCAACTCACCTGAAAGCCATCGTAGGTCCAGGAACCGAACTTCATATTGCAAGACTGCTCATCGAAGGGAAACCACTCAACATCGATCTCGCACGAAGACTTGTAGATCGCGGGCGGCCTCCAGACCACCTCGCCCGTGTACTTCAACGTGGCCTTCGTCATGAGTGTTACCTCGTAGTTTCCGTCGGCACTGTGGAGAGAGAGGAAAGAGATAGACTGGGAAAAAATTCGTGAAAGAAGAGAGATAGAGACACAGAGAAACAGAGAGAAGGAAACAGAGACAAACAGAAAGAGAGAAATACAGAGAAACAGAGAGACAGAGAAATTACGGAGATGAAAGCCGAGATACGTCGAGAAAATGTTAACCCAAAACAAAATTCGTAAAGAGAGAGAGAGAGAAAGAACGGATGAAAACGAGAGAAAAGAGAAAACAGATACGAAGAGAGAAAGAGGTAGTGTATTTTTGCTAACCGCCCGCATGACAACAAGCCTGCAGACCGTTTGGACGTAAAAAAAAAATAATCACTGCACTCTAAACGTTTTTTCGACACCTAAAAAAAAAAAAATAATACAAACGAGACAAGCAGAGGATAAAAAAAAAAAAAAAACAAATAAAACTAAAAAAATAAAGCAAACAAAAATGACCAAAAAAATACATGAGGCAAAAAAGGAAGAAAATAGGAAGAAGAAAACAAAGAATGAGGACTAAGAAAGGAGTAAATGAAAGGAAGGAAGAAAAGGAAAAGGGAGAGAGGAAACCGACATGCAACTTGTGAAAATGGAAGAAAAGAAAGAGAAAATGAGAGCTGGGAAAGGAAGGAAGACAGAAAGGAAGAAAAAACAAGAGAATATGAAAAAGGAAAGAAAGAAGAAAATATATGACAGAAAGACAGAAAAAGACAGACGAAAAAGAAAACATGAGAACATAAAAACAAAATCAAAAGAAAGAAAGAAGGAATGAGAAAAAACAAGAAAATATGAAACCCAGAAAAAGAGAAAAGAAAGACAAGAAAAGAAAAATGAGAATACAAAAAAACAAAAAGAAGAAAGAAGGAAGAGAAAGAAAACAAGAAAAAAATTAAAGAAGGAAAGATATAAACAGTAAGACCGAGAAAAAGAAAATTATAAGTATACAAAAAATTAAAAAAAGAAAAAAAATGAAGGAAAAAAGGAAGAAAAAGAGGAAAATATGTAAACCTGCCCAAAAAACGTTATTCCTCTTTATCATTTCTCTCATTTCCTCGTCATTTCCTGGGGCGCGGCGACCCCCGAGGGAAGATAAACGACGGAGGGAAACAGATGACACAGACAAGCGAGGGAGATAAAGGAAGATTGGAACCTCCTCATAAGGGATCGAAACCTCCTCTGTGTCTGTATTCTGATCCTCTTTTTTTTTGTCCCTTTTCTATGATCACTTGTTTTTTTGTCTTGTTTTTTGTTGTTTTTAGTTTTTGTTTTCCTCTTTTTCTTTTTGTGTTTTTGTTTTATTTTTTGTTTTCTCTTCGTTATTTTTTTTCATTTTTCTTTCTTGGTAATCTTAGTTGTTGTTTTTTGTCTTGTTTTTTGTTTGTTTTTATGTTATTGTTTTTTATGTTGTCTTTAGTTTTTGTTTTCCTCTTTTTCTTTCCGTCTTTTTGTTTTACGTTTTGCTTTTTCTTCGTTATTTTTTTCTTCATTTTTCTTTCTTTTCTTTTTTCGCTTTTTCTTTTCTTCTTTTCGCTTTTTCTTTTTTTCTTTTTTTTTCGATCTTCTGTTTCTTATCTCATGTTTTCTCCTTTCCTCCTCCCTTTCTTATCCTCTTCCTCCTCCTTCTCTTCCTTATTGTTTTACTGGTGGAGATTCAAGTTCATATTACAAGGTTGAAAGGCTCCCATGAACTCTTCCTCCTCCTCCTCCTCCTCCTCCTCCTCCTCCTCCTCCTCCTCCTGTTATCTCCTCCAATCCCTCCTCCTCTTCCTCCTACTTTTCCTTCATCCCTTCATCCCATTCCCTCATTTTAACCCTCCTGTCTATATCCCCTCATTTTTACCTCCTCCGCCTCCTCCTCCTCCTCCTCCTTCTTCCCCTACTCTCCCCATTTCTGCTTCCTACCTCCTCCTATAAAACTGTCCCATGCTCCTTCTATATTATCTTCCTCCTTTTCTTTTCCTCCTCCTTCTTCCTCCTCCTCCTCTTCTTCCTCCTCCTCCTCCTCCCTCTTTCGCTCTTGCTTCCTGAAACTTAAAACTTCAATTATCTTTCCTTTTTGTGTTTTATTTTGTTTATTTTTGAAACGTGAATGTTGTTTTAAATTATTTGTCTTTATTTTCATTTGTTTTATTTTGTTTTTTATTATGTATTTTTTTCCTTGTTTGTTTTTGTTGGTGTTTGTGAGTGTGTTTGTGTGTTCGTGTGTGTGTATATTTGTTTGCTTTCTTTTTTTGGGGGGGCTTTTCTCATTCATCTTCTTTATTTACCTTCCTTAATTAAACACACACACACACACACACACACACACACACAAAGTAAACTCGTACATAGCTATAAAACACAGATGGATAGATAGATAGATAGATAGAAAAATAGATAGATAGATAGATAGATGAGTAGATAGATAGATAGATAGGTGGGTAGATAGATAGATAGATAGATAGATAGACAGACAGACAGGGATGAAAATATCTATCCATTTATCTATCTATCAATCACAAGGGGAGGTAAATGGCAGGAGGAGGAGGAAACATGGAAACATGGAAACATGGAAATGCAGGCAACAGAAAGCCTATTGGCTCATTACGAGGTTGCCCGCTTTGGTGATTTAATCTGCTCGACAGCCACTTGAGGCTTGATGAGCAGATGAAAGCACCTCGATATTGAGGAGCAGATGGAAGCCCCTCGATATTCAGTTTACTCCCGACGCAGCGAAATGACGGTCGATTCTATATTTGAAGGAGTTGATGGTATTCGCATTTACTACTTATAAGGGAAGATTGTTCCAGTGACGGATGACTCGGTTTGAAAAGAAACTCCTTCCAATGTCTGTGTTACATCGACTCGACTGAATGGGTAAACCGTTATTTCTAGTTCTTGAGTTGGTTTGCAGTTCAAAGAATTTGGAGTAATCGACGTTATTGAAGGTTTTCAGATACTTGAAGACTTGAATCATATCCCCTCGTAGGCGTCTTTTCTCCAATGTAAAGAGATTGAGTCGCTTGAGTCGTTCCTCGTACGGGTGAGCCCTTAAGGTTGGAATCATTTTCGTGGCGCGTCGTTAAATCCTTTCCAGTAAAGCAATGTCCTTTCTGTAATTAGGAGACCAGAACTGTACTGCATACTCGAGGTGCGGTCTTACCATGGAGTTATACAGGGCTAGCATCACGTCTGGCGTTTTAGGCTTGGTTCACACGAGACACTTTTTAGTGGTCAGTGGCCACCACAAAAAATGGTCGCCACGAAAAATGGTGAGTAGGTGCACCCCGCACACGGGCCACTCGGTGGCGGCCACTAATGAGGTCAGTACGTGGCGTTATGGGTCTCGTAGTGGTACCAGCTGTCTGTGCTCTCTTGGCAAAAAGCGCAGAAGAAAGTACTGGGTTCACCCCGTAGTTAGTAACAGATTATATACTGCGTCTAGCATTCCACACATCATTTACAGAGCTAAAAGAGCACCCTGATAAGTTTTTTGACTACTTCAGGAAGTCACAGGACAGCTTTGATCATCTTATGACAGGAATTGGTCCACGTATAACACGGCAGGACGCCAACACGAGGAAGTGTGTACCAGTAGAAGAGAGACGCGGTAATCTTAATGTAAGGCTGAACATGAAGAATATAAAGTCACATTAAATGTAATTTATTGACATAATTCAGCAGTCTTTGCGGTTACATAACATTTCCACTTTCTACTTCCTAATAAATAAAACTATCACATTCTGTAGTTAATCCACACCAGAATCTATTAATATACAAAATTGTGAAACGAAATGAAACATTAATTCTGAGAGCATGTAAGAGCTTATTCATCATGTCCTGAACACAATATATGCGTGAAGGTCATACATATACATCATTATGACCGATAATGGCTCGTGCGCACGCTGAAATTTGAAACAACGGTATCTATCGCCGCCACAGTGGCGTGGTCGGAAAAAATGGCTCCGCCCGCCACAGCTCGCCACTGTTTTGTGGCGACCACAAAACAGTGGCCCGTGTGCAAGCACCCATAGAGACGTGTGTGTTCCATTTATACCATTATTTTGTGGGTGCCATTAACCACATAAAAGTGGCTCGTGTGATTCCAGCCCACTCGAAGTTCCTCGCTATGAGCCCGAGCATAGTGTTGGCTTTGTTGTTGGCTTTTTTACAGTGATTCGCGTGTTTCAGGTCACTGCTGATAGTGACTCCAAGATCCTTTTCCTCCTGCATCGCCTGCAGAGGTTTCCCATTCATGATGTATGTGTGGCTATTATTTCTGGGCCCAATGTGCATGACTTTGGGCCCAGAAATAATAACCATTATTTCTGGACCCAAGGTCATGCACATTGGGTCCAGGAGGAGGAGGAGGAGGAGGAGGAGGAGGAGGAATGTCAGTAGGGGACGGAGGGATTAAAAAAAGGAGGAGGAGGAGGAATAGAACAAATGTGAGGAGGGGGAAGAGAAAGGAGAAAGAGGGGAGAGGAAATGGAAACGAAACGGAAAGGAAGAGGAGGAGGAGCAGGAGGAGGAGGAGAAGAAGGAGGAGAAAAAAAAGAAGAGAGAAAAAAGAGGAAGAGCATGAGAGAAAAGCTAACTCGACCTCCTCCTCCTCCTCCTTTTCCTCCTCCTCCTCCTCTTCCTTCTCCTCCTCCTTCTCCTCCTCCCCCTACTGCAGCTCCCTTCACCCCCCAATAGACGCATTAAGGGGGGTGAAGAAGGGAGGGGGGGCTGGGGAGATGGGGGGCGGGGGCGGGGTCAATACTTCTGTCCTGAGTGTTGCGGGAAGGGAAGGGATGGGCGCACCCCCTTCCCTTCCCTTCCCTTCCCTTCCCTTCCTTTCCCTTCTCTTTTCTTCCCTTCCCTTCCCTTCCCTTCCTTTCCCTTCTCTTTTCTTCCCTTCTCTTCCCTTCCCTTCCTTTCCCTTCTCTTTTCTTCCTTCCCTTCCTTCCTTCCTTCCTTTGCTTCCCTTCCCTTCCTTCCCTTCCCGTCCCTTCCCTTCCTTTCCCTTCTCTTTTCTTCCGTTCTCTTCCCTGTTCTTCCCTTCCCTTCCCTTCCCTTCCCTTCCCTTCGTTTCCCTTCTCTTTTCTTCCCTTCCCTTCCCTTCTCATTTCTATTTCTTTTTCTTTAATTTCTTTACCCTTTTTTTCCCTTCCCTTTCCTTCCATTCCATTATCTTCCTTTCCCTTCCCTTTCCGTCCTTTCTATTCCATTCCCTTCCCTTCCCTTCCCTTCCTCTCCCTTCCTTTCCCTTCCCTTTCCCTTTTCATTTTTTTTTATTTAGTTTTCCTCCTTTTCTTCCGTTCCCTTCCTTGCCCTTCCCTTCACTCTCCATCCATTTCATTCCATTCCATTCCACCCTCTTCCCTTTCCATCCTTCAGTTCTGTTCACTTCTCATTCCCTCTCTGATCTCCTCTTTCCTTGCCTCCCATTCCCCTCTCCTCCCTTCCCTTCCCTTCCCTTCCCTTCCCTTCCCTTCCCTTTCCCTTTCCTTCCCTTGCCTTCCCTTCCCTCCAATCCTCTCCCTTCCCTTTCCTCCCCTTCCCTTCTCTTCCCTTCCCTTCCCTATCCTCCCCTTCCCTTCTCTTCCCTTACCTTCCCTCCAATCCTCTCTCTTCCCTTCCCTTCCCTCAGAGGTGAAGAAGAAGGAAGAGCAGTGAAAAGAAGGAAAAATAGGAAGAAAGTTAGGAAGTAAATAAAGAAAAATAAAAACAATAAGAAAATAATGTCACCATAAAAACAAAAGGAATAAAATAAAGAAATAGAACAAGAAGGAAAATAAAGAAAGGAGGGAAGGAAGGAGTTAAGTGAAGGGGAAAGGAAGGAAGGAAAGGAGGGAGGGAGGTAGGGAGAGGAGAGGAGGAAAGGTATGGTTCGGAATTTTAAGGAGGAGGAGGAGGAGGAGGAGCAGGAGGGAGGTAACGGTGTGTAGTTTGACTTTAAATGGAGAAGAACAGAGGAGGAGGAGGAGGAGGAGGAGGAGGAGGAGGAGGAAAAAATATATAAATTAATCAGAGAGGCAAGAAGGGAGAGAAAACAGGAAAGAAGGAAACAAGGAGAGAGAGAGAGAGAGAGAGAGAGAGAGAGAGAGATGGAGGGAGGAAGGGAAAGAGGAAGGAGAGAAAAAAAAAGAAATAAAATGGAAGACAGAAAGGAAAGACATATGAGAGAGAGAGAGAGAGAAACTATATTTACGCAGTTTCACTCATTCACTTGTTGCACTCTTTATCTCTCTCTCTCTCTCTCTCTCTCAAATGGGGTCTTCTTATCTCTTGTCCCCTGTCCGACATTATCAAGAGAGAGAGAGAGAGAGAGAGAGAGAGAGAGAGAGAGAGAGAGATTTATATAGTCCTCCACGACATGGTTTCCGTTTTCTTTAATTCTTTTCTCGTATGCAAAGTCGATGGTTAAAAATAGATGCTGTGAGCGGCTTTTGTTTTGATGTATTCTGTCACTTATACTTTTTTCATACTTTTTCATTCTTTTTATACTTTTTTACACTTTTCACTTTTTTATACTTTTCATACTTTTTCGTACTTTTTTATACCTTTTTCACACTTTTTTATACTTTTTTCATACTTTTTATACATTTTTCATATTTTTTATACTTTTTTCATATTTTTTATACTTTTTTTCATACCGTACTTTTTATACTTTTATATATTTTTTTCATACTTTTATACTTTTTTCCTATTTTTTCCTTCATTATTCATACTTTTTCATACTTTTTTACACTTTTTTCATATTCTTTCATACTCTTTTATACTTTTTTCATATTCTTTCATACTCTTTTATACTTTTTACATATTTTTCATACTTTTTTATACTTTTTTCATACTTTTATACTTTTTTCTGGATAAAACTAAAAAGATAAAAATAAATAGCAAATCAAACAAAAAAAAAACACGAATAAAAGAACTGAACCAATCCAAACCTTTCCTTTTGATCCTAAGACTCAGACTTGTCCAATCAGGAGAGAGAGAGAGAGAGAGAGAGAGAGAGAGAGAGACAGACAGACAAAGATGGAGACAGGTAGGGAAAAAAAAAGGAAAATGACAGGAAAAAAACAAGAAAGTTAAGAAAAAAGAGCGATTGATTGAAGGCGGAGAAAAGTCATTAAACGGTCATTAAGGGGGAAAAAAAGGAGAGAGAGGAGGAGGAGGAGGAGGAGGAGGAGGAGAAGGTGGAGCTAAGTGGAGAGAGATAAGAGAAAGTGGAGGAATTTAAAGTGGGAATGTTAAGAAAAGAGAGAGAGAGAGAGAGAGAGAGAAAGGGGGAAGGAGAGTTACAGAGAAAGTGGAAGGTAAACTAAGGTAAAGAAAACAGAAGAAAGAAAAGAAGGAAAGAAGAAGGAGAAAAGGGAAGGAAAGGAAAATAAGAGAAAGAAAAGGAAGAAAGGAGACAGGAAAGGGAAGGGAGAAGGGAGAAAGAAAAGGAGAGATAAAGGGAGAAAGAGAAGGACACTGTGAAAGGAAAAGAAAGAGAAAATAAGGAAGATAAGGAAATGAAGAGAAGGGAAACAATATAGGATGGAAAGAAAGGGAAGGAAGATAGGAGAAAGAAAAGGGGAGGTAAGGGGGAGGAAAATGGAGAGAAAAGGGGAGTGGGAGGTAAGAAGGAAAGGGGGGAGGTAAAGGGGGGAGGGGGGGGGTGAGGTCATTAGTGCGACCCCATAATGGAAAAAGCGTAATTACTTTTTGTGGTCATTAGTAAAGTGTGTGTGTGTGTGTGTGTGTGTGTGTGTGTGTGTGTGTGTGTGTGTGTGTGTGTGTGCTAAGTCTCGTTTGTCATCATTATTTTTTTTTTCCTTTTTTCAGATTTATTTATTGTTTTATTTTTTTATTTTTTTCTTATTTCCTTTGTGTTTGTCTTTTTTCTCTCTCTTTTGTATTTTTTTTTCTTTTTTTCTTTAAGTTTTGAGAATGAATCCAACACTCTCTCTCTCTCTCTCTCTCTCTCTCTCTCTCTCTCTCTCTCTCTCTCTCTCTCTCTCTCTCTCTCTCTCTCACCTCCTTCTCCTCCCCTCCCCACCTCCTCCTCCTCCTCCTCCTCCTCCTCCCTCTCCCCTTCTCTCCCTCTCACTCTCCCTTCCTCTCCCTTTTTTTTCTCTCTCCTTTCTTCTCCCTTCGTCTACTCGAGTCTACATCCTCCCTTATCTCTCTCCCCTCCTCCTCCTCCTCCTCCTCCTCCTCCTCCTCTTCTCCCTTCTTCTCCTCGGGGCAATAAATGTCACTCTCCTCCTTGCATCTGTTCTGACTCTACAATAAGACCTCCCCCTTCTCCTCCTCCTCCTCCTCCTCCGCCCGGCAGTTCTGTTCTCGTTATTTACATTTCCTGTTAATCTGAAGTGGTTATCGCCTCGTTTTCGTTTTCTTTTGTTCTTTTCTTTGATTTCTCGTTTTCTTTCATTCGTCATACCGAACAAGAGGATTAGGAAATGAAGATTGAATGAAAGGAAAATAAGGAACAAGAGAAGAGAAAGACAGGAAGATATGAAGAAAGGTTAACATAGAAAGAAATGCAAAGAAAGAGTTAGGAGGAGAGGAAGAATTAAAAGATTGAAAATAAACTAAAGAGCAAAGGAAGAACAAGACACTAAAAGGATTACGTAAAGGAAAACAAAGGAAGAAAAATAAGAAAATAGTAAGCTAAAGTAAAAAAAAGGAAAGATGGAAAGAAATGATACTATAAAACAACAAATCAAGAAAAAGAAAAAAGAAAAATCAGAGAAAACGTCATAAATTTAAGTAAAACAAAGGAAATTGGAAAAGAAAAGAAGAAGCAAAGAAAAAACAAGAAAAGAAAAGGATAAGATAAAGAAAACAAAGAAAAAAACAAGAAAAGAAGAGCAAGAAAAAGGAAATGAAGAAAAGAAATGGAGAAACAAGAAAACAAAAGGATAAGATAAAGAAAAAACAAAGGGGAAAAAACAAGAAAACAAAAGAAGAGCGAAAAAAATAAGCTAAGAAAAATAATGGAGAAACAAAAAAGAAAAGGTTAAGATAAAGAAAACAAAGAAAAAAAACAAGAAAAAGAAAACAAGATCAAAATAGAGGTACAAATCACACCTCTTCTCAATTACAAAACAAAAGTGAAAGTCTGAAATCGATGCAGGTGTGAAACAGAGAGAGGGACGAAGCACCTTTTAGACTCAGGTTAATTGCAGGTGTTGTCACGCGAGGAAGGGAGTGATTGGCAGAGACACAGGTGACTAAGGCAGAAGGTGGACAGGTGGCAAGGGAAAGTGGAGTGAGAAAGACAGGAGAGGAGAGAGAGGGAGAGAAGTTGGAATTAGTGATAAGGGGGAAGGAGGAAGGAACTGGAGAAGAAATTATACGAGTAGGAGAGGAAGAAAAAGGAGAGATGTAGGGAGGAAATTTTAAGAAAGGAATAAGGAAGAGAATAAAAGATAAAGAAAAATGAAGGAATGACGCAAGAAGAAAAATATGAAAAGGAATAAAAAGAAAGGAAAAGGGGAAGCAAAGAGAGATGAAGAGAAGAAAATAAAGAAAGAAGGAAAGAAGAAGAAAATAGAGAAATAGAGAGAAATAAAATAAAGATGGAAGAAGGAAGAAAAGGTGAGATGTAGGCAAACAAAACTAGGAAGAAAAAGATTTTAGGAAGAAATTGAAAGAAAAGAGAAGGAAAGTGAAGAAAAGGACGGAATAAGAGAAGATAGATATAGAAAAAGAGATATAAAGATGAATGAAATAAAGAACAAAATTAGAAAGAAAAGGATGTTGGGAAGAAAGTGAAAGAAAGGAGAAGAAAAGTGAAGAAAAGGAAGGAAGAAAAGAAGAAAATGAAAACAGGAAGAAATGAAGAGGTAGTTTTTTGGGGCGTTCAGGAAGAGAAGGAAAAGAAGGAAAGTAAGAAATTGGGAAAGTTGACCAGAGTTCCCGGTAGCAGATGCGTCCTCAAGACCTCTCCTCCTCCTCCTCCTCCTCCTCCTCCTCCTCCTCCTCTGATACCTTAAGAACCTATCCCCTATTTTCTTCTTTTCTTTTTTTTTCTTTTGCTTCAGTTATAAAAATCAAGAAAATATTGTCATCTTTATTTCTCTTCCTCTCTTTATCTACCTTTCTTTCCTTCGTTCTCTCCCTCCTCTCTTTTTTTTCTATCTTTCTTGCTTTCTTTTCTTTTCCCTTTCTTTCTTTCTTTCGTTCTTATTTTCATTTTTCTTTCTTTCGTTCGTTCATTCTTTTTCTCTTTTTCTTTCAACTCTCTTTCTGTTTGCTTATTTTTCCATAACTTTCTTTCTCACTATCTTTTCTTTCTTTCTATCTTTTCTTTTGCTCATTTATTTCTCTCACATTATTTTCTCGATGTTCGGAAATTCATTGAACCTAATTTATTTTCTTTAATCTTTCTTTCCTCCTTCTACACCTGTCCTTGTTAACACATATCAGACACACACCTGAGCTTACGCCTGAACCCTCTTTGATGTCCTCCTCCTCCTCCTCCTCCTCCTCCTCTTCCTCCTCCTCTCTCTCTCTCTCTCTCTCTCTCTCTCTCTCTCTCTCTCTCTCTCTCTCTCTCTCTCTCTCTCTCTCTCTCTCTCTCTCTCTCTCTCTCTCTCTCTCTCGAGCATATATATACTTTTTTTCTTTTTCCTTTTGGTCTTACGCCGCCTCCTCCTCCTACTCCTCCTCCTCCTCCTCCTCCTCCTCCTCCTCCTCCTCCTCCTCCTCCTCCTCTTCATATTCTTTCCCCTTCAAAAGCCTGTCTCCTCACACTTTGCAAATCGCCTCCTCCTCTCTCTCTGTCTTCTCTATTCCTCCTCCTCCTCCTCCTCCTCCTCCTCCTCCATTAGAAGCAACCACAACGTCGACTCCCAATTAGTGATATGGAAGAGGAGGAGGAGGAGGGGGAGGAAGAAGAAGAAAGGAAGGAAGAAGAACAGGAACAAGAACCAGATCAAAACAAACGAATATTAAGATGGAAGAAAATAAAGAAAACAAAGAAAATGAAGAAAAGGTGAAAGGCAGACAGGAAGAGGGAAAGGAAGAGGAAAAGGAGGAGGAGGAAAAGACAGAAGAAGGAAGAACAAGAACAAGATTAAAACAGACAGAAAAAGATGGAAGAAAATGAAGAAAGCGAACGAAAGGAGGAAATGAAAGGAAGACAGGGAGGAGTAAAAGGAGGTAAAGGAAGAAGAGGAGGAAAAAAAGGAGGAAACTAAAGGAAAGGAAGAAGTGAAAGGAAGACAAGGAAAAGAAAAAAGAGGTAAAGGAAGAAGAGGAGGAAAAAAAGGAGGAAAATAAAGGAAATGAAGAAGTGAAAGGAAGACAAGGAAAAGAAAAAAGAGGTAAAGGAAGAAGAGGAGGAAAAAAAGGAGGAAACTAAAGGAAAGGAAGAAGTGAAAGGAAGACAAGGAAAAGAAAAAAGAGGTAAAGGAAGAAGAGGAGGAAGAAAAGGAGGAAACTAAAGGAATAACAAAGGAATAAAAAAGGTTCCTCCCCATCGCCTTTAAGAAGATTAAGAGGCAAAACCCTTTCCAAAAAATTGCTTCCGAGGCGAATTCCTGTTCCTCCTCCTCCTCCTCCTCCTCCTCCTCCTCCTCCTCTTCCTTCTCCTTTTCAGTCTCTATATCTTATTCTTCTTTTCCTTCACGTTTATTTTTTCTTCTATTTTTTTTCTTTTTTCTCCTCTTTTTTCCTCTTTTTTTCTTCCTTCTCTTTATCTCTCCCATCTCCCTCTTCATCAGCATCCTTTTTTCCTCTTCTTCCTTTTCTTCTTTTTCCTTCTTTGTCCTTTTCCTTTCCCTTTCCTTTTCTTCCTCTTCCTTTTCTTCTTTTCTTTTTCTTATTCATGATATTGTTATTGCTATATTTTTTTTCTTTCTTCTCTACCTACTGCTCCTCCTCCTCCCCGTCCTCCTCCTCTTCCTCCTCCTCTTCCTCCTCCTCCTCCTCCTCCTCCTCCTCCTCCTCCTCCTTCTGCGGGATAAAGGTTAAAAATGCAAATCTCACGCTGCGCCCAAGGTCCTCCTCCTCCTCCTCCTCCTCCTCCTCGTCTTCCTCCTCCTCCTCCTCCTCTTCCTCCTCCTCCTAAGCTCTTCCTCCATTACAAAGGTTTTCGTGTCTGTCTGTTCCTCTAATGCAAGAAAGATAGAAAGAAATTCGGCAATATCAGCTTCTCTCTCTCTCTCTCTCTCTCTCTCTCTCTCTCTCTCTCTCTCTCTCTCTCTCTCTCTCTCTCTCTCTCTCTCTCTCTCTCTCTCTCTCTCTCTCTCTCTCTCTCTCTCTCTCTCTCTCTCTCTCTCTCTCTCTCTCTCTCTCTCTCTCTCTCTCTCTCGCTCTTAACGGGTCATGGAAACGAGGAAAAAAGTTATACAATATTTTCTTCTTTTTTTTCCTTTTTTTCCTCGTTTTTCTCCATGTTTTTTTTTTCTTGTGTGACCTTCAGACTTTTTTTTTCCTTTATTTGTCTTTTTTTTCCTTTTTTCATGTCTTTGTTTGCTTGTTTGTCTGTGTTTGAATTTCTTTGCATTGATCAGTCGGTGTTTTTTTTTAAGATAATTTTTTTTTTTCCAAGGTCATTATTTCTTTGTTTTCTTGTTTGTTCGTGTGTGTCTGTGTGTTTGATGTTTGAAAAGAAGGTAAAAATGTGTGTGTGTGTGTGTGTGTGTGTGTGTGTGTGTGTGTGTGTGTGTGTGTGTGTGTGTGTGTGTGTGTGTATACGTGGTTTTTTTTTTTTTTTTTGTCCTTGTCTCTCTATCTCTCTCTTTTCGTGTCTGTCTGTCTATCATTTCGTCTTTCTGTTTCTCTGTCTCATTTTCCATATCCTTATCACTTTCTATTTCTCTTTATTTATGTCTGTCTTAATCTATCTATCCATCTTTTTATCCTTATCTGCCTGTCTATCTGTCTGTTCATGTCTCTTCTTCTGTCCGTTTATCTGTTTACTAATCTGTCTATCTATCTGTTGCCTGTTTGTTTGTTTTGTTTACCTGTATTTGTCTATCTATGTTTATCTACCTCTCTATCTACCTGTCTCTATCCACTACCTGTCAACTAACCTCTCCATTCTTCTATTTTTTTATCATCAGCTGTCTCTATCTATATGTATCTGTCTGTGTATCTCTGTTTACCTGTACTTCTTTATCTATCTATCTATCTATCTATCTATCTATCTATCTACCTGTGTATCTCTCCTTACCTGTCCTTTCCACTAATTACTCCACCCAAAAGTATATCCACAAAAAAGTCGAGAAAATAAATGAACCGAAAAATGAGAGAAAAACGTGAAAGGAAAATAAAAAATTACCTTTCCGCTATGTTTATTTATTGATCTATCTACCTGTGTGTATCTCTCCTTACCTGTCCTTTCCACTAATTACTGTACCCAAAAGTATATTCACCAGAGTGTCGAGAAAATATATGAATCGATAAATGAGAGAAAAAAAGTTAAATGAAAAGAAAAAATAACCTTTCCGCTATGTTTAATTATCTATCTATCCACCTGTGTGTATCTATCCTTACCTGTCCTTTACACTAATTGCTCCACCCCAAAAAATATCCCCCAGAAAATTGAGCAAATATTTAAACCCAGAAAATGAGAGTAACAAAATGAAAGGTCAAAATAAAGTCAACCTTCCCACGGCCCTGTTCCCGTCAGGTTAATTAGACAAAAAAGGTGACCCGCTTCTCACCTGCCTGTCACCTGCGAGAGCCTGGTAATTAGCACCTGAGAATACCTTGGGAGAGTTTTGATTTTTTTGTTTTTTTGTTGTTGTTGGTGGTGGTGGTAATGGTGGTGGTGATGGTGGTGGTTGTGGTTGGTTTTGCTGTTGTTGTTGTTGTTGTTGTTGTTGTTGTTGTTGTTGTTGTTGTTGTTGTACTACTTCTTTTTCTTCTTTGTCTTCTTTGTTTTCTTCATCTTCTTCTTCTTCTTCTTCTTCTTCTTCTTATTATTATTATTATTATTATTATTATTATTATTATTATTATTATTATTATTATTATTATTATTATTATTATTATTATTATTATTATTATTAAAAATAGAATAATGTATGTAGGAATGAGAAAGAGAGAGAGATAGAGAGAGAGAGATAGAGAGACAGAGAGAGAGGCTGCCTCTCTCTCTCTCTCTCTCTCTCTCTCACCTGGTTTAAAGCCCCGTTAGAAGCAGCCACACAGACCCTTACCTGAGAAATGCTGTAATTAACTCAGGTATTTCGCCCCCTCTCCCCCCTCCCCCCCTCTCCCCCCCTCTCCTCCCTCCCCCCTCCTCCCCCCCCTTACGTCTACCTGCCAGAGTATGCAAATGGCAGCCACTCACATGCGTCTTAGAGAGAGAGAGAGAGAGAGAGAGAGAGAGAGAGAGAGAGAGAGAGATGCCTTTCTTTCTCTCTCTCCCTCACCTTACCACCACAATTTCTTCCTCCTCCTCTTCGTCCTCTTCTTCTTCCTCCTCCTCCTCCTCCTCCTCCTCCTCCTCCTCCTCCTCCTCCTCCTCCTCCCTACTTACACTCACGTCTCTCTACATCACCTCTTACCTCATCCCTCCTCCTCCTCCTCCTCCTCCTCCTCCTCCTTCATTCCTCCTTCCTCTCTCGCCCTCTCTCTCTCCCTCCATTACTCCCTTCTTCCATCACTGCTTGTTTGTCGAGAGAGAGAGAGAGAGAGAGAGAGAGAGAGAGAGAGAGAGAGAGAGAGAGAGAGAGAGAGAGAGGCATTAACTAATTGTCTACGAAACCACACTGCGTCTTCCTCCTGTCCTAGAAAGTTAAGGAAGAAAGGAAGGAAGTTAGGAGGGAGGGAAGGAAGGAAG